>NW_026988417.1:615000-927500 GCF_030222135.1 Aotus nancymaae
GGAGAGAGACCAGGGGTTGGAGAGGCAGGCTAGGGACCAGGGGATGGAGAGGCAGGCTAGGGACCAGGGGATGGAGAGGCAGGCTAGGGACCAGGTGATGGAGAGGCAGGATAGGGACCAGGGGATGGAGAGGCAGGCTAGGGACCAGGGGTTGGAGAGGCAGGATAGGGACCAGGGGATGGAGAGGCAGGATAGGGACCAGGGGTTGGAGAGGCAGGATAGGGACCAGGGGATGGAGAGGCAGGCTAGGGACCAGGGGTTGGAGAGGCAGGATAGGGACCAGGGGATGGAGAGGCAGGATAGGGACCAGAGGATGGAGAGGCAGGATAGGGACCAGGGGTTGGAGAGGCAGGAGAGAGACCAGGGGTTGGAGAGGCAGGTTAGGGACCAGGGGATAGAGAGGCAGGAGAGAGACCAGGGGTTGGAGAGGCAGGCTAGGGACCAGGGGATGGAGAGGCAGGCTAGGGACCAGGGGATGGAGAGGCAGGCTAGGGACCAGGGGATGGAGAGGCAGGATAGGGACCAGGGGATGGAGAGGCAGGCTAGGGACCAGGGGTTGGAGAGGCAGGCTAGGGACCAGGGGATGGAGAGGCAGGCTAGGGACCAGGGGATGGAGAGGCAGGCTAGGGACCAGGGGATGGAGAGGCAGGCTAGGGACCAGGGGATGGAGAGGCAGGCTAGGGACCAGGGGTTGGAGAGGCAGGCTAGGGACCAGGGGTTGGAGAGGCAGGATAGGGACCAGGGGTTGGAGAGGCAGGATAGGGACCAGGGGTTGGAGAGGCAGGATAGGGACCAGGGGATGGAGAGGCAGGATAGGGACCAGGGGATGGAGAGGCAGGATAGGGACCAGGGGTTGGAGAATAGGGACTAGAGGATGGAGAGGCAGGATAGGGACCAGGGGATGGAGAGGCAGGCTAGGGACCAGGGGTTGGAGAGGCAGGCTAGGGACCAGGGGATGGAGAGGCAGGATAGGGACCAGGGGATGGAGAGGCAGGATAGGGGCCAGGGGTTGGAGAATAGGGACCAGAGGTTAGAGAGGCAGGATAGGGACAGGGGATGGAGAGGCAGGATAGGGACCAGGGGTTGGAGAGGCAGGATAGGGACCAGGGGTTGGAGAGGCAGGATAGGGACCAGGGGATGGAGAGGCAGGATAGGGACCAGGGGTTGGAGAATAGGGACTAGAGGATGGAGAGGCAGGCTAGGGACCAGGGGATGGAGAGGCAGGATAGGGACCAGGGGATGGAGAGGCAGGATAGGGACCAGGGGTTGGAGAGGCAGGAGAGAGACCAAGGGTTGGAGAGGCAGGATAGGGACCAGGGGTTGGAGAGGCAGGATAGGGACCAGGGGATGGAGAGGCAGGCTAGGGACCAGGGGTTGGAGAATAGGGACTAGAGGATGGAGAGGCAGGATAGGGACCAGGGGATGGAGAGGCAGGATAGGGACCAGGGGTTGGAGAGGCAGGATAGGGACCAGGGGATGGAGAGGCAGGATAGGGACCAGGGGATGGAGAGGCAGGAGAGAGACCAGAGGTTAGAGAGGCAGGATAGGGACCAGGGGATGGAGAGGCAGGATAGGGACCAGGGGTTGGAGAGGCAGGCTAGGGACCAGGGGATGGAGAGGCAGGATAGGGACCAGGGGATGGAGAGGCAGGGCTGCCCCAGCCCACGTGGACAGGTGGGCGCTTTGCTTTCTCACACACCCGCTCCGGTGGGGGGGAGGGGCTGTGTGGAGCCTACAGTGGGGAGAGCTTGGGCCAGGTGCAGCCTCAGCAGGAAAGGGGGCCGTGGTTGGTCGGTGAAGCCTGACAGGGGAAGGACAGGCAGCAGTTTCAACCCCTGGGCCCGGCCTTTAGAGTCCTGCGTGGTTCCCCCTCCCCGGGAGGCTGTCAGGGAACTGACAGATAGCCAAGGGCACCCGGGCTCTGTCACTAGAAATAGCTCCAGAGCACATCTGCATCTGCCCTAGGCGAGGGCACAGCAAGGTCCCGGTCAGCCGAGTGACTGGGCAGTGCAGCCGGATGTGGCTCAGCACCGTGGACAGCGCCGTCCTCGCCTCCCCGCAGCTGCAGGCAGCGTCCCCAGAGCCACCGGGCAGCTGCCTTCAGGGGACCACGGGCTGGAGCCAACAGCAGCTGTGGGAAGGAGCTGCCCACAGATCCGGGGGCTGCGGAGCAGCTGGCTGAGGGGAGGGTGCCGGCTTCCCCTCCCGAGGGCTGGCGTCTGTCGGGCAGGCTCTGCCCAGGCTGGGCTCCGTCATTTTCTCTCCATCAGTACCTCTGAGAGAAAATCGCAGGGTCAGGGCTGGGCACTGTTCTCCCGCCCTCTGTTCCTCTCACCAGCCCATGATGGACCGGAACAAGGCGGCCGAGCTCCCCAAGCTGCAGGTGGGCTTCATCGACTTCGTGTGCACTTTCGTGTACAAGGTGCGTGCTTCATGGTGTTGGGCACTGACTGGGGCAGGGCAGCGGGGCACAGGCGAGGGGCACGGGCTGGACTTGCGTGGACTCACACAGGGGCCCAGCGGCATCCTCACTGGAGCAGGGACGCCTGTGCGGGCTTCATGCCACCCTTGGGTGGGGCAGATGGGGAGGAACATCGGTGTCCGAACCCCGACAGGCACCCCAGCCCATCCTCACCCTGCTGCGCCCCCCGAAGCTCTGAGCCCTTTCCCAGCCCAGAATGTGCTCGGCTTACCTCCAGGCCCACCCCAGAAGCCTCTCCTCAGTGTCCCCCACCGGGGCCAGCACACCCTGTTCTGGGGTCCCTGACTGCAACGCTCTGGGTTCATTTGTTCCACGTCTGTGAACCCTTGAGGCCAGGCTGGGGCTGGGGCTGGCTTTGTGCTGGCGTGCCCGCCCACACCGCTTCTGTGAACCCTCTAGGGGGTCCTGGGTCTGTCTGTCTGCCTGTTTGCCCACCTGCCAGCATGGTGTCTGTGAACCCTTGAGGCGGGCTGGGTCTACCTGTCTGCCTATGCACTCGCCCGCAAGGTGCCTGTGAACCCTTGGGGGGGGCCTGGGTCTGTCTGCCTGTGCACCTGCCCGCAAGGTGCCTGTGAACCCTTGAGGCGAGCTGGGTCTACCTGTCTGACTATGCACTCGCCCGCAAGGTGCCTGTGAACCCTCGAGGGGGGCCTGGGTCTGTCTGCCTGTGCACCCGCCAGCAAGGTGCCTGTGAACCCTTGGGGGGGGCCTGGGTCTGCCTGTCTCCTGGTGTGTCCGCCTGCCAGCATGGTGTCTGTAACCCTCGAGGCAGGCTGGGTCTGCCTGTCTGCCTGTCCACCCGCCAGCAAGGTGCCTGTGAACCCTCGGGGGGGGCCTGGGTCTGCTTGCCTCCTGGTGTGTCCGCCCACATCGGCATTTGGAACAGCAGGAGCCACATCCCTGCAGATTTGCCACAGGCTCAATGCCCAGACGAGTCTCTGAGGATGCAAGGCGGGCACTGAGGGGGAGACTGGGAGGGACAGGGGTCTGACCATGGGGCCCCCATGTGATGCTCAAGAGAGCCACCCCGCTCTGGCCACTCACTGTGGTGTTGGAATCCTCACCCCAAGGAGGATGCCTCAGGTTCCACGCAAAGTCATCCCTGAGTGGGCCCTGCCCCATCCCACCCGACCTGGGCCATCAGTGCTGGGGAGAAGGCAGGACCAGTGAGGACATTTGGGCCTAAAGTGGCCACAGGTCACAGCCCCCCGCAGGTGCCCCCACTGCCTTCCCCACCCTGCCCCACCTCATGTGATGTGCACGTGTGTGGGTGGTGTGCTTGTGTGATGTGTGCGTGGGAGAGACGGGAGAAGGCACTGCAGGGCCTGCTGTCCACCTGCGCTCACCACCCTCTGCCGGGGCACCTACCCCCGCCCCGAGCTCGTTCCTGGGTTCCTCTCCCTGCAACACGGCACTCTCAGCATTCACGCCCTCAAGCTCCCGGCTTTGATGTCACCAGCACATGCCCCGAGCCTTCTCCCTTCATGGAGCTCTGCCCGGAAGGTGCCCCCTCCACACGTTTCCTCCTCCTGTCCAGCAGCTTCCCCTTGAAGGGGATGGATGAGCTGGGAAAGCGCTGTCCCAGCCTCGAGAGCAGGTGGGACACGCAGCGACTTCTCCACCCCCTCAGGAGTTCTCCCGTTTCCACGAAGAGATCCTGCCCATGTTCGACCGACTGCAGAACAACAGGAAGGAGTGGAAGGCGCTGGCTGATGAGTACGAGGCCAAGATGAAGGCTCTGGAGGAGGAGAAGAAGAAGCAGGAGGACAGGCTGGAGGCCAAGAAAGGTCTGGCTCCGTGTGGCCTGCGGGGCAGGGACTCGGCGACGCTCCCAAGGCCGCGTGAAAAGACAGGGCGCAGAGCAGAGTTAGACGAGAGAAAGAGCCGCTTTGAAGCAGCCCCGAGGCGGATGCGCCTGGCTCCTCCCGCAGGGCCACGCTGCGGGGAGAGGGGCCGTGGTGCAGGGACAGCAGCTGCTGACTCCACCTCCGCAGTAACCCGGACAGAAAAGCTTCCTCCATTCCTAGCCAGCGAACCCCATTTCTCACTACAGAAGTGATCATGTGTTATGTCCTGCGTAAAGGATTCCGTTGTCACAAGTCAGCACATTGTGGCCTTGCCATTTGCCACACTTGGCTGCCTTAGCTCTGGGGTCTGGCTTGCTATTCTCACTATGCCATGCTGTGCCCGCCAGCCCGTGCTGTGCCCGCCGCCGCCCCGTGCTGTTCCCGCCGCCCCATGCTGTTCCCGCCAGCCCATGCTGTGCCCGCCGCCCCGTGCTGTGCCCACCGCTGCCCCGTGCTGTGCCCACCAGCCCCGTGCTGTGCCCGCTGCCACCCCATGCTGTGCCCGCCGGCCCCGTGCTGTGCCCGCCGCCACCCCGTGCTGTGCCCACTGCCACCCCGTGCTGTTCCCCTACTCCATGCTATTCCCGCTATCCTATGCTACATAAACAAGGCGACTTCAAGGCTGTGGGAGGCCAGGATGAGTGCAGTCAGGGCACGGTGTCAACAGGGGCTAAAGCACTGAGCAAGGCTCAGCCAGGTTAATCGGCTTGGGCCGGCCATAGACCTCAGCGCTGTCCTTTCTCCTGCGGGAGCTGGTGGAGGTCACACCAGGCAGGAGGGAAGGAGCGGGGCTGCTGTGCACACGTGGTTCCCACTCACCGTCTTCTGTCTTCTCTTGCAGTGGGCACAGAAATTTGCAATGGCGGCCCAGCACCCAAGTCTTCAACGTGCTGTATCCTGTGACACCGGTCCCGTGGGACCCAACAGCTCCCTGTCTTCGCCCACAAGGACTTGGGTTCTGCCTGTGGCCATTTGCTACAAGAGGTTAAGAAGCCCAAGAAAATGAGTGAAGATCATTTTGGATATTTTAATTTTTTTTTTTTTTTTTTTTGAGATGGAATTTTGCTCTGTTGCCCAGGCTGGAGTGCAGTGGCACAATCTCAGCTCACTGCAGCCTCCACTTCCCGGGTTCAAGTGATTCTTGTGCCTCAGCCTCCCGAGTAGCTGGAACTACAGGCGCCTGCCACCACACCCTGCTAATTTTTATATTTTTAGTAGAAGCAGCGTTTCACCATATTGGCCAGGCTGGTCTCGAGCTCCTGACCTCAGGTGACCCCCTGCCTCGGCCTCCCAAAGTGCTGGGATTACAGGCATGAGCCACTGCACCCAGCCTAAATTTTTTTTAAGGTTTGTGTTTTTATAAACTGAAGCCAACTGTGAATAAACAGTGTAGCCTACGTTACTCAACAGTTAGCACTGGGAGAGCTTTCTTTGAAAAGGGTCGGTGAACTCTGAAAGCATTGAGAACACGTGCAGCCCCCGTGCACATCTGCGTATATTGGTGAACAGATGGACACAGAGATGCTGTTTGGCATCCGGTTTAGCAAAACACACATGCTCAGAGATTAAGAATAAAATAAACAGAAAACGACTTGCCCATTATTTGTGGTAAAGTTATGGCAGAAGCCACACTACTTTTGACCCATCAGGAAATTCTGCCAGAAAGGTCAAGACCAGAGTAGGGCGGCGACCAGACTCAGTGGCCTGAGTGTAACCCACCTGGAATGAGTACCATGCAGAAGGCTCTGAAGGCTCCAGGCGGCACCGGGAGGGCGGGCCCGGGCTGGATGCCAAAGCCGGTGTACCCCCATGATTTAATACTGGTGAGCCTGGAGTAAAGGACAGAGGCAAAGAAAGGGACTTCACAGTTGAAATGAGTATCATGTCCAGGATCTCCAGCGCATGATGTGAGCTCCAAAGCATTTGCTCCCAACAGTAGGTGACACCTGGATGGCGTCACTGGGGTGGGCGTGGGGGAGCAGTAGACATGCCCAGCACAGCCACAGGCCTGCAGGAAGGGAGTGGTTTTATTTATTTATTTTTTAAATTTTTTGACGGAGTCTCGCTGTCATCCAGGCTGGAGTGCAATGGCGTGATCTCAGCTCAATGCGACCTCTGCCTCCCAGGTTCAAGCAATTTTCCTGCCTCGGTCTCCTGAGTAGCTGGGATTACAGGCACCCTTCACCACACCCAACTAATTTTTTTATTTTTAGCAGAAACGGGGTTTCACCATGTTGGCCAGGCTGGTTTAAGAGATCTGCCCACCTCGGCCTCCGAAAGCGCTGGGATTACAGGTATGAGTCACTGTGCCTGGCCTTAATTTTCATCTCACTGGTCAGAGACCCCTGGTATCCAGAGCCTGGGACTGCAATGAGGAGCTCCTAATAGGTTCTGAGGGACCCTGCAACCAGCCCCTCTGGACCCCACTGCACTGAGCACAGGAGGGACACCAGGACGGGATGTGAAAGCATCTTGCTCAGCTGGCAAAGTGGCTCACACCTGTAATCCCAGCACTTTGGGAGGCTGAGGCAGGCAGATCATGAGGTCAAGAGATCGAGACCATCCTGGCCAAGATGGTGAAACCCTGTCTCTGGAGGAAAAGTTAGCTGGATGTGGTGGCGCCTGCCTGTAGTCCCAGCTACTCGGGAGGCTGAGGCAGACGAATCACTTGAACTCAGGAGGTGGAGGCTGCAGTGAGCCGAGACCAGGCCACTGCACTCCAGCCTGGCGACAGAGGGACTCCATCTCAAAGGAAAAAAAAAAGCAAGCATCTTGCTCACTCAAACCTCACCTTAACCAAATATCCTGAAAAGCTTGTAGGCTGCTTCTCCCTTTGCTGTTACATTTGCAAATGAACTTACCTTACAAACTGGGGCTCAGAAGCCAGGATTGCTCAAGGCACATAATTAGAACGCAGCAAATTCAGTCTATCCATTCAGTCTATGCAAAACAAATCACCAGGCCAAGGGTCAGGGTTGTTGGCAAGCTGACAGCCAGGAGAGGGGAGAAGCCCAGGAAGCCTCCTGGGGACGGAAGTCCCTCAGGCACCACAGGCCCCCGTCCTGAACAGCTCCAACAGCACCTACCCCAGGCCCCCGTCCCTGAACAGCTCCAACAGCACCTACCCCAGGCCCCCGTCCCTGAACAGCTCCAACAGCACCTACCCCAGGCCCCCGTCCCTGAACAGCTCCAACAGCACCTACCCCAGGCCCCCGTCCCTGAACAGCTCCAACAGCACCTACCACAGGCCCCCGTCCCTGAACAGCTCCAACAGCACCTACCCCAGGCCCCCGTCCCTGAACAGAGCTCCAACAGCACCTACCACAGGCCCCCGTCCCTCAACAGAGCTCCAACAGCACCTACCACAGGCCCCCGTCCCTCAACAGAGCTCCAACAGCACCTATCACAGGCCCCCGTCCCTGAACAGAGCTCCAACAGCACTCAGGCCTTGTCCCCAGGAGGTCACATCGCTGGACTTTAGTCTCGGGTCTGAACTGGCCACCTCCTGGGATCAAAGGGAGGATATGCGAAGTGCTAGGCGGGGGCGAGGGTGAGCGTGGAGGACCCAGCTTCCCAACTCTAAGGGCATCAGCCAGTACCCACCCCTCCCTATCCAGGGATCAGGGCTGCTGACAGCAGCAGCCTAGAACTCAGAATCTAAACAACCCAGTCCCCATGAGGCCCCCAGCTGACTGACTCCATTACAGACAACCTTTGAGGATCCCTTCCAGATGCCCCAGACAGAACAGGCAGTGGGTGTCTGTCCTTCCCGCTGTGTTTGTATGACGCATTCTGGGTCTGTGATGGGCGATGTGGATTAATTCTTTAGAAACCCCCTCCCTGTCTTCCACCCCACATGAACTGGAAGATGGACCAAGCTTGAGTCTAGGAATTGCACAACCGGTGACAGCAAATGAGAAGGAGCTGGTATAGTACAACAGGAAGCTTTATTCATCTGCTGCTGCTCCAGAGAGAGGCTGGGAGGGTCACTCATTTAAATATGGTGTCCTCTTGGGCTGGAAGGTTAGAAGAAAACCACAAGTTACTACACTCAGGAAACCTAAAAAGATCACTTCGGCTTCCCAGTTGTTTGTTTTTTGAGACAGAGTCTTGCTCTGTCACCCAGGCTGGAGTGCAATGGTGAGATCTTGGCTCACTGCAACCTCTACCTCCCGGATTCAAGCCATTCTCTCGCCTCAGCCTCCTGAGTAGCTGGGATTATGTGTACCCGCCATTATGCATGGCTAGATTTTTTTTTTTTAGACAGAGTTTCGTTTTGCTGCCCAGGCTGGAGTGCAGTGGCATGATCTCAGCTCACTGCAACCTCCACCTCCCAGGTTCGAGCAATTCTCATGGCTCAGCCTCCTGAGTAGCTGGAATTACAAGCGCCCAGCACCACGTCCAGCTGATTTTTTGTATTTTAGTAGAGATGGGGTTGCACCATCTTGCCCAGGCTAATCTTGAACTCCTGAGCTCAGGCAATCTGCCTGTCTCGGCCTTCCAAAGTGCTAGGATTACAGGTGTGAGCCACCGGCACCCAGTCATGCCCAGCTAATTTTTGTAGAGATGGGGTTTCAGCATGTTGGTCAGGCTGGTCTTGAACTCCTGACCTAAGGTGATCTGCCCACCTCAGCATCCCAAAGTGCTGGGATTACAGGCGTGAGCCACCTTGCCCGGCCAGCTTCCCCATTTTAAAACAATCCACATCTACTTAGCTCTGCTTAAATGTCCTCCATTTTCCTTATCCCTGCACAAACCTGAGAGGGACAGTGCATAAGAGCCAGTGTCACGCGTACCTTCTGCCAATTCTTTGGCAATCCGTTTCAGTTCATCCTGCTTCTTCTTCTCCTCTGCTGCTATCCTCCTCTCCTCTTCTGCCCGAGGTTTTAGGTAACCTGTTTCAGGGAATGAACTTCACTGGAAGTGCTGCCTGAAAGGAACTGAGTCCACAGGTCAAGGTATCTTCAGCGACGCTGTGAACCAGACGCACCTGCCGCCCCTCTCTTTATGTCAATGCGGTCAAGGCTTGACCTTCACCCTAAAGAGTCCAACCCAGAGGCTACAGGGTCCCTGCTGCCCCTCCCCTCACGCACTGGCTCACTCGTCCTCTGCAGACAGGGACTGCCTCCCGCCAGACCTCAGCACTCCCACACCCACTCAGCACCCGTTTTCACCGAGCAGCAGCCGTTTTCGAGTCCCCCGCCCGGGCCTCAGAAGTCTGAGCTTTGAGTGAGCTGATTCCCAGTCGGCCCGACCTCCCCGCCGCGCTCTCGGGGCCACGCTCGGTGGAGGACGCGGTCCTGCATCCTCGCATCCGCCCCAGCCCCGCTTCCAGAGCCGGAGTTCACCGAACGGCCCAGGAGCTCCCCAGGAGAGCCGAGCAGACCCCGCCCCGGCCCCGCCCGCGGTCACTCACTGTAGCGCGTGGCTCCGTAGGCCATGCCGAGGAACAAGAAGGAGTAGCGGCCGAGCTGCGAGAGAGGACGGTCAGAGGCGGCGGGGGACCGGGCTCGCGGGGTAGGGGCCGCGGGAGGAGACGGGGTGGGGTCGCGGGGTAGAGATCGCAGGAGGTGTGGGGGTCGGGGCGCCGGGCGGGGATCCTGGGAGGGGAGGGGGTCGAGGGTCGCAGCCCACAGGGTCGGAGCTGCGGGGAGGGACACGAGGGGGCCAAGGCATTGGACGGCGGCTGCGAAGCCTGAATCACCTTGATGAGCGGAGAGACCTGCACCGGCGGCACCATCTTGTCCCTGACCTTCGCACCGGAAGCACAACCCGCAGACCGAGGAGGACGCCACACAAGCCCGCAAAGCCGCTGAGGCAAAGGCAGAGCTGGGCGGACGCATGCGCTGTTAGCTGCGAGAGCGCGGAGGCGGGGAGCGCCCCTGGCGGCCGGAGGGTGACTGAGCCCGCCTGCGCGGCGGCGACGTCACGTGGTGCGCAGGCGGACCCGAGCTGGGGCGTGCGCGGATGACCTCCGGCTGCGCCTGCGCGGTTGCTGCATGCGCCGGGGTCCGGGCAGAGTGGGCCGGGCGTACTCTGCCCTCCCGCGCGGGGCGTCCGGGGCCAGGGATCGGGGCGGCTCGGGCGGGTCCGGCCGCGCGGCTCGCGCCCACCTGAGGGCGGCCCAGGAAGGGAGCCGGGGGTCCCGGGAGCCGAGCGTGAGCCGAGTGCAGGTCCCTTCCCGTGCAGGGCAGTGGCCTCCAGGCCCCTTTCCTGTGGCCGCCCCGCCTGGGAGCACCGGGCCCCCCCCGCCCGTCCCGCGGGTCCCCCTCACTTCCGTCCCGAGGAGGGGCCCAACAGAGGCCGCCCCCTTGTCCCCACAGCCCCGAGCTCCGAGTCCACCGCGGCCCAGGCCTGGGGACCACTGAGCCCACACGGGTCTCCGGTGGCCCCGTCCACGTCCCGCGCAGCCTCCCCTGTGCCCGAGCTGCTGACCCGCCAGCCCGCGGCCGGTGCGGAGCCTTGCCGCTCCCACTGGCTGTTCCCGGCGGCAGCCATGCGTCGTGCTGCGCCACCCGCGGGCCCCGTCGCAGTGCGGCAAGGCCTCCTGTGTCCCGGCCTCCCGGCCCCGCACGGCCACAGGCAGGAGCGGCCGGAGAACCGTGGCTGGGGCCCCGCTGAGGCGAAGCGTCACACGCTCCCCCACGCGGGGAGGACCCACGAGCCTGGCGTTCTCAGCCGCCCCTGGCCGCTCCTGGCTCGCTCTGGGGTCCCGGCTCTGGGCCTCTCTGGCTGAGAAACCGGGAAATCATGGGCTGCTTCCTGGGCTGGGGATACCGAGGCCGATCCTGTAGGGCCGCGGGCCGGTGGCGCTTTGTGCCCGGCCAGGAACCGGACCGCGCGGCAGCAGGTGAGCAGCGAGGACGGAGCCGGGCCGCCGAGCCCGCCCGCTGCCACCTCGGCCGCGCGTTGCGTTCCCACGGGAGCGTGAGCCCTACTGCGAGCCGCGCGCTGTTGATGAGAATAGAATGCCGGTGCGATGAGGCGGAACAGTTTCATCCCCAAACCTTCCCCATACCCTCCCACACACGGAAAAATTGTGCTCCGTGAAACGGTCCCGGGTGCCAAAAACGTTGGGGACCTTTTTGGGGCCACCCGATCCTTTCTCCAGCTTCTGTGAGGTGGTGCCCCGGGGCCCCTGGAGCCCCTGCCTGAGGCCCCTGCCTGAGCCCCCTGCCTGAGCCCTGTCCTCAGGGCGCCAGAAGCAAACCCCAGCGCCTCCCACTGCTCGCCGAGGAAGCCGCAGGTGCACGCTGGAGCCGCAAGGCACAGAACCATCCTGGCCCGGTGAAGCCTTTGGCTGGGGCAGACGCCCTCAGGGGACAGCGGGTTTTCCCTTCACTGGATTTTAAAATAAACTAGACTCCTCAGCAACTCCTGCTTCCAGAATCAAAAAATAATTGTCTCTGGGGCCCAAGGTGGGGGGTGAGGGAGACATACCAGCAGCTGCCCCTGGAGGCGGGGCGGGGCGGGGCGGGGCACCAGCAGAGAAAACACACGGGCACACACACTGCCCAGGGAAGATCCTCTGAAGCCGATGGGGCCTGGCTTTGCTCGCGGCCCTTTCCGGGGCTTAGTGGGTGGGCGGGGGAGGTCCCACCTGGCTCAGGACACCGCCCACCGGGGCCTCTGCAGCTGTCGGGTCAGCTGTCAGTGCAGAAGCCGATACTCCCCCGGCTCAGGCTCTGCTGCTATCTTTAGCGATGTGCTCAGACTCCAGTGGCCTGCGACCCCTCTGCAGGGGGCTCCGCGGCCCTTCTCACATTCCCGGTGGCCTCGGGGTGGGAGGGGCTCCCAACCATGCTTCCCCCTTGGGTGTGGTTCTCCCCACTCCTGCAGCCCAGCAGTGCCCCTCGGGGTCACACCCAGACCTCACTGGACTGGGAGCAGGGGATGCCGCGGCCCTTGCTCCCAGTCCCGGGTTCCCAAACCTGGTCGGACATTCGCCCCTTGCAGGCTGCCCCAGCTCCCTCCTGGGTAGGTTATGCCTCTGTGCCGCATGAGGCCGCTGGCCCTGGGGGTGGAGCCCCAGCACCTCAGGGGACGCCAACTGAGAATGCGTCCCTTGGGGGGGTAGGCCCCTCTGGCGCCCCCAGGGCCCCCACCTGGCTGCTGTGGCTGCACACACACTCCCACCCCCGCCCCTGCAGCCCAAAGGGGCAGCTGCCCTGGGTCCTACTGCCTGCTGCCCCCCACCCAGATGCAGGCCTGGGGGCCCTGACAGCTTGTTGTCTGCTCAGCCTGCAGGCCGCCTCCTTGATTCTGCTTGACCTGCCGACCCTCCTCCCACCCCTTGGACCAGGGCATCTGGATTCTGACCCTGAGGTGGCCTCCGACGTCCGGTACCACCAACAGACCCCGGGCCAGGTCCCTCCCCCAGACTCTGCCCCTCAGGCCATGTTATAGGGTGAAGAGCAGACTCAGGGTCCTGGCGGCCCCATCCCGGCCCATCTGGGCAGCCTGGCCATCTCCAGGGTCCCAGAAATGTCAGCACCCATGGGCCAGGCAAGGAGCTCCCAGCCATGAGGTAAGAAGAGGTGGTCCCAGGGCCAAGGCTATGGACTGACTTTTCTGCCACCGAGGCAGGGAGAGGCATGGACACCCCTGACACACAGTGTGTGTGGCAGAAGCCTGGTGACCAGCTGCAGTAGCCCACAGCAGCTTTGTGCAAATCTAGAAAAGATGCCCTTTCCTCTGGCTCCTGCAGCTCCAGGGTGCCCAGGCTGCCAGCCAAGAGCATGTGCAGGTGGCCCTGGTGACACCCAGAATCCTTGGGAGAACGAAGCCTCCCCGGGGGCAGGGGACACGTGGGGTGGGAGGCGCTCCTGGCCAGAGGTGCCTGGGGGGCTGGGGGCCTTGCGGGGTGGGGCAGGGCAAGGGTGTGTGTCACTGCTGAGCTGCCAAAGCTCACTCTGCAATTGTCCAGTCCCCTGGGGTGGCCCCAAGCCTGTCCTTGTAGGGAGTGGCAGCCGGAGTCCGAGCTGCCCTGGGGGACCAAGCAGGAGCTTAAGATGGGCAAGACCCAGGGCTCTAGGCAGACGCATTGAAGCAGGCAGAAGCAGGCATGGTAAGCAGTCCGCCATGCAGGCCTGGGGCAGGCGTGTGTGAGTGTGAGCTGTGCTGTATGTGTGTGCGTGTGCACAGACAAGAGCCTGGGTGTGCCTGTGCGTGTGCGTGTGTGTGTGCGTGTGTGCATGTGTGTGACTATACAGGTGTGGGCATGTGCTATGTGTGTATATGTGCATATGTGAGCGTGTGTATGTATGTGTGTGTGCATGTGTGTGACTATACAGGTGTGGGCATGTGCTATGTGTGTATATGTGCATATGTGAGCGTGTGTATGTGCGTGTGTGCGTGTGTAAGCGTGTGCATGTGTGTGTGACTATACAGGTGTGGGCATGTGCTGTGTGTATATGTGCATATGTGAGCGTGTGTATGTGCGTGTGTAAGCGTGTGCATGTGTGTGTGACTATACAGGTGTGGGCATGTGCTATGTGTGTATATGTGCATATGTGAGCGTGTGTATGTGTGTGTGTAAGCATGTGCATGTGTGTGACTATACAGGTGTGGGCATGTGCTATGTGTGTATATGTGCATATGTGAGCGTGTGTGTGTGTGTGCATGTGTGTGACTATACAGGTGTGGGCATGTGCTATGTGTGTATATGTGCATATGTGAGCGTGTGTGTGTGTGTGCATGTGTGTGACTACAGGTGTGGGCATGTGCTATGTGTGTATATGTGCATATGTGAGCGTGTGTATGTGCGTGTGTGCATGTGTAAGCGTGTGCATGTGTGTGTGACTATACAGGTGTCAGCATGTGCTATGTGTGTATATGTGCATATGTGAGCATGTGTATGTGCGTGTGATCATGCAGTGTGAGTCAGGTGTGGGTGTGTGCTGTGTATGAATGTGTGTGTGCACAAGCGTGTGTATGTGCGTGTGTGCATGTGTGTGTGCATGTGTGTGACTATACAGGTGTGGGCATGTGCTATGTGTGTATATGTGCATATGTGAGCGTGTGTATGTGCATGTGATCATGCAGTGTGAGTCAGGTGTGGGTGTGTGCTGTGTATGAATGTGTGTGTGCACAAGCATGTGTGTGTGCGTGTGTGTGACCGTGCAGGTGTGGGCGTGTTTTGTGTGGTAGGAGGTACATGCTCCTGCCCTGGTGAGAGTCAGAGGCAGGATGAGGGGGTTCCTGGCCTTCACGAAATCCCGGTACCCAGAACAAGCCCACCCAGAGTCCAGAGTCCACTTGCCCCTCAAGCCTTCAGAGGCTGAGCTGGCTGCTGCTGGACCAGGAACCCTGACCCCTGTGCTCTGTGGGCATCTGGGAGCCACTGTCCCTCCCCGACTCCCTGTGCTGAAGCTAGACACCTGCAGTCACTGCCTCCCCACCCCCACCCAGCTGCCCAGGCTCGAGGCCGCTGTGCTCCTCCGCGGTCTGGCCCCCTCCAGCCTCGGGGCTGAGGTCCACCCTTCATCTGAGTTAAGTCTCAAAACTCCGGGTGCCCTGGAGGGTTTCCTCAGCCGTGGTGCTCCCTTCGCAGGCCAGCAGGAAGACCAAGAAGAAGGAAGGGGGCGCCCTCCGGGCCCAGAGGGCGTCATCCAACGTCTTCTCCAACTTCGAGCAGACTCAGATCCAGGAGTTCAAGGAGGTGAGACTTCCCTGCCTCACTGGGAGCCCCTGTCCTCACTCGGGGTGCTGAGGAGCCGGGAGCAGCGGGCAGCGGCAGAGCTCAGCCGGGCCAGCAGCGCAGCAGCCCCGGCCTTGGTTCCCAGGCGTTCACACTCATGGATCAGAACCGAGACGGCTTCATTGATAAGGAGGACCTGAAGGACACCTACGCCTCCCTGGGTAGGTACCCAGGCAGAACGCCTCAGCCCTTGAAGGAGGTGAACAGAGAACGTCCTCCAGCCCCAGACGCCCTGGCCCCTCCTCCTCCAGTGGATCCAGGGCCCTGAGGCTGCAAGGGGATGGCCCTGGCCTCCCTTGGTTCCATCAGAGCTGGCAGCGAGCGTCCAGGGTGAGACAGGGTGGGTGGTATAGCCCACACCTGGAAACTTGGAGTGGGCTTTGGGCAGCTCCAGGGAGGGGCCGGTGCTCCGGTGGAAAGCCACAGGCAGCCAGGCAGCTTGCCCCCAAGCCGGACCACAGAGCTGACAGAGGGTGTGGGGACTCTGCTGGGCCAGATCACAGAGCTGGGGGTGGGGAGGGCCTGGAGACCCTGCCCAGCCAGACCACAGATCTGGGGGGAATGGAGACCACGCCCAGCCTCTGCAGCACAGCCCAAGCGTGGTGGGGACCCTGCCCTCCCCAGCCTCCGTTCTCCCTGTGGGATGTGCTGTTCCCAGCAGCTGCCTCTGGCCTGAGGCTGTAGGGCATGGGGCTTCAGTCCTGCCCTGGGAGCTGGGGAGTGATTTCTCTTTGGGGTGGGAGGGTCGCAAGTGCCCCACTTTCCTCCCGGCCCTGCTTTCACCAAAGTAAGGAGAACAGCAGCTCCCAGCACCTTCCTGAGCTCTGTCACCTCCTCCCTCAGCACTTAGTCCTGGGGCTCAGGGTTCGGGGCGAAGTGAACACAGTCAGACGCACCCCCTGCCCCACACGCCGGAGACAAGCTCCTCCTTCCCACTCCCTCCCCACCCCTCCCATCTACCTGCCTGGCCTGGTGCTGGGGTCACCTGCTGGGGGGACAGCCCCGTGACGCCCCCGAGTCTGTGACAGGCAAGACCAACGTGAAGGACGACGAGCTGGACGCCATGCTCAGAGAGGCCTCGGGGCCCATCAACTTCACCATGTTTCTAAACCTGTTCGGGGAGAAGCTGAATGGTGAGCACCGGTGGGACAGGCCTTGCCCTCCTAGTTAATTCCTGACACTTAGAGATCCACACGTTTCACGTAAAAATCCTTCTTTTCCGGCTGGTTGCGGTGGCTCATGTCTGTAATCCCAGCACTTTGGGAGGCCAAGGCAGATGAATCATCTGAGGTCAGCAGTCTGAGACCATCCTGGCCAACATGCTGAAACCCCATCTCTACTAAAAATACAAAAAAAAAAAAAAAAATTAGCCAGGCATGGTGGTGCATGCCTGTAATCCCAGCTACTCGGGAGGCTGAGGCAGGAGAACCGCTTGAACCCAGGAGGCAGAGGTTGCAGTGAGCTGAGATCTCACTCCAATCCAGTGACCTGGATTGCACTCCAGCCCAGGCCATAGTGTGAGACTCTGTCTCAAAAAAAAAAAATTCCTCTTTTCCGATCTCTGGAGAAGCCCTAGGGCCTGGTGCTCTGGAAGCCAACAGCTATGGGGACCCAGCAGCCGCGTCAGAGCCGTGCGCTCGGGCCCTCAGGCCCCCGCTCCTGCCTCACATGCTGTCTGACCCACCGTCGAGGACCTCAGTCGCCACTCACCCCCAGCTCCAGGCCTGGGCTGACCCTGCGCACCATGAAAGTCATTACACCCCAGGGCAGGAGTGCCCGACAAGCCCCCCTAGGGGTCAGGAGTGGAGAAGGCCTTCAGGCAGAGGGCACCTTGCGGCAGAGGCTGGGAGTCCCGGGAGAAGGGGTCTGGCCTCCTGCCATCTGCCCTTGGCAGCCGCAGCAAGACTGCGACTCGGATGCCCAGGGCTGAAGGCACATTTGTGGCAGGTACCGACGCTGAGGAGACCATTCTAAACGCCTTCAAGATGCTGGACCCAGATGGGAAAGGGAAAATCAACAAGGAGTAGTGAGTGTCCGGCTCGGGTAGGGCGGCCTGGCCTGCGGGGGTCCCCAACAATCTCACCCTGCCCCAAAAGCGACAGTCAGCCACCAGACAATACGCCCCTCTCCACCTCTGACCGGCTTCAGGGTCACCAGGAGCAACCCAGGATCCCAGCTGAGTGGGGGTGACCAGCCTTGCCCGCTGCAGCAACCAGCTGCCGGTGCCTGGGGGCACTTCCACTCAGGCCACTCCTCCATCTTCAGCTCCTGCCAGGTGCTGAGAATGTGCCAGGCACTTGCATGTAACTTCCCTCAGGCTCTGTCCCCATGAGCAGCCCCCCAGCTGCCCCTGCCCAGCAGTGATAACCCCTGAATGTTGTTGGGAAGGGACCTGCCCCAGGGCCACACTCCTGCGGGAAGGGTGGGAGTGTTTTGAGCAGGTGCAGGTGGGTAGGGATGGGAGTGCGGTGAGCAGGTGCAGCCTCCGGGAAGGGTGGGAGTGCGGTGAGCAGGTGCATCGTGGGGGAAGGGTGGGAGTGCGGTGAGCAGGTGCATCGTGGGGGAAGGGTGGGAGTGCGGTGAGCAGGTGCATCGTGGGGGAAGGGTGGGAGTGCGGTGAGCAGGTGCATCGTGGGGGAAGGGTGGGAGTGTGGTGAGCAGGTGCATCGTGGGGGAAGGGTGGGAGTGCGGTGAGCAGGTGCACTGTGGGGGCCCCTAGAGCACCTGAGCCCTATCGAGGAGGCTCCTGCACCCCCACATCAGGCCGCACTGATCCCCTGACCCCCTTTCCTGGTCCTCAGCATCAAGCGTCTGCTGATGTCCCAGGCTGACAAGATGACGGCGGACGAGGTCTGGCGCGTGGCTCCCCTGCTCGCACAGGACTCTGCCAAGCCCGGGAGGGGAGGGCAGGGCTCCCGGGGTCAGCTGGGGGGGGACGCGGGGCCGGAGCGGCTGCAGCACCGCGGTGGGACCCAGGACAGCAGACAGGCGGGGGAGGGGGCTCACATCTAAGCCGTCCCGCAGCCACCCCCACCCCCGACCCTCGACCCTCGACCCCCGCTTCCAGCCCCAGCGCCACCTGCCAGAACCCCCGTCCCCCCCACACCCCACACGGTCCTCCCCGACCTGCGGAAGGGCCCAAGCCCGACACCCGGACCCAGGCTGTGGCTGCAGCCGCCGCCGCCCCCCAGCAGCGCCGCCCCCAGCCCCCTGTTCCACCTCCCCCGGCGCAGAAACCACACCGGGCCGCTGGGGGTTCGCGCCTGTAATTCGCCCGCAGGAAGCCCCTCACCCCGCACCGGCCTGAGCGCCGCCCCCATCCCCCGGCAGGTGGACCAGATGTTCCAGTTCGCCTCCATCGACGCCGCGGGCAACCTGGACTACAAGGCGCTGAGCTACGTGATCACCCACGGGGAGGAGAAGGAGGAGTGAGGCGCGGCCCCTTCAATAAACCTGGGCGCTGGCACCTGCCTGCGAGTCCGAGTCCGCTCGCGGGGGTCCCCAGGCGGGGGGCAGGGCGGGGGCTCCGGGGGCTTCTGGATCCTCTAGCGAGGCCACATCCCGTGCGCTCCGGAGTTGCGGCGCTGCGCCCAGGACCCCGTCCCGTCCCGCGCCCCCTCCGTCCATCCCGGGCCTGAGTCTGCGCTGCCCACGGCCGCCCTGCCTGGTCCGGGTCCACACAGCGTCCTCCGTGGTCCGGGTCCACACACAGGGCCTGCCTGGTCCTCGTCCACACAGCAGTCGCCCTGTCTCTCAGACACGCATCAGCCTCGGGGGCTCTCCCACGCGTCCTGGGTGCACCCAGCTTTCTGGCGGGGCCGGCGCAGCCCGGGGCGACCGAGCCTGCCTCCCCTTCACGCGCCCCCAGTCGGTCTGCGCGCGGCTCTGGGAGGAGGAGGCAGGGCCCAGAGAAGCGGCCCCAGGAACGAGCTGTCCCTCAGCTTCCTGCAGCTTCCAAGCTGGGAGCGCCGTGCTGGGGCCTCAAGCGGTGGCTTCCGGGGGGCACGCCCGGTCCTCAGCGCCTGGGCGCGCGTTCTGGGTGGCGGGGGACCCGCCGGACTCGGCCTGCAGGCGCCGGTATGGGGTGTGGAAGAAGAGCACCACGATGCAGCTGAAGAGGGTGCAGAGGCCGGCCATCAGCAGCAGGGACACTGGGGACACACGGCACAGCTGTCCCCACAGCCACGCCCCGGGGCCACAGATGGGCAGAACCCGATGCTGGCCCATGGTGACCCCACCACCCCCAGCCCCTGACAGCCCCCAGAGGTGTTTGCGGAGCCAGGTCCTGAGAGCTGGGAGCTCTGAGGTCACGAGCAAGGGGTCTGAGACATGAATGTGCCAGCCCCACCTCTGATCTCTGCCACACCTGTCCTGGCTCACCTTTCCTGCTCCCGGGACTCCCCGCGTGGAGCTCACCTGTCCTGTTCCCCCGGGACTCCCCGCGTGGGGCTCACCTGTCCTGTTCCCCGGGACTCCCCGCGTGGGGCTCACCTGTCCTGTTCCCTGAGGACTCCTCGAGTGGGGCTCACCTGTCCTGTTCCCCGGGACTCTCCGCGTGGGGCTCACCTGTCCTGTTCCCCGAGGACTCCCCGCGTGGGGCTCACCTGTCCTGCTCCCCGGGGACTCCCCACATGGGGCTCACCTGTCCTGTTCCCCAAGGACTCCCCGCGTGGGGCTCACCTGTCCTGCTCCCCGGGGACTCCCCTCGTGGGGCTCACCTGTCCTGTTCCCCCGGGACTCCCCGCGTGGAGCTCACCTGTCCTGTTCCCCTGGGACTCCCCGCGTGGGGCTCACCTGTCCTGTTCCCCCGGGACTCCCCTCGTGGGGCTCACCTGTCCTGTTCCCCTGGGACTCCCCTCATGGGGCTCACCTGTCCTGTTCCCCCGGGACTCCCCGTGTGGGGCTCACCTGTCCTGCTCCCTGGGACTCCCCTCGTGGGGCTCACCTGTCCTGTTCACCCGGGACTCCCCGCGTGGGGCTCACCTGTCCTGCTCCCCGGGACTCCCCTCGTGGGGCTCACCTGTCCTGTTCCCCCGGGACTCCCCGCGTGGGGCTCACCTGTCCTGTTCCCTGAGGACTCCCCACGTGGGGCTCACCTGTCCTGTTCCCTGAGGACTCCCCACGTGGGGCTCACCTGTCCAGTCAAGTGGATCTTCCCCATGCACGCAGGTGGAGAAGGACGGCTCTGAGCGTCGCACAGTCAGTGCCGTCAGCACCATTATGATGAGCATGCCCTCAGCCTGCCTGGACACACAAGGCCCTCAGCCCCCACGATGGCTGCACTGCCCATCCCCTCAGCCCCCTCATTGCACTGCCTACCCCGTCAGCCCCCCGCTGCACTGCCCACCCCCTCAATCCCCCACTGCACCCCCCCCCCCCGCTGCACTGCCCACCCCCTTGGAGCCAGGTACTACTTTGGGAAGGGTTGACATCGGGGCTGTCCCTTGTGCCACCACCCTCCAGAAGGCAGCACGCAGCTCGGTCAGCACAGGCCCATCAGCTGGCCCAGCCTGCACACAGCAGGTGCTCAAAACCTTCTACTGGAGCAGGCAGGATCCCACCTCCCCAAAAAGGGGCCTGGGCCACGTGGCGCCACCCCAGGGGGGTAGGGGTGAAGCAAGGGCAGTGTCTCTGGGGTACGGCAGGGGCAGATGGACACTCACCCCAGCACAAAGACCAGGCCTGCGGCAGCCCCCTCACCCACGGGAAAGGAGCACTCCACCGCCAGCTCTGTGGCCACGGGGGCCACCGAGAAGCCGAAGAGCCCGAGCAGCGAGCAGGTGGCGGCCAGGGCCAGGGTCTGTCCCCGCAGCCGGGACACCTGGGGGCAGCGGAACAGCCGGCAGACAGGCGGAGGGGATGGCCATCAGAACTGGGTCTGGCTTCTCAGGGCGCAGGGCGGGAGAATCCATCCCACCCGTCCCGGCTGGCAGAGGCCAGGCCTGAGAGAGTCCAGACCTCTGTTCCAGTCAAGCCGACAACCGCCCTCTCCCGGCCTCACCACCCACCCGCCCCCCTCAGGGTGGTCTTGGCTTGAGGAGCCCCTCACCAGGGCAAAGGCCACGCAGGCCAGAGAGGTCAGGCACAGGCTGATCTTGGTGGCCTCGGTGAAGTGCTTGGTCCGGTCCACGTAGAGGCTGAGAGCCAGCGCGCCCAGGATCCCAAACACGATGAAGAGAGCTCCGCAGAGACCGGAAAAGCCCTGGAGGAGGCGGGGAAGGGCCGGGCCCCGAGAGGCCGCGTTACCTTCAGTGCACACCATCAGGGCAGGGGGCTAAGGGTGGGGCCATGCGCTGTCCCCAAGGCCCAGGCCCGGCAACAGAGGTTCCAGCCACACCGCTGGCTGCCTGCCGGGGTGGGGGTTCCTGTCCTGTGTCCCCACCCCACCCCAGAGCAAAGCAATGGCTGAAGGGAGGAGCCTGTCACCGCAGAGGCCCCCGGGGGTGCCTGTGGCCAAGGTGGAAGCATGCCCCCAATCCTACAGCAGGCACTGATGCCAGAGGGCAGAGGGCAGCCGGAGATGTGTGAGCAGAGCAAGGCCCTCCTGCTGCATGTCTGGATGCCAGAAGGTGGCCCTGCCCTGCACACCCCCAGGGGGGCCTTGTGGGGAAGGGGCACTGGGAGCCCCGGGGCCCCCACCTTCCCATCCACAGAGCAGCCCCTCCATGCCGTCCCACAGCTGCCCACTTCACTGAAGCTGTGCCCACCACCTGCGGACATAACGTCCCACATGGCATCTTGAGAGGCCCACAGCACAGGAGGGTGTTCGTGTGGCCCCACCAGGGTTGGACCCCAAGCACCCTGGAGGCTGCAGTGACTCTGCGGCCACACAGGGTGGGCGACGGAGGCAGAGCCCCTGTGGTGGGGCAGGGCTCACGCTGGAGTAGCCGCTCGCACAGAGGATCTGCTCCAGGAGGGCTGAGAAGCTGGAGAAGATCCCGATGCCTCCCCCAAAACACACAGCCAGGATGACATAGGCCTTGTTCCTAACGAGCTGTGGGGAAAGAGCCTCTCAGCCCCGGAGCCTGGGGGCCCTTCCCAACTCCGTCCCCTCCTCAGCCTCTTGCCCCTGCCCCCCTCCCCAGGGACCCCGAAGCACTGACCAGCTTGAGCCCATCCAGGAACTTCTCCGAGGTGGAGCTGGCGGCCCCAGCAGAGGGCGGGGTGGGGGGCACGCTCTCCCAGAGGCAGGTGGTGGACAGTAGGCAGGCGACGCCAGCAGGGATGGCATAGACACCAAGCTGGGGAGGGTGTGCATGTGCACAGGAGACCACGCGGACTGGCACCCACACACTGCAGCCCCGCCTGCCGCCGGTGCCACCCCCAGCTCCTCCTGCCCCAAAACTGGCTGCCTCCAACCTCTGGTCTGCAGCCGTCCTCCGTGAGGCCCAGGCTCAGAGGGGCCTGCACTACTTCATGTGCACGTGCTCCAGGGGCTCAAGGGGAGCCCTGGCTGCCAACACGCCCCTCCCCGGTGACACCCTCCCGGCCGATGTTAGCCTGGCACCCCCAAGCTCCAGACACATCTCACTGCTGGGTACACAGCCCCCTGACAGGCCTGAACACACAAACACAGGTGGGTGCAGAGGCACACATGTGCACACACATGCACACGCACAACACACACTCAATACATATGCACAAGCACAGACATACCACACACACCCGATGCACATGCATGAGCACGCACAGACACACTACGCATGTGCACAGACACACAGATACATGCACACACCACACACAGACACACATGTGCACAGACACATGCACACACACCACACAGAGAGACACACATTACACATGTGCACACAGACACATGCACACACCACACACTCACACACAGGCACACACTATGCACGTGCACACACAGACACATGCACACGCACCACACGCACAATACACACAGACACACACTACGCATGTGCACACACAGACACATGCACACACCACACACAACACACATAGGCACACACTAGTGCACAGACACAGACACATGCACATACACCACACACAATACACACAGGCACACACTACATATGTGCACACACAGACACATGCACACACCACATACAACACACAGGCACACACTATGCATGTGCACACACAGACATGCACAGACACAAACTACGCATGTGCACACAGACATGCACACACCACACACTCAACATACAGACACACACTATGCCTGTGCACACACAGACACATGCACACCACACACAACACACAGGCACACACTACTCGTGCACACACACATAGACACGCACACACACCACACACAATACACACAGGCAAACACTACATATGCACACACAGACACATGCACACAACACAGGCACACACTATGCATGTGCACAGACACACAGGCATTCACACACACCACACAATACACGCAGGCACACACCACACATGTGCACACACCACAGACAATACACACATACTACACATGTGCACTGACATGCACACACACCACACAACAGACACACACTACGCATGTGCACATACAGACGCACACGCACCACATACAATACACACAGACACACACTACACATGTGCACACAGGCACATGCACACACCACACACTCAGCACACACAGGCACACACTATGCATGTGCACAGACACATGTGCACACATCACACAACACACAGGCACACACTACGCATATGCACAGACACACAGACACATGTGCACACACCACACACCACACACAGGCACACACTACACGTGCACAGACACAGACACATGCACGCACACCACACACAATACACACAGACACGCAATACACATGTGCACACAGACACATGCACACACCACACAACACACACAGGCACACACTATGCATGTGCACAGACACATGCGCACACACCACACACAATACACACAGACACGCAATACACATGTGCACACACAGACACATGCACACACCACACAACACACACAGGCACACACTATGCATGTGCACAGACATGCGCACACACCACACACAATACACACAGACACGCAATACACATGTGCACACACAGACACATGCACACACAATACACAGAAACACAGACAAGCACTACACGTGCACAGACACAGACACATGCACACACACCACACACAATACACACACACAATACACATGTGCACACACAGACACATGCACACACCACACAACACACATGCACACACGATGCATGTGCACACACACCACACACTCAATACACACAGGCACACACTACACATGTGCACAGATACACAGACACATGTGCACACACACCACACACACACAGGCACATACTACACATGTGCCCAGACACACAGACACAAATGCACACATACCACACACTCAACACACACAGACACACCACACATGGGCATAGGAACAGAGACACACCACTCACACCACACACACCCGATACAGGCATACACAGAAATATCACACAGTGGCTAGGCGCAGTGGCTCATGCCTGGAATCCCAGCACTTTGCAAGGCCAAGGTGGGCAGATCACAAAGTCAAGAGTTTGAGAGCAACCTGGCCAACATGGTGAAACCCCGTCTCTACTAAAGTACAGAAAAAACATCAGCTGGGTGTGGTGGCGTGCACCTGCAATCCCAGCTACTCTCGAGGATGAGGCAGGAGATCTGCTTAAACCAGGGAGGCAGAGGTTGCAGGGAGCCAAGGTCGCGCCACTGCACTCCAGCCCGAGCAGCAGAGCGAGACTCCTCAGAAAAATAAATCACACACGCATAGGGACACAGACACGCTTGGGCACAGGACCACACAGACGTGCGTGCACACACGCCACACATGCCACGCAAGGGCACCTCCTGACCCTCACCATTAGTGGAATGTCCTCGCCGTTCTTGACCAGTGCAGGGGACAGCACGTTGGCCACAAGGATGCCCAGGGGGTTCGCTGGGTGGGCAGAGGCACAGGGAAACACATCAGCTCTGTGTGGCCGGCCTCGTTGCCAGCCCACAGGCAGAACCTTCCAGGCCCAAGCTCCACACCCTGGCCAGAGAGCCCGGGGAGCCAAGGATCTGTGCTCGGAGCCAGAAGGGGCCCGGGGTGAACACAGGCAGGTGGCCTCCCTCTCCGGGAACTCACACATGGTGGCTAGCATGTTGGCTGTGGCTCGCTGGTGCTCTGGGAACCACAAGGCAGCCAGCTTGGCAGGAGAGAAAATGACCAGGGTCTGGGCAAGGGCACAGAGGCTCTGGCCGCCCATGAGGAAGGCAAACGGGTTTCGGGTCCCAGCAGCCACACAGGGCATGATGCGTAGCACACTCCCTGCAAAGTTCAGCCACGCGCCCAGGATGGTCTACAGGGACGGGATCAGGGATGGGTCAGGAACAGGGTCAGGAACGGGGCTGGGGACGGGTCAGGAACTCTGCCGCCAGCCAAGTGCCCACCCCGCCCTCCCCGCACCTGGACCCCCCACCGCGGCCATCCCGACGGCTCTGCTGGGCTCCCCAGCTGCCGGGACTGGCGGGCCCTGGTCTGGGGAGGAGGTGATGACTCCCATACCCAAATGCAGAGGCCCCTGCCCTGTCCCAGAGCAGGCCGTGGTGTGGGGTCCGACTCACCGCCCCGCGGAGCCCGACGGAGTCCAGGACCCAGATGGCCGCCACGCCAAACGGGACGGACGCCACGAGGTAGACCAACGACAGCCAGTTGATCTGCTCCACGGACAGGCCGAAGTGCCCGGCGATGATGTCAGCCACAGGCGCGAAGCTGAGCCACAGCTGCGGGGCCAGGCGGGGTCAGCTCAGGGCCAGCAGCCCGGGACCGACATGCTCTGGCCCAGCCAGCCCGAGGGGCACAGTGCCAGCAGGCCCGTGCGAGCCGAGCGAGGGGACACGGCCCGGCATGGACACAGGGCCTTCCTGCCAGGAAGGGCACCACCGTCTCCCCCAAAGGAGGGCCCCCAGCAGCAGGGTCAGAGAGCACATCCTCACCCAGGACTAGCCTGAGGGGCAGACACTGAACCTACAGGACCACGAGCCACACCCAGACCAGACCTGGGGCGCGAAGGCAGGGTCACCCCTAGAGCCTCTGGATTTCAGGCCGGCCCCACCCAAGGCCAGCCCGACCTCCCCTCCCGCAAGGCCGGGGTGTTTGGGCAGGATGCTGCCGGAGCAGGCGCCACTTTCCAGCCACAGGGATTACCAAGAGCCAGGACTCTTCACCCCACAGACATCTGGCACGCAGCACACGTGCACGCCGGGACAGGGGCCGGGCCTCCTGCAGGAGGAGAGACCAGCTCATCCCTGCGGGAGGCCAGAGTGCAATGGGCCACGGGACTCACTACAGAAGGAGGCTGTTTCCGTGAGTCCATCCTGGGGCCCAGCAGCCAGACCCAGGCTCCTCCCGGAGAAGGTCTGACTCAGCCACAAGACGTGACAGGGAGCTTGGGCAACAGTCACTGCGTCTTCCTTTTTTCTCAGGACAAGCTCACCAGGCCCCGCTGCTGCCTGCCTGGCCGGGCCCCAGTGAGAGAAAGACAGGCCTCCACTGACAAAGCCCACGCTGCGGAGCCAAGTCCCCGCTCCAGCCTCAGCTCTGTCCCGGTTCCTCGGCCCGCAGCTGCCTCACTAAGCAGAGATGCATCTGAAGCACGCAGGGCGGCGTGTGAGGACGCTCTGTCAGGCTCGCTTCCTCCCCTCCCAGCCCCGGCCCCATCCACGCTCGCCCCCGTGGGTCTTGGCCAGAGCACTGGGCGGCTGCCTTCTGTGGGGGTGGGGGTGTTAACCTGGGCTCTGCGCCAACCGCCCCTTATGCTGCCCGCTGGAACCCGGCAGCCCTGGTCACCGGCTGCACACGAGTAACCTCCAGCCTCAAGGGCACTTGGCCGGGGTGAATAGGGTTCACTGTGGTGACCCACACAGAGACCATGACAACGGTGTCAGTGTGAGGTTTCTGTGTGTTCCATGATTACTTGTAGATATTAATAAAATGGTGAAGAACTGCCGTAGGGTGTCCTGACTGTCCCCCCTCGACATCCCCACCTAGGACACCCCCACCTGGGACACGCCCCCGCACACACCCCCAGGACACCCCCACCCAGGACACCCATACCCAGGACACCCCACCCAGGACGCCCACACCCAGGACACCCCACCCAGGACGCCACACCCAGGACGCCCCTGCCCAGGACGCCCACGCCCAGGACACCCCCACCCAGGACGCCCACGCCCAGGACACCCCCACCCAGGACACCCCCGCCCAGGACGCCCATACCCAGGACACCCCACCCAGGACGCCACCCTCAGGACGCCCCCACCCAGGACGCCCATACCCAGGACACCCCACCCAGGACGCCCACACCCAGGACACCCCCGCCCAGGACACCCCTACCCAGGACACCCCCACCCAGGACGCCACACCCAGGACGCCCACACCCAGGACACCCAGTGACTCTCAGACCTGTGGAAGCTGCCCTGCGCCCTCAGATGCCCCGCCACGGCCAGGTGTGGCTTCCCCAGTGCTGGACCCAGAGGCCGGGAAGCCGAGCCACGGCAGCGAGTTACAGCCGGCGCAGGTGTCTGTGGGCGGCAGCGGCCCCCAGCCCCACGTGGTAGAGCCCGGGCCTGCGTCAGCCGGGGGCCGGCTCTTCATACCCAGCCAGCAACGGAAGAGGGGAGCGGCCCCAGGCCCACGCGCAGGAGCCCGGCCCGGGCCTGGGAGCAGCTCCTGCTCTGCGCGCTGAGCTTCCCGACCGTCCCAGCACCCGGCGCCTCCCGGAGCTGCGGGGCCGCTGCCAGCTCCAGCTGTTAATCGCGCGTTGGGCAGGTGCCGCCCGACCAGTTCCAGCGGTTCCCGGGCAGGGCCGAGGAGGGCACACGGGGCGGGATGGGCTGCAGCGTGGGGGACGGGCGGGTGCAGCCGCGGGGCGGCGCCTCCGAGTCCGGGAGCGGGGGCGGCTCCCACCCGCCTCTGCGCGCGCCCGCGGTCCCGGGGGGACGGGGACGGAGGCCACCGCGGGGGGACGAGGGACCCCGGGCGTCCGGGGGAGCCACCGAAGGCCGGGGAAGGTCTGGGACTCCGCGACCGGTAGACCCCGGACGGACGCCCCCCGGTGCCCGCGCCCCGAGGGGAAGGCGCCACCCCGGCCCCGCCGGCACCTGCTCCGCGGGCTGTGGCCGCAGGAAAGCGAAACCCCGCTGGTCCGAGGGGACCGAGGGGACCGAGGGTCGGGGCCCGCCCCTACCGTGGCGTTGGAGCAGCTGAGCAGGCCCACGGCCGCCAGGAACACCCAGCGGCGCGCGTAGGTGCGGGGGCCCCGCTGCGCCCCCGTCTCGGCCCCGGTCGGCTCCGCCATCGTCGCGGCTCCGCGGGTCCCCGCCGATCCCGCCGGGCGCCCGGGCTTAAGGAGCTTCCCGCGTGGGCCGGGACCGCCCGCGGGCGGAGGTGGGGCCGGGCGGGGCCACGCGGCCGGCTCCGACCCGAGGACCAGGAAGAGGCTCCTGCCCCGTCCAGGGGACCCAAAAGCGGGGGTGGGGGCAAAGGTGAACTTGGAGCTGGAGCCTCCTCCTTCCGCCTCACGCTGGAAGTCCCTGCCACAAAAACAGAATGTCCCTCCGGAAACGGGCCCCGGTCACAGCCTGTGTGGTCCTCAGGGTGGGCGCAGCAAAGGGGGTTTTGAAGTCACTCTGCCCAGCAGAAGGTCTGCATTCCCTGACGGGGGCTGTGGACCCCAAATGCCTGAGGTTCCAGCAAGCCACAGGCCGCCGAGGCCAGCCTGGGAGAGGAGGCTGGGTGCTTTCCACAGACCCTCAAATCACACCAGCCCCTCAGTGCCCCTGTGGGAGGCAGAGATGGGGGTAGGAGCGGCGAGGTGCACTGCCCAAGCAGGAGGGAAGGCCGGGAAGGCCTGTGGGCCCCACCCCGGGGTAGGAAGGCCCCCACATACATTACCTGCATTTTACAACGGAGGACACAGCTGTCAGAGGAGTAGGCAGACGTTTCTGTTTGTTTAGGGCGGAGAGGCCTATAGGTGAGGAGGGAGTTTAGGCTCGTCTTGTCTGCAAGAACCTGCTGACCCCACAACTGTGCCTGGCCCACCCTGGGGGAACTCAAGTGGCTCCAGCCCTGTTGCTGAGGCCCGTGTAGGGGTGCGGTGGAGGCTGGCCTGGCCAGAGGTACGAGCAGGATTCCCCAAACAAGGAAGCCCTCTTGACCCTGCAGCAGCCCTGTTTTCTGACACTCGCAGTATTAATCCTGACTTTTTCTTTTTTTTTTTTTTTTTTTTTTTTTTTTAGGCGGAGTTTCGCTCGTTACCCAGGCTGGAGTGCAATGGCACGATCTCGGCTCACCGCAACCTCCGCCTCCTGGGTTCAGGCAATTCTCTTGCCTCAGCCTCCTGAGTAGCTGGGATTACAGGCACGCGCCACCGTGCCCAGCTAATTTTTTTTTTGTATTAGTAGAGACGGGGTTTCACCATGTTGACCAGGATGGTCTTGATCTCTTGACCTCGTGATCCACCCGCCTCGGCCTCCCAAAGTGCTGGGATTACAGGCTTGAGCCACCGCGCCCGGCCAATCCTGACTTTTTCTTAAACATTCACCTACTTTGCCAGGTCCTGCCCATGGTCCACACCGGAGTCTGAACAGGCTGATTGTGAGGACCCCGCTTTTACTGTGGGGTCTTCTGCAGGGATTGTGTGTGTGTCTCAGATAGAGCTGTCCACTTGGGAATTTTTTTTTGTAGAGTCCCGTCCAGTAAAGAGAAAATGGGGCTCACCCAGGGGTGTCCTGAGATGGGTGGGCCCCAAGGTACTTGCACTCTCTGAGACGTGTGATGGGGCCTGTGTCCTCACCGTTTGTCTCCTCTGCCTTCCCCCCGTCTGTCCTCCCATGCGTCTTCGTCCCCCATCCCCCACAGTTCCTTCTGTCCTGCTCCTCACCTCTTGCTCACCCTGCCCTGATGACCTGGCCCCTCACAACCTTCCTCCACAGCCCACTGCCAGCATTGGCCTGGGGACTTCCACATCCCCCCAGCCCCACCTGGCAGAGGGGGAGCTGCAATGCAGCCTTCCCTGCTGAGGGACCTTGCTTTTGTGGAACCCTGCCTCTGACAGGTGGCGTCTGGGCCTGTCACCATGAAATGGGGCAGCCACTGTAGCCACCTCCATCATCAAGTCTCCGTTGAGGATGCTTTTTTTTTTTAAAAAAAGATGGTGTTTCACCATGCTGTCCAGGCTGGTCTTGAACTCCTGACCTCAGGTGATCCACCCACCTCGGCCTCCCAAAGTGCTAGGATTACAGGTGTGAGCAACCTCGCCCGGCCGAGGACGCATTGTTGAAGGAGCTTCTCCTCCCTGCATGTCAGAGCTCTTGGGTTGAGTAGGTGAGCTCAGCAAGGCTGCAAAATGCAAGATCAATACACATAGTCAATTGCATTGACATATACCAATAAAAAAACATGAAAACCAAAATTAAAGACATTTATAATTACTCCAGGGAAAATAAAATACTTTGGTATAAACTTAGCAAACCATCTACAGAAGTTGCATGCTAAAAATTACATACTATGGCTGTGCACGGTGGCTCACGCCTGTAATACCAGCACTTTATGAGGCCGAGGGGGGTGGATCACCTGAGGTCAGGAGTTCGAGACCAGCCCGGCCAACATGGTGAAACCATATCTTTATAAAAATACAAAAAAATTAGCTGGGCATAGTAGGTGCATGCTTGTAATCCCAGCTACTCGGGAGGCAGAGGTTGCAGTGAGCTGAGATCACAACACTGCACTCCAGCTTGAGCAACAGAGTGAGACTCTGTCTCAAAAAAAAAAAAAATTACACACCATTAATGAAAGACATCAACAAAGACCTTAAGAAATGGAGAGACATACAATGTTCATGGATTGGAAAATCCAACATAGTAGCAGTGTCAGTTCCCCCTAAATTGATCTATACATTTAATTTAATTCCATCGAAAGTTTTTGTACTCATAGACTGGGAAAAATATTTGCAAACCACATATCCAACAAAGGTCTAGTATTGAGAGTATATAAAGAGCCCTCAACACACAACAGTTTAAAAATCCAATTGGTAGCTGAGCATGGTGGCACATGCCTGTAGTCCTAGCTATTTGGGCGGCTGAGGCAGGAGAATTGCTTGAACCCAGGAGATAGAGGTTGCAGTGAGCCAAGATTGCACCACTGCACTCCAGCCTGGGCTACAGAGTGAGACTGCATCTCAGACAAAAAATATTGGATTAGAAAATTTTAATCTAATTTTCTAATGAAAATTAGAAAATACTCCTGATCTCAGGTGATCCACTCCCCTCCGCCTCGTGAAGTGCTCGGATTACAGGCATGAGCCACCGTGCCCGGCCATGGTATGTAATTTTTAGCATGCAAGTTCTGTAGATGGTCTGCTAAGTTTATACCAAAGTATTTTATTTTCCTTGGAGTAATTATAAATGTCTTTAATTAAGGTTTTCATGTTTAGACATGAACATTTTCTAATCTAAGCCACAGGGCGGCTGCTTTGGTGGGTCACAGCTGTAGTCTCAGCACTTTGAGAGGCTGAGGTGGGCAGATCATGAGGTCAGGAGTTTGAGATCAGCCTGGCCAACGTGGTGAAACCCCATCTCTACTAAAAATACAAAAATTAGACGGGCGTGGTGTCAGACGCCTGTAATCCCAGCGGCTGGGAAGGCTGAGGCAGGAGAGTCACTTGAGCCCGGGAGGCGGAACTGAGATCGTGCCATTGCACTCCAGCCTAGGCGACAGAGCAAGACTCCATCTCAAAAAACAAACAAACAAAAAAAAACAAGAAAAGAGGCAAAAAAAAATTACTCAAGAGAATATACACATGGCAAGTAATAATGAATGGGTAACATCATTCGCTATTAGAAAAATGCAAATGAGGCTGGGCGTGGTGGCTCACACCTGTAATCCCAGCACTTTGGGAGGCCAAGACGGGTAGATCACCTGAGGTCAGGAGTTTGAGACCAGCCTGACCAACATGGTGAAACCCCATCTCTACTAATAATACAAAAATTACCCGGGCGTGGTGGTGGGCACCAGTAATCCCAGCTAGTTGGGAGGCTGAGACAGGAGAATCGCTTGAACTCGGGAGAAGGAAGTTGCAGTGAGCTGAGATAGAACCACTGCACTCCAGCCTGGGCAACAGAGCAGGACTCTGTTACGAAAAAAAAATAGAGAGAATGTAATGTGTTATAGCCGCTGTGAAAAACGGGTTGGCAGTTTCTTATAAAACTATGCAAGAGCGAGACTTCATCTCAAAAAAAAAAGTTTACTTTTTAAAAAATCGCGTAGTATCAGCCCATTCATTTGGAAACAATGACTTTTTCCACTGTCACATCTAATGAAACAGTTCTGTTTAAATTCTCCACAGGCACCTTCAGCACACTCATCTAAGCGGCCTGAGTTTCCCATCTGGGTCTGGCACCATCCTGGGATCCTCAGCCTGAGCCCAGAATGGCCTGTGAGCCTTGAGATGGTGACCTCCACACAAAGGCACCATATCTTGCTTTTCTTTTTTTTTTTTTTCTTTTTTTAATTTTTTTTTTAAAGGCTAGTCAAGTGAAGTCGTGGGAGTGGAGAAGGAACAAAGAAATCTGTAACTGGTTGTGATCAATTAGTTGTAAACACCACTGCACTCGGACCAGCCGCACATCTTTCTTTTCAAAAGGATCTTCGGCCGAGTTTGGCGGCTCATGCCTGTAATCCCAGCCAGCACTTTGGGAGGCTGAGGTGGGCTGATCATCTGAGGTTGGGAGTTCAAGACCAGCCTGGCCAACATGGTGAAACCCATGTTATCTCTTCAAAAAATACAATATAAAAAAAAAAAATTAGCTGGGCAGTGTGGCACATGCCTGTAGGCCCAGCTACTCAGGAGGCTGAGGCAAGAGAATTGCTTGAACTCAGGAGGTGGAGGTTGCAGTGAGCCAAGATTGCACCACTGCACTCCAGGCTGGGCGATGGAAAGAGCCTCTGTCTCAAAACAAAAAAAGAGAAATAAAGAAAAGGATTGGCTAGGTGCAGTGGCTCAGGCCTGTAATCCCAGCACTTTGGGAGGCCGAGGCGGATGGATCACGAGGTCAGGAGTTCACAACCAGCCTGGCCAAGACAAGCCTGGCCAATACAATGAAACCTCATCTCTACTAAAAATACAAAAATTAGCCGGGCCTGATGGCGAGTACCTGTAATCCCAGCTTCTCGGATGGCTGAGGCAGGGAGGGCGGAGGTTGCAGTGAGATGAGATCTCACCATTGCATTCCACCCTGGGCGACAGAATGAGACTCTGTCTCGAAAAAGTAATAAAAATTTTTAAAAAATAATAACCTTTCTAAATGGACTGAGGCCAGCACAGCGGCTCACACCTGTGATCTCAGCACTGTGGGAGGCCGGGGTGGGCGAATCACCTGAGGTTGGGAGTTCGAGACCAGCCTGGCCAACATGGAGAAAGCCCGTCTCTACTAAAAATACAAAAAATTATCCAGGTGTGGTGGTGAGTGCCTGTAATTGCAGCTACTCAGGAGGCTGAGGCAGGAGAATCATTTGAACCAGGGAGGCTGAGGTTGCAGTGAGCCAAGATTGCACCACTGCACTACAGCCTGGGCGACAGAGCAAGACTCTGTCTAAAAAAAAAAAAAAAAAAAAGAATTTGTGTGTGTGTGTGTATGTGCAGGGTTTAAATAGTTATCTAGGCCTGGCATGGTGGCTCACGCCTGTAATCCCAGCACTTTGGGAGGCTGAGGTGGGCGGATCACCTGAGGTTGGGAGTTTGAGACCAGCCTGACCAACATGGAGAAACCCCGTCTCTAGTAAAAATACAAAATTAGCTGGGCATGGTGGCAGGTGCCTGTAATCCCAGCTACTTGGGAGGCTGAGGCAGGAGAATCCCTTGAACCCGGGAGGCAGAGGTTGCAGTGAACCGAGATTGAGCCATTGCACTCCAGCCTGGGCGACAGGAGTGAAACTCCGTCTCAGAAAAAAAAAAGTTATCTATGTTTTGTACATTTTGTGATCAGGTATCTACTTTCTTATACACATGGTATGAAATGAGTGTGTGTGTGTGTGTGTGTGTGTGCACGTGCACGGTGGGTGTCTAATATTCTGGTGTAGGCCTGATCATCATCTATTTTGTGCATGTGTCTGGTGTGAGATTAGCATTCAGTTGTGTCATGTAAGACTATACAATATTTTCATGTGTGTGATGTGAGTTGGATGATTTTAACTTTTTTGCATATATGATATGAGAGGGGCCTCTGTCTTGCATGTATACATGTGGTATAAATGGTTATCTTTTTTTTTTTTGTCTGTATGGGATAAAATGGGCATCCAATTTTTCGTGTAAAGGCAGATACAGCAGATGGGTGTGTACCATGTGTGTGTGATAAAATGAGAATGTTAAATCAGAAACTGGAAGTGTCTGAGACTTTGCTCTGGTCACAAGCTAACAAGCTGGCCGGCCAGTTTCACACATACGTGGACCCGGGTAACATTAGGTCCCGTCAGAGACGGAGAGCATTACCACTCCCGACAAAGGCAGCCGCGGCCCGTCTCCACGTCTCTGCCTCGGCGACGTGGGTGGAACCTGGACAGGCACTGGGTGCGTGCTGGGGAAGAACTCCGAGCTCAGGAAACTCTTACCTTTTCTTTTCTTTTTTTTTTTGAGATGGAGTTTCACTCTTCTTGCCCGGGCTGGAGTGCAATGGTGCAATCTCGGCTCACCACAACCTCGAACTCCCGGGTTCAGCGATTCTCTTGCCTCAGCCTCCTGAGTACCTGGGATTACAGATGCCCACCATCACATCTGGCTAATTTTCATATTATTAGTTGAGACAGGGTTTCACCATGTTGGCCAGGCTGGTCTCGAACTCCTGACCTCAGGTGATCTGCCTGCCTCAGCTTCCCAAAGTGCTGGGATTACAGGCGTGAGCCACTGTACCCGGCCAACACTCTCTTATCCTTTATAGGGCTGCTGGGGGTCTCCTCATCTTCCCTTCCAGAGAGACAAACCTGGTCCCTTCTTTGGGGTGTAAGTAAGCCTTCTCCAGGGAGAGAGGTAGGTGGGGGGCATTGTGGAGGCGGGGGAGTCTTCGTCCTTTCTACCCTGAAAGAAACATCTCCAGAGGGGGAGACTTCTCGGTTAGGCATCACTATCCTAGAGCATCTCCGGGACAAAGATTCTTTTTCTTTTTTTTTGTGATTGAGTCTCGCTCTGTTACTCAGGCTGGAGTGCAGTGGCACAATCTTGGCTCACTGCAGCATCCGCCCCCTGGGTTCAAGCGATTCTCCTGCCTGCCTTAGCCTTCCAAAGTAGCTGGGATTACAGGAGCACACCAACACGCCTGGCTAATTTTGTATTTTTAGTAGAGATGGGGTTTCAGCATGTTGGATAGGCTGGTCTCAAGCTCCTGATGTCACGTGATCCGCTCACCTTGGCCTCCCAAAGTGCTGGGATTTACAGGCATGAGCCACTGCGCCCAGCCAGGACAAACATCCTTAACATGTTTCAGTGACTCTGAGGATCTGGACATGCAGAAACCTGACATGGAGAATTGCCTCCCAGGAGGGTCTAGCTTGCTCTAAGACTTTGAGACGGGTATTTAGGTTTTTGCATGTGGGTATGGTGTGGTGTTTTTGAGCAGGTAGGCACTGTGTTTGTGTGCACACGCCTGTGTGTAATGCAGGTGTCTGATTTATCTGTAGGTGTGAACGATAGCTCACCTTTGCATATTGTGTGGCATGACACTTAACGTATGTTATCAAATTTCTATTGAATATGTTGGAAATGGGCATCTAGTTTTGCTTTTTTTTGTTCTTTGTTTTTGAGATGGAGTCTCACTCTGTTGCCCAGGCTGGAGTGCAGTGGCATGATCTTGGCTCACCACAGCCTCTACCTCCCGGATTCAAGTGATTCTCCTGCCTCGGCTTCCTAAGTAGCTGGGATTACAGGCGCCTGCCACCACGCCTGGCTAATTTTTGTATTTTTAGTAGAGATGGGGTCTCACCATGTTGGCCAGGTTGTTCTCGGACTCCTGGCCTCAAGTGATCTGCCCGCCTCGGCCTCCCAAAGTGCTGGGATTACAGGTGGGAGCCACCAGGCAGGCCTGGCCAATTTTATTCTTTTAAAGGTTGTTTTGGCTATTCTGAGTCCCCTGAATTTCCCTGTAAATTTCAGGATCAGCGTGTCAGTGTCTGCAGAAGATCTCGCTAGGACTTTGATGGGGATTGCGTTGGATGATTAGGGTGGAGACTGCAGCTTAACAATCGTGTCTTCCCACCACGACCCCAGGACATCTTTCTGTTCACTTACATCTTCTTCACGTTCTTTTGGTGATGGTTTGTAGTCTTCAGAATATTAGTTTTGTACTCTTTGGCTACATTTATCAGTAATTTGCTTTTTAAAATTATTAGGCTTTATGTTTTAGAGCAATTTTAGGTTTATGGAAAAATTGATCAGAAAATCCAGAGTTCCCACATACCCCTCTCTCCCCTAAGCCATGCACTCCACTTTCCCATTACATCCTGTATGAGTTTGGTACATTTGTTATGATTGATGAACTGATATTGACAGGTTCTTAACTGAAGCCCACAATGGATGTTCTTTGTGTGGCGCACTCTGTGTGTGTGTGTGTGTGTGTGTGTGTTTGAAACAGAGGGAACTCTGTCACTCAGGCTAGAGTGCAGTGGCGCGATCTCAGCTTACCGCAACCTCCGCCTCCTGGGTTCAAGTGATTCTCCTGCCTCAGCCTCCCAAGTAGCTGGGATTACAGGCGCCCGCAACAGCGCCCAGCTAATTTTTGTATTTTTAATAGAGACAGGATTTCACCGTGTTGGCCAGCTGGTACCTCGGGTGATCCACCCACCTTGGCCTAAGAGTTGGGCTGACAGGCATGAGCCAAGGCGCCCAGGTGTTGCCATTCCATGTTTTTTTTGGAGACCAGCATGACTGCTGATTTACTGCAGGTACCCAGGAGGGCTTTATTTGTTCTTTTCAACATCCTGTTCTGCAGCTTCCTGGGCTCCTTTTGCCCGTACGCTGAAGAGCTGGGCACTGGCACGGGCCACATGAGGTGAGCAAAGGCTTTGAAATTCTCCTCCTCCTCAACGATGACTCGGACTTCCTTCTTCTTACAGACATTCGGGATGGGCGTGACCCGCCCCGCCAGCTGGGTGGCAGTTTCAGTTCTTCAGCAGAGCCGTCCTCCTTCCCGGGGCCTGAGGGCTTCCGGGGAAGAGGATGGGTTTGGAGTGGTCTCCCTCAGCCACTGCACGCTGGCCTGCAGGGACTCGGTGGACTTGTTCCGCCTCCTCGGATCCACAGAAAAGCCGATAGTCCCGCCACGCTCCCGTGAGAAGGTTCTCCTTCCACTCCGTAGTGCTGGCCACAGCCATGTTCACAAGAAGGCGTCCGGGACCACTGGCATTTCCATGATCCGCGTGTCAGCCTGAGGCCGCAGCCGGCACACACCTTCCTGTCCTGCTGAGAGAATATGTTGACTTCTCTTCCCAGGTCCGCAAGGGGCATGTTTCAAAGGCAACAACTTCACAGCGACGAGCCCGACCTGTTCTTTCACATCTCCAGCCAGGAGCTTAGCGGTCTTTGTCTAACTTAAGATTTTGCACTCGGGAAAGGTAGAGAGCCCAGGCGTGCTCTTCTGTTTAGAAAGCTCGAGAAAGGCTTTGAATGTGCGAAAGGCTTTGGAGGAGGGGCTTTTGATAGCGGGCATAGCAACCAATCCAGTATCGAACTCAGAAAATCGATCACTCCAGAGGAAGTTTGGAAAAACTCCTCTTACTGGACGACAACTTGAATGGGGCGGGAGTAAGTCCCAAATTAAAAGAACCCCTGCCCCTCACCTGTTGGGATTTTCTCTCTGGGGAGCCCTTCCCACAACCCCACAACAGTGTGGGAGCTGTCCTTCCTTCTCTGTGCGGACTCCGTCTCTGGATCCCCTCCCACAGCAGTGTGGGAGCTGTCCTTCCTGCTCTGTGCGGACTCCGTCTCTGGATCCCCTCCCACAGCAGTGTGGGAGCTGTCCTTCCTGCTCTGTGCGGACTCCGTCTCTGGATCCCCTCCCACAGCAGTGTGGGAGCTGTCCTTCCTTCTCTGTGCGGACTCCGTCTCTGGATCCCCTCCCACAGCAGTGTGGGAGCTGTCCTTCCTGCTCTGTGCGGACTCCGTCTCTGGATCCCCTCCCACAGCAGTGTGGGAGCTGTCCTTCCTGCTCTGTGCGGACTCCGTCTCTGGATCCCCTCCCACAGCAGTGTGGGAGCTGTCCTTCCTGCTCTGTGCGGACTCCGTCTCTGGATCCCCTCCCACAGCAGTGTGGGAGCTGTCCTTCCTGCTCTGTGCGGACTCCGTCTCTGGATCCCCTCCCACAGCAGTGTGGGAGCTGTCCTTCCTGCTCTGTGCGGACTCCGTCTCTGGATCCCCTCCCACAACAGTGTGGGAGCTGTCCTTCCTGCTCTGTGCGGACTCCGTCTCTGGATCCCCTCCCACAGCAGTGTGGGAGCTGTCCTTCCTTCTCTGTGCGGACTCCGTCTCTGGATCCCCTCCCACAGCAGTGTGGGAGCTGTCCTTCCTGCTCTGTGCGGACTCCGTCTCTGGATCCCCTCCCACAGCAGTGTGGGAGCTGTCCTTCCTGCTCTGTGCGGACTCCGTCTCTGGATCCCCTCCCACAGCAGTGTGGGAGCTGTCCTTCCTTCTCTGTGCGGACTCCATCTCTGGATCCCCTCCCACTGCAACGTTGTGGCTCAATCTCTCGATTTCTTTCTCTTTCTCTCTCTCTGCCTAAATAAATCATTTTCTGCAAAATTCTTTGGGTTAGATATTTACTTAACTGAGCTCACTATGCACCAGGATCCCCTCCCCATTCTTGGGTGAGTGAGAGATCAAGGGCCTGAAAACACCTGATCTGGGAGGGAGCAAAGCTGTCCTTCCTTCCCCCACGTTCCGCAACCGGGTCACAGTACCAAACCCTGGGGCAGTGCACAGTGGGCCGGACGGGCCTCCACGGGGACCCGGGGCGATTCAGGCACCCTGGCTCGCCAGGTCTTTCATCCGCAGATCTTCTGGGTGGCCGGTTGAACCACACAGCCACGTGTCTCTGCAGTGCCTGTGGAAGTGGGGCTCAAGACCCTGTTGCTCTGGCCCTGTGGCTCCTGCACAGGAAAACAGCCAAGTAGAAAAGTGACTTTTAAAACATACAGTTAACTTCCAAGAAAGGCTGAGGCCACGCAGCATCTCCAGGCTCTTCTGAGCAGGCCAGGGCTTCAGAGTTCATTCCCTGCTCACCACACTCATATGCTACTGTCTGGTGGCCATTGCTGAGTTTCAGTTTTGTGTTAAAACACACACACACTGGCCGGGCACAGTGGCTCATGCCTATAATCCCAGCACTTTGAGAGGCCGAGGCAGGTGTGGATCACCTGAGGTCAGCAGTTCAAGACCAGCCCGGCCAACATGGCAAAACACCAAGTCTATTAAAAATACAAAATTAGCCAGGGGTGGTGGCACACGCCTGTAATCCCAGCTACTTGGGAGGCTGAGGCAGGATAATCGCTTGAACCCAAGAGGCAAAGGTTGCAGTGAGCTGTGATCACACCACCGTACTCCAACCTGGGCAACAAGAGCCAGACTCTTGTCCGTCTCAACACAAACAAACAAACACCACACACGCCGCACACACAGATGAACAATTGGAGTTGTTTCTCAGTCAGCGGTTACATTGTACTTGGGTTCACCTGTCGGCAATGTGCTGGCCACTCAGGGTCTGATGCTTCCGCCCCTTCACGGGCACCTGCTTCCCCACATGCAGGGTCCTGCCAGGCGTCTGAGCATGGAGACCCAGGCATCTCAGATCAACTTCCCCTTTTCATTCCTAAGACTGTAAACTTCCCCTTTTCATTCCTAAGACTGTAAACCGAAACCTCTTTTATATGTAATTCCTGAGACTGTAAACCGCGAAGATTGCAAACCGAGACCCTTTTCATATGTTAAGTTATAAACCTAAGATTCTTCCACATGTAATATCTAAAGTATAAGCCTATATAAAGATGGAACCTCCCTTTGTTCGGGGAGCTTGGCTGTTAGGCAACTATGCCACCTTGCTCCCGGCCGAATAAACTCCTTCCTCCTGTATTCGGTGTCCGAGAGATCCATTTCCTGCGGCCGCTCCTGCTACAGCACGGTGTTTGCATCACCACTTGCGGAGTCTGGTTAGCCTCAAGTCTGAAGCTTCTTACTGGGGTCAAGATGGCCAGGGGCAGACCTATGTTGTTTCTCGTTAAATAATTACAAGCTTGCTTTGCTTATTGTACACTGACGTTTATACCCCAAACTAAGCTATGTCAAATCTTGGTGCAGTGAAACAAATCAAGGGGCAACAGGAGGCCTGAGGTGAAGACCTCGCCTGAGAGCGCTGTGAAACCGTGGAGCACTGCGGTGTGGGTGCAGAGCAGGAGACGCCGCTGTGGTCCCACGAATGCCTTCTCAACACGGAGGCTGCACGAGGGTCTCCTAAAGAGGACTTGTGCAAGATCTCTGAGAAGGAAGGCGACCTCTGCTCACAAGACCTGACCCTGCTGACAAGATCCAGGAAGATCTTTGCAGATGGGAGCTTGCAAGGAAGAAAAGCCTTGCAGGGCAGAGGTAACCTGAACAGCACAGGCTCTGCCTAGGTTCTCAGAATCTGGAGTGATTTTGATTGTCTGTGTATGAAATGCTGGGGAGATAAAAAAGCCCTTTGATGGATTGGGTGTGGTCAGACCTGGTGGTGCCTTATGGGCTATGCCTCTGATGCAAACGCACCTTGCTAGCAACCCGTGGTGGAATTCAGTGTTCTAGGTTTACATAAGAATCACGTCTGTTACTGAATAATGCAAACCACACCGCTCTCCATGGCTGTCTTGCCCACATTAGTCTCAAGGCTTCTCCCAATAGTCTCAAGGTGTCCCCTGATCACCTCCCCTGCTCCCCGACCCCTCAATTAACAAGTGTATGCACCTAATAAAGTCCCTAGGCTTGCTGGTCCCCGGACCCATGCTGTAAAATTCTATTCTTGTGTCTTTGTCTTTTTTTTTTCTCACTCCCTCGCCACCGCCAGGACTAAGGGCGCTCACAAACAGGGCTGCGGCTGGTTCCCAGCGCCTCACGACTCTCTCCTCCAGAGCTGCTCTTGTGGGACCATCACGGCTGTGAGCTCGGCCCTGCCCGCTCCTCCACCCCACCCCACCCCTCACCCTGGGAACTTCTGTCATTTCCTGGCTGCCCTATCTTCAGGACCGTCACTTACAGCCCCACCAAGCTCTTCAACTGCTTTGTGAATTATCTGGTCGATTGGTTTTTGTGTGTGTCCAGGACTATAAATTTTATTTCCAAGATTTCCACCTAGTCGATTGAAACAGGAATTCACTGATGTGTTCACTCAACAAACTCCCATGAGGCCTCCTCTGCAGGACACCTGCAGGGACTTCCCGCTCCCAGAGGGGCATGCTGGCATCTGGAGGGAGAAACCAAAAGAGACTGGCAATCTTTTTTTTTTTTTTTTTTAAGACAGAGTTTTGCTCTGTCGCCCAGGCTGGAGTGCAGTGGCGCAATCTCGGCTCACTGCAACCTCCGCCTCCTGGGTTCAAGCGATTCTCCTGCCTCAGCCTCCCGAGTAGCTGGGATTCCAGGTGCCCACCACCACACCCAGCTAATTTTTTTGTACATTTAGTACAGATGGGGTTTCACCATGTTGGCCAGGCTGGTCTCAAACTCCTGATCTCAGGTGATCTGCCCGCCTCAGCCTCCCAAAATGCTGGGCTTACAGGCGTGAGCCACCTTGCCCTGCAATCTTTATAGGTTCTATCATGGAAAACTTCAAGCAAAGACAAACGGAGACATAACTGTGTTATCAGTGTTAATGAACCCATCACCCAGCACTGGCCAGTCTTGTTTGGTCTAAATTCCTCGCCAGCCTCTTCCCACCCCGACTCCTCCAAATGGTTCTGAGGAAGCCTCAGCCACTACCTCGTTTCATGCATATATATGAGTGTCTGTCTCTAAAAGATAAGAACTCTTGAAGAAACACCACATCACCATCCTTTTACCTTAATAACAGGCTCTCATTGTCTTTCTTTCTTTTTTTTTTTTTTTTGAGATGGAGTTTCACTCTTGTCACCGAGGCTGGAGTGCAATGGTGTGCTCTCGGGTCACCACGACCTCCACCTCCCACGTTCAAGTGATTTTCCCGACTCAGCCTCCCAAGTAGCTGGGATTACAGGCCTGCATCACCACGCCTGGCTAATTTTGTATTTTTAGTAGAGACGGGGTTTCTCCATGTTGGCCAGGATGGTCTCGAACTCCCGACCTCAGGTGATCCACCCATCTCTGCCTCCCACAGTGTCAGGATCACAGGCGTGAGCCACCAGGCCCAGTCGATTTTCAGCATCTCAGGTATCTGGTCGGTGTCATCACCGAGACTGTTGGGTAATGTGCTTTGTTTAGTTTACCCTGTGCGTGACTCAGGATCCAAATAAGGCTGCTGGTCTACACTCCACGTCCGTTTGATTGTCGTTTCTCGTTTTGTATCTTCTTCAATCCCCTGCACGTTGGTCGTGGAAGAAACAGTTCCAGCCCTGAGAGTTTCTGCTTACATTCCGAGCTGTCTCCCGCCGGTCCCTGAATCCTGTAAATCAGTGTGAGACCCGGAGACCTAATGAGTGTCTTCAGGTCCCCAAGAAGCAGAGCCTGAGATTCGGGGCTTGGGTTGGGAGCTTTCCTCAGGCGACCACCTTAGGAAGCGAGCACGAGCACTGGGGACGATGGACTCACTCTGGCCCCATGCTGACTGAGGGACAGGTGGGGCCCTGCCTCCCACAGGCTGCCTGAAGGTGGGTGGGGCGGCCTGCGGGAGAGTGGGGCGGCCGTGGGCTCCCAGCCTGGCCCCTGGGAACCATGGGGGCACAGGGACAAGCACATGACTATGGAATGCAGGGTGACCCAAGGACAAGCGAGTTGCGGGATCTCTATTGTGACCATGCAGCATTGATCCCGGTCTGCCGCGCCACCGCCTCACGTTCCCAAGGGGATCAGCCGGGCTGGCGACCGGCATCCGGGCCGTAACTGCAAATCTGTGCTAGGCAGGGTCTCCCTTCTGTGTGTTCAAGTGTTCTCGACTTAGATTTTTAACTATTTTTTTAAAAAATGCACTGAGTTTGGGTTAAAAACCAACCACCAAAATGGATTTCAACACAGCTGTGAAGCCAAGCGCGTGCCCGGCTCTCCCAACACAGCGACCCCTGGAGGCCAGGTGCCCACAGGCCCGGGTCCCCCTCAGCACTCAACAGTGAGTTCATTTTTCTTTTTACAATAAAAAAAGCTGAGTAATGTCGCATAGGACTACCCAAAACTGCCTCACTGGAAACAAAAACTACTTACATTAAATAAAAGCCTGGCCGCAGGTTGCGTCTGCCACATTTACAGCACGGTGCGATGCACACGGTGACCAAACCACGGAGGCAGCTTCTGGCACTCACACCACGAGCCGCACGATTGCCACATAAGAGTAAAGCGGAGGGCGAGAGGAGAGGGAGGGGCGAGAGGGGTGAGGGGGAGGGGCGAGAGGGGTGAGGGGGAGGGGCGAGAGGGGTGAGGGGGAGGGGCGAGAGGGGTGAGAGGGAGGGGCTAGAGGGGTGAGAGGGAGGGGCTAGAGGGGTGAGAGGGAGGGGCGAGAGGGGTGAGGGGGAGGGGCGAGAGGGGTGAGGGGGAGGGGCGAGAGGGGTGAGGGGGAGGGGCGAGAGGGGTGAGGGGGAGGGGCGAGAGGGGTGAGGGGGAGGGGCTAGAGGAGTGAGAGGGAGGGGCGAGAGGAGTGAGAGGGAGGGGGTCGCGTTCACTTCTGGTTCCAGAGCTGATCGCCAGCCAGTCCAGTCCCTCATAGAGCCCGTCGCCAATGGTGGCCTGAATGTACCAGTTCCTGTGGCGTAGGGAGTGCAGCCCCAGCTTGTCTGTGGTCTCGGCCGCATTCATGGCGCCGGGGAAGTCCTGCTTGTTGGCGAACACCAGGAGGACAGCATCCCGGAGCTCATCCTCAGCCAGCATCCTCACGAGCTCCTCACAGGCCTGGTTGACGCGCTCTCTGTCGTTGCCGTCCGCCACGAAGATCAGGCCTTGCGTGTCCTGGAAGTAGTGGCGCCACAGAGGCCGGATGTGGTCCTGGCCACCCACGTCCCACGCAGTGAAGCCCATGTTCCGGTACTGCACGGTTTCCACATTGAAGCCTACGGTGGGAATGGTGGTCACGATGCCCCTAGCCTCAGCTTGCACAGGATCGTGGTCTTCCCCGCAGCATCCAGGCCCACCATGAGGATGTGCATTTCCTTTTTGCCAAAAAGGTCCTTGAAGAGGTTGGCGAAGATGTTCCCCATGCTTGTGGACAGGTGGCAGGACACTGGCCAGGGACACCTCAGCGGCTGCTGCTCCGAGACAGGCGTCGGTTTCGTTCCCCCAAGACGGCGGCTCTCCTCGCAGCATCTTTTTAAGCGGCATATGCATTTGTGGTATAAGCATCCTTGGTGTGCTTTAACCAGTGGCTTCAATTGTGGCCTGTGGGGGTCTCTTTGGGTGGGCCTCAGGCCCTGTGGTCTTCACAGCTTCGGTTTCCTCGTCCATCTCCTGATCCATATCCAGGCACGTTCGGCCTCTGGCTCCTGGAGCCTCTGAAACAGTGCAGCTGCTTCTACGCACAGATGTCATTCTACAGCAGCGTGGTTTCCAGGTCTGCCTCCACTGATGGATTTTCTTCCTCGTCGTGGGTCATATTTTCCTTCTTTGCATGTCTGGTAACTTTTGATTAGATGCAGACATTGTTAACTTTCCAAGCTGAGTTCTGAGTATATTTGTACTCCCATTAAATATCCCTGCGCCCATCCTCTCCAGCCTTCTGAGTTTTGTGAGTGTGGACCAGCTCAGCCTTCAGTCCTGTCCCACAGCCGACCACCCTGCCTGCTGCCCCTGGGCCACAAGGACATCCTGGGGCCAGGAGGAGTGTAAAGACTCCAAGCCATGTTCCACCAGCTTCCTTCCAGAGTCCTTCCCAGGTCTGGGCGCTCCTGCCTGCCCCATCCTGGAGCTCTGGCTGTGGGCAGCCCCTCCTCTCTGCCCCTGCCCTGTGGACTCCGGTGTGTGGGCCGCCCTGGCTGCCAGCTTTGTCTCCTCCACCCAGCTCCTTTCCCTGAGTGGCAGCCAGGAGGCTTCCTTTAGGTCTCACCCCATGCGCTCCTCTCTCAGGGATCATGGCCCATGGTCCCTGATGCCCAGTGTCTGGGAATCCTCGGATGTATTTTCAGCTGCTTCAGGGAAGAGGGGAAACTCGGGCCCTGCACACACATGCTGATGGTGAAGAGTGAGGCTCGGAGCTTTGCCTCCACCCGGCGTGAAAATACGGCATCTTCTGGCTTTGCAGTCCGTGCTGCCCATCTGAATTTTGATCTGCTTTGCAGTTCGACGTGTTTCACGAGGAAATTCAGGGAGATACAAAATTCTTGCTGCTGCCACCATCTTCCCATAATCCACAAGGATTTATTTAGGTATTTATTTTATTTTGAGACAGGGTCTTCTTTTGTCATCCGGGCTGAGACTGCAGACATGAGCTGCACTGGCCTCCAAAAGCATATTGAGCGCAGGAAAATGGGAAGAAGGTTCAATGTAAATGGGAAGAAGGTTCAAGGTAAATGGGAAGAAGGTTCAACGTAAATGGGAAGAAGGTTCAAGGTAAACGGGAAGAAGGTGCAACGCCCCCACCCTTGGGCCTTGGCCGAGTGGGTCCCTGGAGGGTGTGGGTGGGATATGCAATGGCTGCCGATGGGCCACGGATGGCTGGCGTGGGCATGAGAGGAAGAGGGTGCAGAGGACTCTGGGCTCTTGCCTCAGGACTGGTGGTGGGGGTCGGGTGCTGGAGTGCACAACAGACTCAGGAAGGCCTGGGGAAGCCATCCTGCCATGTCGCGTTTGAGCTTCCTAATGACATTCAGCAGAAACAGGGTTGAACACAGAGCACAGGGCTCAGGGTGGAGGCCAGGCACGGCTGACAGCCAGCAGGAGAGAAAGGGCAGCCCAGAGGAAGGGTTTGCACCTCCCTGAGGAGGGGCCTGGGGCTGGGAGCTGGAGTAAGTTCTAAACTGCAGCTTACTGCTCTGTCTCTTCCTGGGGCCACCGCCCTCAGCCCAGGACTGCTTCTGGCCCTTCAAGCCACCCGCCTTGCACTCCGTGCGCCAACATTCCTTCAGGGATGACCCAGCCCTCCCCTCCATATCTGAGGCCTGCCTTCCCCAGCTGAAAACTGCAGTCAGGGCTCTTGAGGCGGGCCAGCTGCTCCAGCACCCCAATCCAGGCAGCCCTCCCCAGTGGGCACCTCCCCCTGCCCTGGGCCACCCCACGGCTCCGGGGAGCCCGCCCTACCTCCCCTCCCATGGCCGCCGCAGTGCGCCTGGGAATGCTGTATACGTTCACATCTCCGCTCTGTGCCCTCCTCCCACCCCCATAACGCGGCCACCCAGTGCTGGAGGTCTCTGGAGGGCCCCAGCTCTTCTCATCTCCTCTCAGCAGCGGACCCAAGCCGTGGCTGGTGGCTGCTCCCCGAGGTCCGACTCCTGACTTCTCCACGGGGTGTGCCACGGCTGGTGGAGGCTCCCCGGGGTCCGACTCTTGACTTCTCCACGTGGCCGGCTGCGGGGCCACTCCCTGGGCCACCCCCTCTCCAGATGAGACAAATTAACGGCTCCCCACTTCTGCTCTACGCCGGCATCCCACAGCTCCAGCGCCCCAGCTAGCGATAGTCTAGGACTCGGAGGGTCCCGCAGCGCAGGGCGGCCCCGTCGGTCTCCTGACCACGCCCCCAGTGGCCCCGCCCCTGCCCCGCCCCTGGCCCTCGCGCCCCGCCCCTGGCCCTCGCGCCCCGCCCCTGACCCTCGCGCCCCGCGGGTCCCTCAGCCGAGTCCTGCCCCGACGCGCCTGCGCCCTCTGACCACGCCCATCCCCGCCCCTTACCTCCCGGCCCCGCCCCCGCCCCGGCCGCGGGGTGGGAGCCGAGCCGCACACCGCGCATGCTCTGAGCGCGGCGCCCCCGACGCGGCGCTCGGCTCAGCTCGGGCATTTCCGCCTCTTTGTTTTAAACTCCGGACGGGCTTTTTTCTCCTCCTCTTGGGGGGGGACCCAGAGGGAGCGGCGCCCCCTCCCCGCTCCGGCGAGGACCCCGCGTGCGCCCCGCTCGCCCGCAGCCCGGAGACCGCAGGTCAGTCAGTCCGCCCCGCCTGGCCTGGGCCTGTGGCGCCCGCTCCTCAGTCTGCGGCCTCGGCCCGTGTCCGGCCCGGAAGGCTCAGAACCCCGGGCCCGCTCTCCGGCGTCCCCGACGGCCTGGCCGGGGAAGCCCTTGGCAGGCCCCGGAGAGGGCTGGAGCCCGGGAGGGCCGAGACCCCAGCCCGGGCGGGACCCCGGGAGGGCCGAGACTTCAACCCGGGCAGGACCCCGGGAGGTCGAAGACCCCAGCCTGGGCAGGACCCAGATCCCAGCCCGGGCACGACGCCGGGAGGGCCGAGACCCCAGCCCAGGCGGGACCCCTGGAGGGCCGAGACCTCAGCCCAGGCAGGACCCCGGGAGGGCCGAGACCTCAGCCCAGGCAAGACCCCGGGAGGGCCAAGACCCCAGCCCAGGCAGGACCCCGGGAGGGGCAGGACCCCGGAAGGGCCAAGACCCCAGCCCAGGCAGGACCCCGGAAGGGTGGGAAACCCAGTCCAGGCAGGGAACACAGGGAGGGTAAGACCCTAGCCAAGGCAGGACCCCAGGAGGGCTGGTCTGAGAACCAGCCAGCACCTGAAGAGAGTTGGGCCCTGGGACTGCACGGGACCCCCAGCGTGCCAGGACAGGTCATCCAGGAGGGTCTGACTCTGGGACAGGCCACCAAAAAGAGCTGGGACCCCAAGATGGGTCACCAAGGAGAGTCGGACCTGGCCACCTGGCAGGGACCAGGGAGGGCTAGGACCCTGGGAAAAATCATGGAGGAGGATCAGACCTAGGGACCAGGCAGAACCCAAAGAATGCCAGAACCCCAGAATAGGTACCCAAGGAAGGTCCCACCTTAAAGTGGGCCACGGATGAGGGCCAGGGACCCACGACCGTCACTCCAGAGGACCTGACCCTGAAGCAGTCCTGTGAGCACTGCTCGGACCCTGAGACCACCCCGTCTCCCCTGGAGGCTCGGACCCTGAGACCACCCTGTCTCCCCTGGAGGCTCGGACCCTGAGACCACTCCGTCTCCCCAAGGGGTGGGCTCGGACCCTGAGAGACAGCCCCATCTCCCCCATCTGCTGGGACCCTGAGACCACCCCATCTCCCCTGGGGGGGCTGGGAGCCTGAGACAGCCCTGTCTCCCCTGGAGGCTGGGACTCTGAGAGAACCCCGTCTCCCCCAGGGGGGCTGGGACCCTGAGACGGCCCCATCTCCCCTGGGGGGGTGCTGGGACCCAGCGACAACCTCATCTCCCCTGGGGGGGCGCTGGGACCCTGAGACAGCCCCGTCTCCCCCCTGGAGTCTGGGACCCTGAGACAGCCCCATCTCCCCCCTGGAGTCTGGGACCCTGAGACTGGACGGTGAGAGGGACTTGTGACATGGACAGGGTCCTAGATGACCAGGGCCTCAAATGGGGTCACTTAGGGTTGGGACACTGGGTATGGATGAGGGGAGGGGAGAAGGCTAGGCTTTCAAGGAGAACCTGATGAGAGCTAGAACTTCCAGACATGTCCTCAGAGGAGCTGGGACTCCTGAACAAGTCACTGAAGAGCATGTAGACTCCAAGACTAGATTGTAAGAAGTACTGGGACCCTGGGGTGGGATCCAGAGGTGTCCTGAATCTGCCTAGCCCGCTCAGCTGGACACACCTGCTGTGAAGGCCCAGGCATCTGGCATCCTGGTACCTGAGGCCCTTTCCATGAGACCCTGGCCCAGCCCTGCAGCCCCTGCACACAAGCTCCCTAGGCTGGGACCTGGGGCAGGTATGAGGCAGGGGACTCAGGGTTCCAGGAGCTCCCAGCCCACAGGCTCCATGCCTCAGGCTGGCACTGTGCCCTCCCCTCCTCTCAGCCCCTCGTCCAGGGCTGCTGTCCTTCCCTCGCCTTGGCCATGGTCTGTGTCCAGCACCTTCAACCCTCCTGCCCCTCTCCCCACCTCCAAGGTTACGTGAGTGCCCCCTTCCTCAGCATAGAGGCGTTTTCAGTGTCTGGGACACTCAAAGGAGGGGTGGGGTCTGAGCTGGGATGTGGACTCCTGGGCATATTTTGGGGACAGTTGGTCCAAGTCAGGAAAGTTGGAGCGGACATGATTGTTTCCCACTCCCTCTCGACTCCAGGAAGGGAAGGAATTGAAGCATCCTGGTGGGGGGGCATGGGGCCGGGGTCTTTATTTCTCTCAAACCTTTGAATCAGCCTTTCATCTAGAACTTGTGGGTGTTTTTCTTTAATTTGGAAGTGGTAATGAAAGCGTGGGGTGCAGTTTTTATACTGCATGAGGTGTTCACGGTGAGTGGTCTGTGCTGTCCTTTGACTAGGGAAGGGTTGTCCGGTGAGATCGTGTCAGGGTGTTTCTCGAGGGTGGTCAGCCCAGGAGCCTGCTCCTAGAGGGTACAGCGTGACTGCTAGCGTGCAGCGCACATTTCCTGAAAGAGCGAATGATGCATGAACAAATGAATGAAAGGCGGTAGATCCCCAGAGATCCACTCGGATCAGGCGTGCACAGCTGTCTGGAAGCTGGGCAATAAGATGAGGTGTAACCCTGAAACTCCAGCTCTCTGGACTCCCAAGAGAGACACTGAATTAGATGGTTCGGGATTTCATCTCTGCCAGAACTTCACTTCTTGGTTACTTAGGAGAAAACCACTTAAGGTTTTCAGCGTAACGTTTGAGGGTGCTGAGTGTCAGCCAGATGTGTCCCTGCCTGGTCAGCCTGGACTAGAAGCTTTTATTTGCCCAATGTAACCGCCTGGGACCTTTTACTCAACACTTCCTTCTGATTTGCTCTTTTGACGTATCCTTACTGTCTTTAAAACTTAATTTGCTTTATGGAATTGTGGAAGAGGCTTATGAAGCTGAGTATTCAGGTTTTTAGAGGTGTGGCTGTCCTGAGTGGAGCAGATTACCCCGTACCTGTGCCTTAAACTGACAGTCAGATAGTATCTTACTGTTTGTGTGGGTCAGGGCTCCAGGCAGGTCTCTGGCTCAGGAGGCTCCCATCTGGGGCTGTGTCTCCTCTGAAGGCTGGACTGGGAGTGTTTGCGTTCAGGCTGCGTCACGTGACTGCGGGCTGGAGACCTCAGCTCCGAGGGTGCCCATGCCAAGCCAGAGAGGGACAGGAAGGACGTCCCAGACTGTGGAGTGACATTCTATCACTTTTGCCAAATTCTCTTTGCTGGAAATGAGTCGTTAGGCCCCTACATGGTTGGGAGGGAACTCCAAACGGTGAGCATACTGTGGGCAGGTGTGGTCCCTGGAACCCGGCGTAGTGGTGCTGTGAGCCTGGCATCTGCCCAGGCACTGGAGAGACAGCACGTAAGTGAATCAGCGATGGCGTGTAGACTGATGTGTTAAGACGAGGATGTGACCATCCAGCTGTCTCTTTAATTGCTGTGGGTTTCTCCGATGTCAGTCGTGATTGAGATATTTGTGATGTGTAAAGGAAGATAAATTAGATAGAAAAGATTCTTAGGAATTAACTTGCAATTTGAAATGTGAGTAGCAAGCCGTAAGACCCACAAATTAAATGACAGGGTGTGTGTCACTGATGTCAGATTCTAACGGCTTCAAGTGCAAGTGCTTTACTTGTCCTCAGAGTCCCCTCATTTTATTCCTGCCAGGGGTCTTGCTCCAGAAATTATCAACCGACTTGCGTTAAGTTTTCCTAAACCACATTAAATACCTGTTGGAAATGTTTTTACTGGTCACTGTCGGCCTCGTGCCCGCAGTTATTTGTGACTTCATAACGGTGCTGTAGGAGACCTGAGACCCTGACCGTGTTGGACATTTGGCCCGTGAGGGCTTAGGTCCAGGGTGCAGGCACCACTGCCAGCCACACCCTCCGCCCCACAGGGAGCTGGACCCACGCCTCCCCCCAGTTCTGGGCTGCAGCCAGGGCCTTGAAGGGGACCTGTCCTGGACTCTGGAGACCTCAGCCTGCCCCTCCCAGCACGCCACACTCGCCAGACTTTCAGCGGCTGCGGCAACCTCGAGGAGCGGCAGGGGCCCTTCTCTGGTGGCTGGAATTGTTTACTTGGGTGTTTTCATTTGGGTTATGAAGTGAGTCTTCTTTTGGTGTATATGTAAACTCTTTTTTTTCTTTCTTTTTTTTGAGACAGAGTTTTGCTCTTGTTGCCCAGGCTGGAGTGCAGTGGCGCGATCTCGGCTCACCGCAACCTCCGCCTCCTGGGTTTAAGAGATTCTCCTGCCTCAGCCTCCCGAATAGCTGGGATTACGGGCATGCGTTACCACACACAGCTGATTTTGTATTTTTTAGTAAAGATGGGGTTTCTCCATGTTGGTCAGGCTGTTCGTGAACTCCCAACCTCAGGTGATCCACCTGCCCCAGCGTCCCAAAGTGCTGGGATGACAGGCATGAGCCACTGCACCCGGCCACCAGGCATGAGCTGAGATCGCACCACTGCACTTCAGCCTGGACAACAAGAGCAAATGGCAGGATTTGTTATTTTGTTTGCAGCCTTACAATTGAAGTTGAAATGTAGTTTTTCTACAAAATTAGCCAGGCGTGGTGGTGGGCGCCTGTAATCCCACCTACTCGGGAGGCTGAGCCAGGAGAATTGCTTGAACTCAGGAGGTGGAGGTTGCAGTGATCTGAGAGCACTACTACTCTCCAGCGTGGGTGACAGAGCGAGATTTTGACTCAAAAAAACAAAGAAAAGAAAATGTAATTTTTCTTTTACTGTTGAAATACAGTGAGGTTTACGGACAGTTTCCTGTTGTTGATCTATTTTTTATTCTGATATTTGCTGTTAATATTGCAAAATTATGGCACAATTCATTGTGCTTTAAAAATTGAAATTATTTTTAATTTCCTACATTGATAGTTTATCATTGAATTTTTAAAATGTGAGGCCTTAAGAAAAACAACAAAACTATCTTTCCCAATTGGCCACATTTCCCCACAGAACCGAGTTACGCACAAGCCAGATTGACAGAGCAACAGTGAACATTGCCTGGGTGCGTTTTTGTAGAATTATCCCCGAATTAAGCAAACCTCCCATTGATAGGAACTAATACTCTCTGGAAAATATAGTCCTTCAACCTATTGTTATGTTGACTTGCTTTTTTTGAAAGATAAACTCTGATTTTGTTGTTGTTGTTTTGTTTTGAGACGGAGTTTTGCTCTCGTTGCCCAGGCTGGAGTGCAGTGGCGTGATCTCCGCTCATGGCAACCTCTGCTTCCCGAGTTCAAGCAATTCTCCTGCCTCAGCCTCTGGAATAGCTGGGATTGCAGGCGCACGCCATCACGCTCAGCTAATTTTTTGTGTTTTTAGTGGAGATGGGGTTTCACCATGTTGACCAGGCTGTTCTTGATCTCCTGCCCTCAGGTGATCTGCCCACATCAGCCTCCAAAGTGTTGAGATTACAGGCATGAGCCACTGTGCCCGGCCAATAAACTCTAATATTTACGTACACTTAGAGAGTGGAGGTTAATTGAGGTTTGTTGGCTTGTTTATTTTTTTTTCGCAAATTCGTTGATACTTGCTGGGCTTTGCTACATTAGCAGCAAATTCCAGACGTTTAATAAGCAATAGATGCAAAGAGGACATCTGTCTGCAGGCCCCCCTGAAGCTCCCTCTAATCCATGGGTCCTGCGGGCCTCTGGGTGGGGGCTATGTGGCCTCATGGAGGCTGTGGGCCTCATGGGTGCTATGTGGCCTTGTGGGGCCTGTGTGGCCTTGTGGGGGCCATGGGGCCTCATGGGGCTGTGTGGGCTCGTGGGTTCTGTGTGCTTCATAGGTCTTGTAGGGGCTGTGGGCCTGGTGGGTCCTGTGTGGGCTTGTGGGGGCTGTGGGCCTGGTGGGTCTTGTGTGGTCTCGTGGGGGCTGTGGGCCTGGTGGGTCCTGTGTGGTCTCGTGGGGGCTGTGGGCCTGGTGGGTCCTGTGTGGGCTTGTGGGAGCTGTGGGCCTGGTGGGTCCTGTGTGGTCTTGTGGGGGCTGTGGGCCTGGTGGGTCCTGTGTGGTCTCGTGGGGGCTGTGGGCCTGGTGGGTCCTGTGTGGGCTTGTGGGGGCTGTGGGCCTGGTGGGTCCTGTGTGGTCTCGTGGGGGCTGTGGGCCTGGTGGGTCCTGTGTGGGCTCGTGGGGTCTGTGGGTCTGGTGGGTCCTGTGTGATCTCGTGGGGGCTGTGGGCCTGGTGGGTCCTGTGTGGGCTCGTGGGGGCTGTGGGCTTGGTGGGTCCTGTGTGGGCTCGTGGGGGCTGTGGGCCTGGTGGGTCCTGTGTGGTCTCGTGGGGGCTGTGGGCCTGGTGGGTCCTGTGTGGTCTCGTGGGGGCTGTGGGCCTGGTGGGTCCTGTGTGGTCTCGTGGGGGCTGTGGGCCTGGTGGGTCATGTGTGGGCTTGTGGGGGCTGTGGGCCTGGTGGGTCTTGTGTGGGCTCGTGGGGGCTGTGGGCCTGGTGGGTCTTGTGTGGGCTCGTGGGGGCTGTGGGCCTGGTGGGTCTTGTGTGGGCTTGTGGGGGCTGTGGGCCTGGTGGGTCCTGTGTGGTCTCGTGGGGGCTATGGGCCTGGTGGGTCCTGTGTGGTCTCGTGGGGGCTGTGGGCCTGGTGGGTCTTGTGTGGGCTTGTGGGGGCTGTGGGCCTGGTGGGTCCTGTGTGGTCTCGTGGGGGCTGTGGGCCTGGTGGGTCCTGTGTGGGCTTGTGGGGGCTGTGGGCCTGGTGGGTCCTGTGTGGTCTCGTGGGGGCTGTGGGCCTGGTGGGTCCTGTGTGGGCTTGTGGGGGCTGTGGGCCTGGTGGGTCCTGTGTGGTTTCATTGGGGCTGTGGGCCTGGTGGGTCCTGTGTGGTCTTGTGGGGGCTGTGGGCCTTGTGGGTCCTGTGTGGTCTCGTGGGGGCCGTGGGCCTGGTGGGGCTGTGTTGGCTTATGGGGGCTGTGGGCCTGGTGGGTCATGTGTGGTCTCTTTGGGGCTTTGGGCCTGGTGGGTCCTGTGTGGTCTCGTGGGGGCTGTGGGCCTGGTGGGTCTGTGTTGGCTCATGGGGGCTGTGTAGGCCTCATGGATCCTGTGTGGCCTCGTGGGGGCTGTCGGCCTTGTGGCTACGTCTCCTATCTGGGTCTTGTGAGCTGTTACATCTCCAGGTTCTTGATTAGGGCCTGGCCCATATTAGGTGCTCAATAAACAGAAACCGAACGCTGATCCTCATGGATGCTGTGTGGAGCTGTTCTGAGCAGCGTGCGTATTAACGTGTTTGACTCCTGCTGCCGCCCAGGAATCAGACCAGCATGAGCCTGGCACGGCAGAGGGTGCACAGGGCCGGCGTGGGTGGAATGTGAGGCCTCCAGGGCTCGCCTTTCAGCTTCTTCAATTTTAAGTGACTTTAATTTCCTTTTTTACCCAAATTTTTATTAAGAAAAAGAATCACAATAGAGAATAACGTAGAGAATTATACAGTGAGCACCTGCTGTGGTCCAAACGTCTGTGTCCCCCAGAATCCATGAGGGGACCCTAATCCCCAAGGTAGTGATGTCGGGCGTGGGGCCCTCGGGAGGCTCTGCCTGGATGACCAGGGCTAGCCCCTTTCTATCACTGAGGATGTGAGGGAAGGCGCTGCCTGTGAGGACTCGGACCCTACCAGCCCCCAAATCTGCCAGCATCTTGATTTTGGACCCCCAGCCTGCAGAGCTGAGAAACGCGTTCTGTGGTTTGTCAGCTGCTCGGTGTAAGGTGCCTCAGTCGCAGCCACCTGGACAGACCAGGATGGTACCCTCTGCCGCCAGACCCACCTGTGCTTCCTCTCCTCCTCTGAACACGTCCTGGCTCCCGACAGGATGGGCCTTGCTGGGAAGGTTAGAGTCCCACCTGAGAGCAAGAACAAGGGAGGGACCCCATGCTGCTGCACCCCACTGTGACCCTCGGATGGTGGCACGTACTCCACGGTGGCAGCTGACCCCCAGGTCGCGTTCCCTCTCCCCAGCTGTGACAGTGGCACATACTCCACGCGGGGCTGACCCCCAGGCTGCTCAGTGTCTCCCCAGCTGTCTTGAGAATGTCTCCACCTTTTCCTCAGCCAGAATCAGCTGGGGCCTGGAGGTCCTGGCCCTTCTGACCGTGCCAGGTGAGATCCTCTGGTGCTGGAGGTCTTATCTCTCTGTCCATGGGCCTGGCTTGCGTCCTTTCCACCTGCTGGCTTCTGCCAGTCCAGCAGAGGCTTGGCCCTGACCCTTGTCTCTGCAGGGACCCTTGTCATTAGCTCAGGCACACCTGGCACTCCCAATTCTGAGTCGGCTCCTTTGGGACCTTAATTCCAGCTTCAAAAGTCCCTTTAGAGCAGTCTTTGGGTCAGGATGTGAATAACTGGAGGATGTCTGTGTACGCCAGAGTTGCGGATTCTCGGCACCGTTTCCAAATTGTTCCCACCACAGTCTGGCCTCTGGTGACTCCAAATTTATATCCTTCACACGTGCACACTGCATTCACCCCTTCCCTTCCAAGGTTCCCAGGGTCTTCTTGAGGGTGGCATCAGCTCAGAGTCCTGAGGCCACTCCCAGGTGATATGCTCAGCATGGGTGCAGCACCAGGGTGGACCTGGGCGCCAAGATGGCTACTTGCCAGTTCAGGCCCAGCTGCTCTGTTCAAACAGGGACATGGAGCGAGCCAGGAGTCCCTGGGCCACAGCAGTTCCCATGCTGGAGGGCTGAGGGGGCAGACACCAGCCGGCTCGTAATGAGGTTTCAGGCTGGAGGCCCTACTGGCCTCGGCCCTACCCTTGGAGCTGCCTCACATTTGCTGGGTGAGCATTGGCAATTGGGTAGCTCCTTCAAATGCTCCCAGCCCTACAGAGGGGGTCCCACAGCCTCTGGGCCTGTTTTCATTTTCTCCTGCTTCTGTGCAGATTGAGCAAGAGAATTGGGCTTCTGTGCTGTGACCCTATAGACACTGTGAGTGTGAGAATCGGATGGTGGTGCTGGGACCCTGTAGACACTGGGAGTGTGAGAATCGGGTGTGGGTGCTGGGACCCTGTAGAGACTGTGAGTGTGAGAATCGGGTGTGGGTGCCGGGACCCTGTAGACACTGTGAGTGTGAGAATCGGGTGTGAGTGCTGGGACCCTGAAGACACAGTGAGTGTGAGAATCGGGTGTGGGTGCTGGGACCCTGTAGACACTGAGTGTGAGAATCGGGTGTGGGTGGTGGGACTCTGTAGATACTGTGAGTGTGAGAATCGGATGTGGGTGCTGGGACCCTGTAGATACTGTGAGTGTGAGAATCGGGTGTGGGTGCTGGGACCCTGTAGACACTGTGAGTGTGAGAATCGGGTGTGGGTGCTGGGACCCTGTAGACACTGTTAGTGTGAGAATCGGGTGTGGGTGCTGGGACCCTGTAGACACTGTGAGTGTGAGAATCGGGTGTGGGTGCTGGGACCCTGTAGACACTGAGTGTGAGAATCGGGTGTGGGTGCCGGGACTCTGTAGATACTGTGAGTGTGAGAATCGGGTGTGGTGCTGGGACCCTGTAGACACTGTGAGTGTGAGAATCGGGTGTGGGTGCTGGGACCCTGTAGACACTGAGTGTGAGAATCGGGTGTGGGTTCTGGGACCCTGTAGACACTGAGTGTGAGAATCGGGTGTGGGTGGTGGGACCCTGTAGACACAGTGAGTGTGAGAATCGGGTGTGGGTGCTGGGACCCTGTAGACACTGAGTGTGAGAATGGGATGTGGGTGCTGGGACCCTGTAGACACTGTGAGTGTGAGAATCGGGGTGGGTGCTGGGACCCTGTAAACACTGTGAGTGTGAGAATCGGGTGTGGGTGCTGGGACCCTGTAGACACTGAGTGTGAGAATCGGGTGTGGGTGCTGGGACCCTGTAGACACTGAGTGTGAGAATCGGGTGTGGGTGCTCGGACCCTGTAGACACTGTGAGTGTGAGAATCAGGTGTGGGTGCTGGTACCCTGTAGACACTGTGAGTGTGAGAATCAGATGTGGGTGCTGGGACCCTGTAGACACTGTGAGTGTGAGAATCAAGTGTGGGTGCTGGGACCCTGTAGACACTGAATGTGAGAATCGGGTGTGGGTGCTCGGACCCTGTAGACACTGTGAGTGTGAGAATCGGGTGTGAGTGCTGGGACCCTATAGACACTGTGAGTGTGAGAATCGGGTGTGGGTTCTGGGACCCTGTAGACACTGAGTGTGAGAATCGGGTGTGGGTGGTGGGACTCTGTAGATACTGTGAGTGTGAGAATCGGATGTGGGTGCTGGGACCCTGTAGACACTGTGAGTGTGAGAATCGGGTGTGGGTGCTGGGACCCTGTAGACACTGTGAGTGTGAGAATCGGGTGTGAGTGCTGGGACCCTGAAGACACTGTGAGTGTGAGAATCGGGTGTGGGTTCTGGGACCCTGTAGACACTGAGTGTGAGAATCGGGTGTGGGTGGTGGGACTCTGTAGATACTGTGAGTGTGAGAATCGGATGTGGGTGCTGGGACCCTGTAGACACTGTGAGTGTGAGAATCGGGTGTGGGTGCTGGGACCCTGTAGACACTGTGAGTGTGAGAATCAGGTGTGGGTGCTGGGACCCTGTAGACACTGTGAGTGTGAGAATCGGGTGTGGGTGGTGGGACCCTGTAGACACTGAGTGTGAGAATCGGGTGTGGGTGGTGGGACTCTGTAGATACTGTGAGTGTGAGAATCGGATGTGGGTGCTGGGACCCTGTAGACACTGTGAGTGTGAGAATCGGGTGTGGGTGCTGGGACCCTGTAGACACTGTGAGTGTGAGAATCAGGTGTGGGTGCTGGGACCCTGTAGACACTGTGAGTGTGAGAATCGGGTGTGGGTGCTGGGACCCTGTAGACACTGAGTGTGAGAATCGGGTGTGGGTGCCGGGACTCTGTAGATACTGTGAGTGTGAGAATCGGGTGTGGTGCTGGGACCCTGTAGACACTGTGAGTGTGAGAATCGGGTGTGGGTGCTGGGACCCTGTAGACACTGTGAGTGTGAGAATCGGGTGTGGGTGCTGGGACCCTGTAGACACTGAGTGTGAGAATCGGGGTGGGTGCCGGGACCCTGTAGATACTGTGAGTGTGAGAATCGGGTGTGAATGCTGGGACCCTGTAGACACTGAGTGTGAGAATCGGGTGTGGGTGCCGGGACCCTGTAGACACTGTGAGTGTGAGAATCCGGTGTGGGTGCTGGGACCCTGTAGACACTGTGAGTGTGAGAATCGGGTGTGGGTGCTGGGACCCTGTAGACACTGAGTGTGAGAATCAGGTGTGGGTGCTGGGACCCTGTAGACACTGTGAGTGTGAGAATCGGGTGTGGGTGCTGGGACCCTGTAGACACTGAGTGTGAGAATCGGGTGTGGGGGCTCGGACCCTGTAGACACTGTGAGTGTGAGAATCCGGTGTGGGTCCTGGGACCCTGTAGACACTGTGAGTGTGAGAATCGGGTGTGGGTGCTGGGACCCTGTAGACACTGTGAGTGTGAGAATCGGGTGTGAGTGCTGGGACCCTGAAGACACTGTGAGTGTGAGAATCGGGTGTGGGTTCTGGGACCCTGTAGACACTGAGTGTGAGAATCGGGTGTGGGTGGTGGGACTCTGTAGATACTGTGAGTGTGAGAATCGGATGTGGGTGCTGGGACCCTGTAGACACTGTGAGTGTGAGAATCGGGTGTGGGTGCTGGGACCCTGTAGACACTGTGAGTGTGAGAATCGGGTGTGAGTGCTGGGACCCTGAAGACACTGTGAGTGTGAGAATCGGGTGTGGGTTCTGGGACCCTGTAGACACTGAGTGTGAGAATCGGGTGTGAGTGCTGGGACCCTGAAGACACTGTGAGTGTGAGAATCGGGTGTGGGTTCTGGGACCCTGTAGACACTGAGTGTGAGAATCGGGTGTGGGTGGTGGGACTCTGTAAATACTGTGAGTGTGAGAATCGGATGTGGGTGCTGGGACCCTGTAGACACTGTGAGTGTGAGAATCGGGTGTGGGTGCTGGGACCCTGTAGACACTGAGTGTGAGAATCGGGTGTGGGTGCCGGGACCCTGTAGACACTGTGAGTGTGAGAATCGGGTGTGGGTGCTGGGACCCTGTAGACACTGTGAGTGTGAGAATCGGGTGTGGGTGCTGGGACTCTGTAAACACTGTGAGTGTGAGAATCGGGTGTGAGTGCTGGGACCCTGTAGACACTGTGAGTGTGAGAATCGGGTGTGGGTGCTGGGACCCTGTAGATACTGTGAGTGTGAGAATCGGGTGTGGGTGCTGGGACCCTGTAGACACTGTGAGTGTGAGAATCGGGTGTGGGTGCTGGGACTCTGTAGATACTGTGAGTGTGAGAATCGGGTGTGGTGCTGGGACCCTGTAGACACTGTGAGTGTGAGAATCGGGTGTGGGTGCTGGGACCCTGTAGACACTGTGAGTGTGAGAATCGGGTGTGGGTGCTGGGACCCTGTAGACACTGAGTGTGAGAATCGGGGTGGGTGCCGGGACCCTGTAGATACTGTGAGTGTGCGAATCGGGTGTGAATGCTGGGACCCTGTAGACACTGAGTGTGAGAATCGGGTGTGGGTGCCGGGACCCTGTAGACACTGTGAGTGTGAGAATCGGGTGTGGGTGCTGGGACCCTGTAGACACTGTGAGTGTGAGAATCGGGTGTGGGTGCTGGGACCCTGTAGACACTGAGTGTGAGAATCAGGTGTGGGTGCTGGGACCCTGTAGACACTGTGAGTGTGAGAATCGGGTGTGGGTACTGGGACCCTGTAGACACTGAGTGTGAGAATCGGGTGTGGGGGCTCGGACCCTGTAGACACTGTGAGTGTGAGAATCCGGTGTGGGTGCTGGGACCCTGTAGACACTGTGAGTGTGAGAATCAGATGTGGGTGCTGGGACCCTGTAGACACTGTGAGTGTGAGAATCAGGTGTGGGTGCTGGGACCCTGTAGACACTGTGAGTGTGAGAATCGGGTGTGGGTGCTAGGACCCTGTAGACACTGAGTGTGAGAATCGGGTGTGGGTGCTAGGACCCTGTAGACACTGAGTGTGAGAATCGGGTGTCGGTGCTAGGACCGTGTAGACACTGAGTGTGAGAATTATGTGTGCGTGCTGGGACCCTGTACACACTGTGAGTGTGAGAATCGGGTGTGGGTGCCGGGACCCTGTAGACACTGTGAGTGTGAGAATCAGGTGTGAGTGCTGGGACCCTGTACACACTGAGTGTGAGAATCGGGTGTGGGTGCTGGGACCCTGTAGACACTGTGAGTGTGAGAATCGGGTGTGGATTCTGGGACCCTGTAGACACTGTGAGTGTGAGAATCAGGTGTGGGTGCTGGTACCCTGTAGACACTGTGAGTGTGAGAATTGGGTGTGGGTGCCAGGACCCTGTAGACACTGTGAGTGTGAGAATCGGGTGTGGGTGCTGGGACCGTGTAGACACTGAGTGTGAGAATTATGTTTGGGTGCTGGGACCCTGTAGACACTGTGAGTGTGAGAATCGGGTGTGGGTGCTGGGACACTGTAGACACTGTGAGTGTGAGAATCTGGTGTGGGTGCAGGGACCCTGTAGACACTGAGTATGAGAATCGGGTGTGGGTGCTGGGACCCTGTACACACTGTGAGTGTGAGAATCGGGTGTGGGTGCTGGGACCCTGTTGGCACCGTTAGCTGCGTTCTGAGTTTGCTCTCATTTCCTGGTGTTTTCTGGCTTTACTGTCTCCAGCTCTGCCTCTTGAGGGTCCCTCGTAGCCCCTGGCCCCGCTTGGCCTCTGTTTGTGTTCTGTCTGAGGACCTTTTTGCGGCCACCGCCTGCTGGTCCTGCAGGGTCCCTGTTGTCACCTCTGGTCGGCTACAGGTCTGTGGGACCTGGGGTGTGGGTGTCACTGAGCTCTTGCTTCCGTCTGGGACCGCCTGCTGCTGGCGCAGCCTCCCCCTCCTGGGCTGGTCTCCTCCCGCGGTCTGCCCCCGAGTCCCGCTGCCTCCTCACTGTAGATGTGTTTTTCCAGTCATCACTCCCTGACCACTGTTGTGCTGGTCCCAGCTGGAGCCTCATTGCGGTCAGCAGTGACCAGCCGGACGGGGCAGGTGCTGTGAACTCCGCCTGGCACCGACGTGGCGTTTGGCAGGCGTTTTCTGAGTGAGTGTTGGGGCGCAGCCTTCCTGAGACCTCTGGAAACAGCTTCACTTCTTCTCTCCCTGAGTACTCAAGATGCTGGGCAGGGAATTCTGTGTGGAAGGGCATTTTCTTCAGCGCCGTGGAAGGATGGCATCTTCCACCTGTAAAATCCAGTGTTGCCATTGTGAAGTCAAACCTGGTCTTTTGTGGGGAGGTGCGGGGCCCCGTCTGTTCCCTGAGACCCCGTGGTCGGGGGGTGGCTGTGTGCGGTGCTCCGTGGCCTCTCATTCTGGCAGGATTGTTTCGGCTTCTGAGATGGAGACGGCCTGCGCAGGCCTGGAAAATAATACAGCAAGGCCTGTGTGCTTACCGCCTCGCTGGGAAGTAAGGTGAACTGTAATCACAGCTCCCTCTCAGTTTTCTCTCTGCTTTCTGTAAAGCCTCTTAACGGATGCTGGAACTTTTCTGTCACCTGTGCTGTCTCTTTCTAGTGTTTGGGAAGATTTTCTCAACTTGATCATCCAGTCCTTCTGAATTTTAGTACTGCCAAGCACATGGCTGACATCACGGTGTAGGGAGATGGGCAAGGAACAAGTCAGTGCACTGTAAGCTTAGAGCCCTGCTGCGTGTGCACGTGTGCGTGTGTGCCTGTGTGGGTGTGCATGTGTGTGTGTGCGTGCCTGTGTGCATGTGTGGGTGTGCACGTGTGTGTATACGTGTGTGCCCCTGTGTGTGTGTGCATGCGTGTACACGGGTAGGTGTGCATGCATGTGCATGTGTCTGGGTGTGCGCACGTGTGGGTGTGCATGCATGTGCATGTGTCTGGCTGTGGGCGTGCCTGTGTGTGCGCATGTGGGTGTGCATGCATGTCCGTGTGTGGACCTGCATGTGTGTGCTGTCACCTAGGCTGGAGTATAGTGGTGCGGTCTCAGCTCATTGCAACCTCCGCTTCCCAGGTTGAAGAGATTCTCTTGCCTCAGCCTCCCAAGTAACTAGGACTACAGGTGTGCACCGCTATACCCAGCTAATTTTGTATTTGTAGTAGAGACCGGGTTTCTCCATGTTGGCCAGGATGGTCTCAAACTCCTGACCTCGTAAGCCACCTGCCTCAGCTTCCCAAAGTACTGGGATTCTAGGCGTGAGCCGCTATGCCTGGCCCTGTGCGCTTGCTTTTAAACGAGGTGGTCTCTGCAGTGTCCCTGAGGTGACACTGAGAAAAGGCTTGATAAGGTGTGGGTGGGCATGTTCTGGCACAGGGCACCGTGAGGGAAGGACCGAGAACATCCCGCGCCAAGTGAGGAGTCCGTGCGGCAGGGGCAGGGCCCAGGGCAGAGGGAGGTGTGGGCTGATGGCAGGGCTGGGGCCTGACCTCGATGGCCCTGAGGAGCCTCTGCGTCACTCGGGCTTGTGTGTTTGGGGAGCCTGTGGATGCTGCATTGAGGTCAGTGAGGCCTGGTGTGGCAGAGGTGAGGGTGCTGTGTGGGTGCCAGGTGCCCTTCTAGGCACAGCAGATTGGTTTCTAGTGAGGCCCATTGTGAGGGAGGCATGGGTGGCTTGGAGGCATCTGGGGCTTCTAGAGCAACGTGCAGCCGTCAGACATCTGGATGGGAGTTCATGACAGGGTTGGGCTGGAGGTGCCTGGAAAGGAAACATGGAGTTGAGGGGCCGTGGGGCAGCCCAGGGCACTGGGAACCGGGCTGCCGAAGTGCCCCCGGGATCCCCTGGTGTAACCTGCCTGGGCCTCCTGGATGGCTTCAGGCCTGTGGGGGCTGGGGGTGGGTGTCACTGAGCCATGCTCTGAGGCTGGTCGTGACTCTCATCCTGGGGGTGGGTGTCACTGAGCGTGCTCAGGCTGGTCGTGACTCTCATCCAGAATGTACCTCAAGTCTTTGTATGAACTCAGATATTTGTATAACACTTGATTTAAGAAATGAGAGCTGGGTGTCAGCCCAGCAGTGAGGCCTGTCTGGTCTTGGCCCTGTCGGTGTGAGCGCCGTGCTGTGTGTGTAGCTCCCACAGCGCCATGGTCCACGGAGGTGGGCTTGGCTGGCTCTGGCTGGGGGTTGGGGGTTTGGCTGCTCTAATGCAAGCAAGACCCCGAGCAGGGCTGGGAGGCAAGGACCAGGTGGGGGGCTCGGTGTCACAGGCTCGGGCGGGAGCCCGTGGCCCTCGGAGAGCTTCGTGGCCAGTCGGGGCTGGACCACTGGGAAGTGACTTTACTCTGTAGGGTCACGTCCTGGCTGCAGGAGATGGAGCAGGGATTCTTACTGTCTTTTGAGTCACGGATCCTTTTGAGAATTAAATTCAAAGTGCTGTCATGTTATATAATTGTTTTTCATTTTCTTTTTTCTTTTTTGAGATGAAATCTCGGCCAGGCGCCGTGGCTCACACCTGTAATCCCAGCACTTTGGGAGGCCGAGGCAGGTGGATCACCTGAGGTCGGGAGTTTGAGAGCAACCTGACCAAACCCTGTCTCTACCAAAAATACAAAATTAGCCAGGTGTGATGGCACATGCCTGTAATTCCAGCTACTCAGGAGGCCGAGGCAGGGGAATTGCTTGAACCCAGGAGGCAGAGGTTGCGGTGAGCCGAGATTGTGCCATTGCACTCCAGCCTGGGCAACAAGAGCGAAACTCCATCTCAGGAAAAAAAAAAAAAGAAAAGAAAAAAGAGAGACAAAGTCTCATCCTGTCACCTAGGCTGGAGTGCAATGGTGTGATCTCTGCTCACTGCAACCTCTGCTCCCGGGTTCAAGTGATTCCCCACCTCAGCCTCCCAAATAGCTGGGATTGCAGGCATGCGCCCCCATGCCCAGCTGATTTTTGTACTTATATTAGTGAAGAGGTTTCACCATATTGGCCAGGATGATCTTGACCTCATGATCCGCCCACCTGGGCCTCCCAGTGCGCTGGGATTACAGGTGTGAGCCACTGCGCCTGGCCCTCATTTTCTTAAAAAAACTTTTAGGGTAACATAGCTGTGCAGAGAACCATTTAAAGTTTCCCTTTCCCCGTAGCCTAGCTTATTTCCAGCTGGAAGGAGCAGAGAGTGTTTGTGGTGTGTTCTGTGGATCTGCACCAGGTCGATGAGAACCCTCGGTGCCTGTGCTGTCTTCTCGCCGGGTGCAGCTTGGGGACACAGTGGTGCCGGAGAGTGGTTGCCTGTGTCCCTCCCTGGCTGCTGTGAGCTGCCTCCCCATGTCCTGTGCCCTCAGCACAAGTTGGCAAGGGAGTTGCATGTGTCTGTGGAGCAGCTGCGTTGCGGGGTCCCGTCAGGGAACAGGAGCGGGGCGTTCACGCCATGGGGAGGTAGAGAAGGAACAGTACATGAATGTGGCAGGTGCTGAGGGCTACAGCAGAGCCGAAGGGGCAGCGTGGGGCAGGGCAGGGCAGACGGGGTGTTTCGGGTCAGGCCGGCTGTGGAAAGGCCACAGCGGACCAGGTGCGGCCCTCCGGGGCTGGAGGCCTGCCGTGGCCTGGCTGGGCCTCGTTTGTGTGCTGCAGTGATGCCAGGGCACCAGAGGGACCCCAGCCCAGCTCCTCCCTTGGCAGTGGGGTCGTGGGGGCCGCTTCAGCATGATTGGAACATGAGCATTGTCCGGGACCGGAGCTGTGCTGTAGCATACAATGTTGGGAAAAGAGGGTGTTGGGTCGGGGGCCAATTTCAGCAGTTTGGTCATTTTTGTGTGAAAATCAATGAAAACAGATTTTGCAGAGCACGTTGGTGAAGGGAGGAGTGCCTCTGGTGTTGACTGGACACTCTATCTCCTGAGTGGCAGCCCTGGACATGCTGCCCCGTTGTGAGGACACAGATGTGGCTCTGCAGCCAGGGTGTGCCATGCACGAGAAGGCCTGGCCGCACACAGCACACGCGTGTCACTGAGGAGGGTGACTGTGGAGGAGTGTCCTGGCCACACACAGCACACGCGTGTCACTGAGGAGGGTGACTGTGGGAGGAGTGTCCTGGCCGCACACAGCACACGCGTGTCACTGAGGAGGGTGACTGTGGGAGGAGGGTCCTGGCCGCACACAGCACACGCGTGTCACTGAGGAGGGTGACTGTGGGAGGAGTGTCCTGGCCGCACACAGCACACGCGTGTCACTGAGGAGGGTGACTGTGGAGGAGTGTCCTGGCCGCACACAGCACACGCGTGTCACTGAGGAGGGTGACTGTGGGAGGAGTGTCCTGGCCGCACACAGCACACACGTGTCACTGAGGAGGGTGACTGTGGAGGAGTGTCCTGGCCGCACACAGCACACGCGTGTCACTGAGGAGGGTGACTGTGGGAGGAGGGTCCTGGCCGCACACAGCACACGCGTGTCACTGAGGAGGGTGACTGTGGGAAGAGTGTCCTGGCCGCACACAGCACACGCATGTCACTGAGGAGGGTGACTGTGGGAGGAGTGTCCTGGCCACACACAGCACACGCGTGTCACTGAGGAGGGTGACTGTGGAGGAGTGTCCTGGCTGCACACAGCACACGCGTGTCACTGAGGAGGGTGACTGTGGAGGAGTGTCCTGGCCGCACACAGCACACACGTGTCACTGAGGAGGGTGACTGTGGAGGAGTGTCCTGGCCGCACACTGAGGAGGGTGTGTCACTGAGGAGGGTGACTGTGGGAGGAGTGTCCTGGCCGCACACAGCACACACGTGTCACTGAGGAGGGTGACTGTGGAGGAGTGTCCTGGCCGCACACAGCACACGCGTGTCACTGAGGAGGGTGACTGTGGGAGGAGGGTCCTGGCCGCACACAGCACACGCGTGTCACTGAGGAGGGTGACTGTGGAGGAGTGTCCTGGCCGCACACAGCACACACGTGTCACTGAGGAGGGTGACTGTGGAGGAGTGTCCTGGCCGCACACTGAGGAGGGTGTGTCACTGAGGAGGGTGACTGTGGGAGGAGGGTCCTGGCTGCACACAGCACACGCGTGTCACTGAGGAGGGTGACTGTGGGAGGAGTGTCCTGGCCGCACACAGCACACGCGTGTCACTGAGGAGGGTGACTGTGGGAGGAGGGTCCTGGCCTCACACAGCACACTTGTCACTGAGGAGGGTGACTGTGGGGGAGTGTCCTGGCTGCACACAGCACACACGTGTCACTGAGGAGGGTGACTGTGGGAGGACACGGTGCCACAAGGGAGGGCAGTAGTGTGGTTTCGGCTCTGGGAGGTGGGCAGTCTGTCCTGAGAGGCGCAGATTGTCTTGTGTGGTGGAGAGGAGCTGGCCCAGCCATGAGTGGGGAGGGCCTCCTGCCAAGGAGCCTTGTGCATGGCTAGGAGGGAGGGCAAGGCTGGTGTGGACACAGCCCTGACATCAGCGGGACCCTATGTGGATGTGGCTCTGATGTGAACAGGATTCTGCGTAGACGGGTGATAACATGAGTGTGGACCCAGCGTGGATCCAGCATGGACATAGTCCCGACGTGGACCTGGCGTGGACACAGCCCCGATGTGAATGGATGTGGTTTCGATGTGAACAGGACCCCTCGTGGACGGGGTGAACATGAATGTGGACCTGGTATGGACACAGCCCCAACTTGAATGGATGTGACTCCGATGTGAATGGGACCCTGCGTGGATGGGCAATAATGTGAGCGTGGACCTGGTGTGGACCTGGTGTGGACCTGGCATGGACACCGCCCCGACGTGAATGGATGTGGCTCCGATGTGAATGGGACCCTGCGTGGATGGGCAATAATGTGAGCGTGGACCTGGTGTGGACCTGGTGTGGACCTGGCATGGACACCGCCTCGACATGAATGGATGTGGGTCTGATATGAATGGGACCCTGCGTGGATGGGCAATAATGTGAGCGTGGACCTGGTGTGGACCTGGTGTGGACCTGGTGTGGACCTGGCATGGACACCGCCCCGACGTGAATGGATGTGGCTCCGATGTGAATGGGACCCTGCGTGGATGGGCAATAATGTGAGCGTGGACCTGGTGTGGACCTGGTGTGGACCTGGCATGGACACCGCCCCGACGTGAATGGATGTGGCTCCGATGTGAATGGGATTCCGTGTAGACGGTCAATGATGTGAGTGTGGACCCGGTGTGGACACAGCCCTGACGGGAAGGGATATGGCTCTGATGTGACCTCACTGGTGTGGGAAGCAGAGGGTGAGGCCCTGCCCTGCTGTCAGGAGGATGTGTCAGATTTCTGTCTTGCAGATGCTGCTCAGGCTTGTCTGGAGGGTGAATTAGTGGGAGGGGGGCTTGGAGAGGGCTGTCCTGCGTGGATTTCAGTACCTGGACGGGAGCTCTGGCATGGTCTGGGCAGCAGCTGAGGACAGCAGGGAGGGGAGGATGACCACTGGGCAGCAGGAGCTCAGACAGGTGCGGAGTGGCGTGACTTCCTTGGAGAGGGGCTTATGCTTTGGGTCCCTGAGGGAGGCATCATGCAGCCTCTGCGTTGCCCACCCTCATGGTCATTTTGTACACAAAGACTTGGCCACAAATGTTCACAGGAGCCTGATTCAGAAGCCCCAAAGTGGGAGCAGCCAAATGACCACCTGCTGGCCGTGGTCGGCAGCTGTGCAGTGCAGGGTGGGCACAGAGACATGAGCAGCGAGGCCAGTCACAGACCCAGAGGGGCAGACGGGGATCCATGTTGGGCCGCCCCTTCCTCCTGGACTGGCACCAGCGAGGCCGAGGACACTGGAAGGGTGGTGACGATCTCACGGGCGTGTGTGAAACTGACCTGACTGCACCGTTTCGGCAGTGCGGGCATCGATCTGCAGGCTTCCCCAGCGAGGCTGTTTGGTGCAGGCACAGGGCGCACCTGCAGCTCTGGACTGGCGGATCTCAGGAGCTGTTTTCTGGGAAGTTACATAACTCAGCAAAACTGACTCACAAACAACAGAAACTTCACGACTGTCCTAAGATATGGGTGGCAGAAGAAAATGTGCCCCAGGCGTGGGCTGGTGATACCTCTTTCTTCTGCCGCGTCCCCCCAGAGGAAGGCTGGGCCGGGCAGTCAGCCGGACGGGACAGGGCTGCTGAACACGGGCCCTTCGGGAAATGGGGGCTCCGCGTCTGGGCTTGGAGAGAGCCCCGTGGCATGCAGACACCGCATCGGGGCGCGTCGTGTAGTGCAGGACGCTCCAGGCGTGGGACAGCGTCTGCGTGAGAACGGGTCCGTGCATATGCCATGTTACTTAAGGACACGCCCGGAGACACGGAGTACGTCCCTACATGAAGAGCGGCCACTGCCTCTGGGTGTTGAGGACGATGCATTTTTCCTTAATCCCATCCTTCGCTCTGCATGTCATACTGAGTACAGGTGTGTGTTACTTCTGCTGCAAAGCAAAACAGAAAACAAGGCTTTGTGTTAGCCAGATGGTGGTGTGCTGCAGGCACGGCTGGGGACGGCGGCTCCTCCAGTGTCCAGGAGCAGTGGCAGTTATATGCCAGGAGCCAGAGGCTGTGCCAGGAGCTGTGTCGGGTGTTTTGAGGTGTCTGAGCTGGGTGGAGAGGAAGGTGGTTGCCACACGGAGGCCTCAGAGCCACATACATCCACATCGGGGCTGCGTCCATGCTGGGATGTGTTTGAAAGGTGTGGTGAGAACCGTGTGCCCTGCGCGTTTCTGAAGGCTCCTGGCTGCTGCAGTTACTGGGAGCCGTGGGGCCAAGTGGTCTCAAGGTCCACCAGGGAGGGGAGGGTGCCTTTCGGAGGCTGAAAGTTGAACCTGGAAGGCTGGCCCTGGGTGTGATCACTGAGAGGAGGAAGGTGGGAAAAGATCTGGAAGATGCCCTCGGGAAGCAGGAGAAGGAGGGTGGCCAGAGTGGGGTGTCCAGGGTGGACCAGAGGTGGGGGCAGGCTTCACATCCCCAGGAAGGCGGGATGGGGCTCTGTGAAAGTGGGAGCCATGTGGCCGTGGAGCTTGTGAGTCTGACTAGGAAAGACAGAGTGTCCCAGACGGTGCAGGGGCCCCTTCGGTCTGGTTGTGTGGGGCAGGGTTCTGAGGGGCCTTGTAGGGCAGATTCCTAGAAGACCCTCAGGATGCAGGAATAGATGCTCTGGCTGGATGGAGACGGAGCCGAGACTGGGGTGGGAGACCAGGCCTGGAGGACAGCACGGGGTCTGCGTGAGGCCAGGAGGGCTGCAGTGCGACGCCAGGTGTGGCCCAGGTCTGGTTTGTGACGTGCCTGGCCCCATGGCACCCAGGCTGGCTGGCTCTCTCAGAAGTCCTGTGATCTCCGTGGCTTCAGTGCATTCTGGGGGTGGCAAAGTGGTGTCAGCAGAGGAAGGAGGTGCGTGGGGCATCCTGGGGGCCGAGGGTTTCCGTGCCACGTACCCCTCCCCGGCAGCTGTAAGGATGGTGGGGCCTGCTGTTTGCCAGAAGCCCAGGACTTCAGGCGTCAGGCACAGCAGCTGCTGTTAAGTCAGGTAATGTTCTGGTCAATTAGAGAACTGCAGAGCCCGAGAGCCTAGAGAGTCGTGGTTGTCAGCGGGAGGGTCGCGGAGCCTTGGGGAAGTCAGGCCCACAGGGCCATGGGGCAGGAGTGGGGAGGCGGATCAGCTGCGGGAGACTGGGAAGCGGGTGATGGAGGCTCAGGGGCTGCACCAAGGTCCGGGGGCTCTTCCGCACCTGAGTCCATCCTTGGCCATGCCAGCACAGGCGGGGAAGGTGCTGCCCCGTGAAGTGCCCTGGTGGATGGCGGCACAGTGGGGCCATGGGCCAGGAGGCGGAGCCCGTGTTCTGGGCTGGGTGGGGTGGCAGCTGCCAGTTCTAGGTCTGTCGTTCATTTACCTCATAAAATACTCCAGGTGTTCTGTTAGAGATTATTCTTGCCTGCGCGCATCGGCTCATGCCTGTAAGTAATCACAGCGCTTTGGGAGGCTAAGGCGGGCGGATCACAAGGTCAGGAGTTCAAGACCAGCCCGGCCAACATGGTGAAACTCCATCTCTACTAAAAATACAAAAATTAGTCAGGCTCAATGGCGGGTGCCTGTAATCCCAGCTACTTGGGAGGCTGAGGGAGGAGAATTGCTTGACCCCAGGAGGTAGAGGTTGCAGTGAGCTGAGATCGTGCCATTGCACTCCAGCCTGGGTGACAGAGCAAGACTCCATCTCAAAAGAAAAAAGGAAGGAATTATTCTCTTAGTGTCGATGAATTCGCCTTTCTACATACCGATAGTTGTGCACACTGAGAAAAGTAGGTGGTTTGGATCAGCCCTGAAACCGGACTGGTGACACCACGGGCGCGGGCGGGCAGCCAGATGCAGGCGGACAGAGCACGGGCGCTCCCTGCACTGTTCTGGCCACCAGAGCCTGCATTTCTGTGGTTGGTTTGGATGAGGACTCGCTTTTCAGCTCCTGTCTCTCCGCTTGGGGGCCGTGTGAGGCGTGGATCGGCTGCTGCATTCTGAGGAGTGTACAGTGGGGCTGTGACTATCGTGGCGAGTTCCGTTTCCCAGCTTTAAGCTTTCATTTGAATTTCTGCATATTAGGAAATGATAAATTAAGACCAGATGAGAAAGTGTGGACTAGACGTGGCGGTGGAGGCTGTTGGGAGGAGGGGCAGCGGCTCCAGAGGACCGTCCGACCCAGTGTGTGGCAGAGCCGCGTGTCCGTGTAAGGAGGCTCCGTGGGCTGCCATAGGGTGCGTGGGTTCTGCTCTTATTTATCCAGGGAAACCCGAGTCGCTGCCCCTCTTGTCCAGCCCTGCATGTCCCCAGGTCCCCACCGCAGCACTCACCCCTCAGCAGGTGACTACAGATGATGACAGAACCTCTGGGAGCTGCCTCAGTTTCCCCAGCCGGCCCCTCACTGGCCTTCCCATCTCAGGAGCCCCAGGGCCACTCTCCGCCAGGCTCTCTGTGGCTCCAAGTGACCCTCAGGTTGTCCCAACCTCCTCCCAGTCACGGTTAGGATCGCCCTGTCCACCGTGTGTCCATGGGAGTGAAACAGGTCGCCAGCACGAGGCAGCTGAGGGTGGGCGGGGCTGTGGGGCAGAGGCTGGTGGGCGGGAGTGGTCTTGAGGGTGCACCTGGGCCACGTAGTGCTGCGGATGTGGTCCTGCACACTGGGGTCAGCAGCCATCTCATCGGGGTTTTAATGTGCATTTCCCAGCTCACTGATAACATGGAGCATTTAAAAATACGCTTATTTGAAATTTCTCTTGTGAAGCTCTCTGTTGGCTAGAGTGGAGGGACGGAGCAGATGGTGAATATACCTGGTGTGGCCCCAGGCCTCCCGCCGCTGGCACTATGCCCTGGGACGGGCCCGGCGGGCGCAGAGCTGCTCACACAGCCCGGGGCACAGCTGGCCTCCTTGACCCTGTCTAGGTTGTGGCCCTGGAGGCACTTCAGAAATTTTCCTCAGGCTTTGGCTTTTTCACCATGGGGCTTTTGCACAATTCAGCTTGCTTGTCTTTGATTTTATTAGCCCTTATTCACCATTTCCTTCTTGGTCAGTTTTATTTTCTGTTTCATCAATCTTTTCCTCACCCGAGGTCATGATGATGCCCTCCTTAACAACCTCCAGAGGTGAAAGGTTGCCTTTTCCAGTGTCCTTGCCCACCTGCCCCTGGTTATTTTCAGGGTGGGATGGCACAGTGCCTGGTACACACTGAGAGTCTGGCTACTAGCAATGATGTTTGTGGTCTGTGTTTTTAATTGTAAGATACTAAAATTCACCAGTTTTGTTGTGCAATGGGGACTTTTCACCACCTGTCCAGTCTCGTGGACACACCGGCAGTGGTGGCCCAGAGCTCGGTCCCCACAGGCCTCCCTCAGGCCCGTCTGTGGCCAGTCCCTGTTCTATCTGGACCGCGGGTGCCCTGCCTGCGTCCTCCCACCAGACTTGCCATTCTCTGCGTAGCGTGTGGGAAAGTGTGTGCACCTGCGTCTGCCCCTCCCCCAAGCCATCCTATGTGTCTCCTTTGTTCACTTTCACTGCCGAAACACGTCTGCGTGGGGAGGGGTCACGCTGTGTTTACCCATCCACCTCCCGACGGTCTAGGTGGTGGTTTCCAGTTTGGGGCTATTAGGAAAAAGGCTGATTTGAACATTCTTGTGTAAGACTTTGAAAGGATGTTTGTGTTAGCCAGTGTCTTTTTTTTTTTTTTTTTTTTTGAGATGGAGTCACTCTGTCGTCCAGGCTGGAGTGTGCAGCCTTCGCCCCCCAGGTTCAGGTGATTCTCCTGCCTCAGCCTCCTGAGTAGCTGGAACCACAGGCACTCACCACAACGCCCAGCTAATTTTTTGTATTTTTGGTAGAGACGGGGTTTCACCGTGTTGGCCAGGCTGGTCTCCAACTCCTGATCTCATGTGATCCGACCGCCTCAGCCTCCCAAAGTGCTGGGATTACAGGCGTGAGCCACCACACCCAGCTGAATGTCTTCAACAGAAAACTTATTTGGTTAAAGGTATTTCCTTCTCTTCTTAGTTTGCTAAGAGTTTTTGTTTTTCAATCACGAATGGACAATGATTTTTGTCAAATAATTTTTACGCACCTGCTGGGAAGATCATGTGATTTTTCTCCTTGCATCTTTTGTCATAAATTATATCTTTTTCGTATGTATTAAGCCTACTTTGTTTTCTAGGAATCAGAGTTTGTCAAGCATGATTGTCATGTTGTATGTTGCAAGATAAGGATGACTAACCTTTTGCTTTGGATTTTCACCTCTGTTTCCTGATGCGATTAACGTTTAGTTCTCTGTCTGCCCTCGTCAGAGTTTGCTTCTGTCAGGCCCATAGCGTGAGTTTGGGAAGGCTGTCTTCAGTTCTCTGAGAAGAGTTTGGGACTGAATTGTTTGCGCTGAGTGTCTGGTAAAGCCACCTGGAGCCCTCCTCGGCCTGGGGCTGTCTTGGAAGGGACTTTCTGGCCACTGACCTGGCTCCCTTAAGGTTCTGGAACTTTCTGGGTTTTCTCTGCTGGTCTCAATGCTGGTGTATTACTGTTCTAGGAACTTTCCATTTTATTGGCTTCAAGTTCGTAATATCCTGCCTGTGCTCAGAGTCACCTGCTTTAGGTGCAGCTGATTTAACAGTGCATGGCCAGCCCCCCGAATCCAGGGGTCCAGCCAGCACAGACTGAAAATGTTTAAGAACCAAAACAAAAAATAGCAATCCGCCAGGCGTGTTGGCTCACGCTGTAATCCCAGCACTTTGGGAGGCTGAGGCAGGCGGATCATCTGAGGTCAGGAGTTCGAGACCAGCCTGACCAATGTGGTGAAACCCCATCTTTAAAAAAATAAAAATAAAATAAAAAACAACAATCCAACAATAACAATAATACAAATCTTAAAAGTGCAGTAGAGCAAGTATTGCCATACCGTTTGCAGCGTGTGCGTGTTGTAAGTAATCTGGGGCTCTGTAGAGTTGGGGGCAGGGGGCGTGTTGTAAGTAACCTGGGGGTGCTGTAGAGCGGGGGGGTGGCGTGCACAGCTTCTGTGCAGACTCGGTGCCGCCTCGCATCCAGGACTTGAGCACCTGTGGATTTTGGTATCAGAGCGGCATCCTGGAACTGGTTCCCTGAGGATACCAAGGGCTGGCTGTGTGTGTGTCGCCTTCTGGCATGCTAAACGATGGGCCTGTTTGTTTGTGATGTGTTGTCTCTCTTCCTCCATCAGAATGCTGGCTCCAGGTCTGTGTCTGTGTTTTCACTGAAGTCCAAGAACTGTCAGGAGCCACCAGCTGTGCCAGCCAACACAGGAACCACTGGCCACAGTTTAATTAAAATTAAATACAATTAAAAATTTGGGCTGGACACAGTGGCTCACACCTGTAATCTCAGTACTTTGGGAGGCTGAGGTGGGAGGATCACTTGAGCCCAGGAGTTCGAGGCCAGCCTGGATGGCAGAGTGAGACCCTGTCTCTACTAAAAATAGAAAAATTAGCCAGGTGTGGTGGTGCATGCTTGTCATCCCAGCTACTCGGGAGGCTGAGGTGGGAGGATTGCTCGAGCCCCGGAGGTGGAGGCTGCAGTGAGCCAAGATCACGCCACTGCACTCCAGCCTGGGTGACAGCAAGACCCTCTCTCAAAAAAATAAAAAATAATAATGTGACTCTTAAGTCCCATAAGCCACAGTTCAAATGCTCCACGCCATGTGTGGTCGGCGGCTGTGCTGTTGGTCAGTGGAGATATGGAAGCCTCCAGTGTTGCGGAAGGTTCTGGAAGGCTGGCTTCATTCTCTTCATCTTGTTTCTCTTCTGCCTCCTCGAGTGCCTGAGACATGCCTGCCGGTCTCCCCTTATACTTGCCTGGGAAGACTCATTCTACTCTTTCCCTCCTTCCTCCCTTTTTATGTAAAGTTAATTGAGCATCAAAGATGAGTTAGTAAAAAATCCAGTCAAGAGCAGAAATGATAAAAATCGGATATAATATGAAGACCATGAAAGTATTTAATCACCGTCATTAAAGCCACAGACGTTGTACGTCATCTCAGGCCCCACACTTTCCCGGTCTGACTCCAGCCAGCTGGCCAAGGCCCTCTCTTCCCACCTGTGTCCCCAGCTCAGACAGGAACGTGGTGGGGGGCACCCAGGTTCCTCAGCTCGGACAGGAACGCGGTGGGGGGTACCCGGGTTCCCCAGCTTGGACAGGAATGTTGGGGGGCACCCAGGTTCCCCAGCTCAGACAGGAACATGTCAGGGGGACAACAAGGTTCCTGGGAAAGCCCTCCCAGCGTGGCAGTCGCTCTGGTGCCCCATCCCCGAGGCAGGGTCCCCACATGGTCCCCTCTGTCCTGTGGTGCCTGTTGCTTGTCTTTCAGGTGGGGTCCGTGTTCCTCCCCTGTCCCCTCTGCCTGTCTGCAGCCCCAGACGCCCTCCCTGGCCCCAACTGAGTGCTGCATGTACCATGTCACCATCCTCTCCCCGACAGAACACATGTGTCCTCATCCCTGCTGAGCCCAACACCGGGCCCAGTACCTGCACAGACACCCTTGCAGGCAGATCTGTGAGCTGTGGGCAGGTCTGAGCCTCAGGCAGGTCTGTGAGCCTCGGGCAGGTCCAGGAGCCTCGGGCAGGTGTGTGAGCCTCGGGCAGGTCCGTGAGCCTCGGGCAGGTCCGTGAGCCTCGTGCAGGTCTGTGAGCCTCGGGCAGGTGTGTGAGCCTCGGGCAGGTGTGTGAGCCTCGGGCAGGTCTGTGAGCCTCATGCAGGTCTGTGAGCCTCAGGCAGGTGTGCGAGCCTCGGGCAGGTGTGTGAGCCTCGGGCAGTTGTGCAAGGGTGTGCGAGCCTTGGGCAGGTGTGCGAGCCTTGGGCAGGTCTGTGAGCCTCGGGCAGGTGTGCGAGCCTCGGGCAGGTCTGTGAGCCTCGGGCAGGTCTGTGTGCCTCATGCAGGTCTGTGAGCCTCGGGCAGGTCTGTGAGCCTCGGGCAGGTGTGCGAGCCTCGGGCAGGTGTGTGAGCCTCGGGCAGGTGTGCAAGGGTGTGTGAGCCTCGGGCAGGTGTGCGAGCCTCGGGCAGGTCTGTGAGCCTCGGGCAGGTCTGTGAGCCTCGGGCAGGTGTGCGAGCCTCGGGCAGGTGTGTGAGCCTCGGGCAGGTGTGCAAGGGTGTGTGAGCCTCGGGCAGGTGTGCGAGCCTTGGGCAGGTCTGTGAGCCTTGGGCAGGTGTGCGAGCCTCGGGCAGGTCTGTGAGCCTCGGGCAGGTCTGTGAGCCTCGGGCAGGTCTGTGAGCCTCGGGCAGGTGTGCGAGCCTCGGGCAGGTCTGTGTGCCTCGGGCAGGTCTGTGAGCCTTGGGCAGGTGTGCGAGCCTTGGGCAGGTGTGCGAGCCTCGGGCAGGTGTGTGAGCCTCGGGCAGGTGTGCAAGGGTGTGCGAGCCTCGGGCAGGTCTGTGAGCCTCGGGCAGGTGTGCAAGGGTGTGCGAGCCTCGGGCAAGTGTGCGAGCCTCGGGCAGGTCTGTGAGCCTCGGGCAGGTGTGTGAGCCTCGGGCAGGTCCGTGAGCCTTGGGCAGGTCTGTGAGCCTCATGCAGGTCTGTGAGCCTCAGGCAGGTGTGTGAGCCTCGGGCAGGTGTGCGAGCCTCGGGCAGGTGTGTGAGCCTCGGGCAGGTCTGTGAGCCTCGGGCAGGTGTGCAAGGGTGTGCGAGCCTTGGGCAGGTGTGCGAGCCTTGGGCAGGTCTGTGAGCCTCGGGCAGTTGTGTGAGCCTCGTGCAGGTGTGTGAACCTCAGGCAGGTCCAGGAGCCTCGGGCAGGTGTGCGAGCCTTGGGCAGGTGGGCAGGTCCGTGAGCCCAGGGCAGGTCTGCGAGCCGAGGGCAAGTCCTCCAGCCGTAGGCAGGTCTGCATGCCCACTCCTGTCTCCAACACCTGGGGCCTGGGCCTCAGACATGCCCGACAGGCACTGAGACCAGCCCATGTCTCCAGGGTAGAGCCTGTTCTTCACAGTCCCTGAAGAACTTTTGGTTATTTTAAGCAAGTAAAGGAACAGACCAGCGTAACCGAGCCAGGCTTGGCGCCCGGGTCGGGTGAGGGACGTCCATCTTTGGCCCCCGGGTAACACCCTGTTGTGCTTTTTCTCTGCAGGCTTCACGATGTAGCAGGGACCCGAGTGTCGAGCTCAGGTAATGCCCGTAAGCCAGCTTACCTCTTTCCATGCCGTGAACTGCCCGACCTTGCGGGGACCACACTTTGTGTGTGTGGTCACTGTAGCAAGCGGCCATTCCTCACAGCGCCTCTAAAACACAGGCTCTGTGGACAGGCTGGGGCTGTCACTGCCTCCTTAGCTTTTCTCCTGGCCTGTACCTCTGAGTGACTACACCCCACCCTGTGTTGGGTAGGTCTTGGTTGCAAGTTCTAGCAGGAACAGCAAGGTTGTGGCATCCGTGGTGGGAAGTGAAGTAACAGGTGCCGTTTCTGTGCTAGAAAATGGAAAAGGAGCCAGGGCCGGAAGGAAGGTGCAGAGGTGAGCCCGTGAGCCGAGCTGGGAGGCAGCATCTCGTGGGAGTGCTGGCCTGAAGCCTCCATGCCCCCGCAGAGGGGTGGACACACGGACGTGTAGCGGAGGTGAGGCCCGAGCCCTCCCACCTGGGGCCTGCGGGTTGGGGAGGATGGGCGAGCACGAGCAGCTGGCAGTTCGGGACACATTCTGGCCCCTCCTGTGAGAGTCCAAGGTCCAGCCAGCTGTGGGGGCCCAGGCCTCGACACAGCATGGGGTGCAGAGGGCTGGCCTCCTTCCATCACTGGTTCACCTGGGCACCCCCCAGGTGGCGGTCGTGGAGGAGCTGTGCTGCTCACGTGGGGACTGAGCATGGGGCCACTGCCCAGTGAGTTGTGAGGCTCTCGACCAGCACCCTGCAGGGAGGTCCTCAGGGGTGCAGGGTGCAGCTCCCCATCTCCTCTTGGGTGGGTGTGGTCACTAGGGGTGTAGGGTGGGGCTCCCCCCGCCAAAGTGGGTGTGGTCCTCAGGGGAGCAGGGCGGGGCTCCCCCTTCCAGGTGGGTGTGGTCCTTGGTGCAGGGGGGACTCCCCTCCCCTCCAGGGTGGGCGTGGTCATCAGGGGAGAAGGGTGGGGCTCTCCCTCCCCTGGTCTTCAAGGGCATGGGGGGGCTCCCCTCTCCCCCTCCCCCTTTCCGCCCCCTCCCCCCTCCTCCCACTTTCCTTCCCCTCTCCCCCCTCTCCTTCTCCCCCTCCCTCTCTCCCCTCTCCCTCTCCCCCCTTTCCCCCTCCTCCCTCCCCCTTCCTTCTCCCTCTCCCCCTAACCCTCTCCCCCTCTCCTTCCCTTTCCCCCTCTCTTCCCCCTCCCCTCCTCCCCTCTCCTCCTCCCCTCCCCTCCTCCCCTCCCCCCTCTCCTCCCCTCTCCCTCCCGTCCTCCCCTCCCCCTCTCCTCCCCTCTCCCTCCCGTCCTCCCCTTCCCTCCTTCCCTCCCCCCTCTCCTCCCCTCCCCCTCCTCCCCCCTCTCCTCCCCTCCCCCTCCTCCCCCCTCTCCTCCCCTCCCCTCCTCCCCTCCCCCCTCTCCCTTCCCTCCTCTCCTCCCCTCTCCCTCCTCCCCTCCCTCCTTTCCTCCCCTCTCCCCTCTCCTCCCCTCATCCCCTCCTCCACTCCTTCCCTCCCCTCCTCTCCTCCCCTCCCCTCTCCCCTCTCCTCCCCTCATCCCCTCCTCCACTCCTTCCCTCCCCTCCTCTCCTCCCCTCCCCTCTCCCCTCTCCTCCCCTCATCCCCTCCTCCACTCCTTCCCTCCCCTCCTCTCCTCCCCTCCCCTCCCTCCCGCTCTCCTTCCCCTCCCCCTCTCCTTCCCCTCCCCGTCCCATCCCTTCCCCTTCCCCGCTCCACTTCCCCTCCCCCTTCCACTTCCCTTCCCCCCTCCACTTCCTTTCCCTTGCCCTTCTCCCTCCTGCCCTTCCCTCTCCCTCCTCCCTCCCTTCCCCCCTCCCCTCTCCCCGTCTCCTCTTCCCCCCTCCCGTGTTCCCCTCCCCATCTCCCCCTCTCCCCTTCCCCTCCTCGTCTTCCCCTCTCCCCATCTCCCCCTCTCTCTGTCTCCCCCTCCCTATCTCCCCCCATATCCCCCCTCCCCGTTCCTTCCCTCTCCCCCTACTCTTCCCCCTCTCCCCTCCCCCTCCCCTTCTGCTCCTCCCCCTCTCCTCTTACCCCACTCCTCTTCCCCTACTCCTTCTCCCCCTCTCCTCCTCCCCCTCTCCTCTTCCCCCTCTCCTCTTCCCCCACTCCTCCTCCCCCTCTCCTCCTCCCCCTCTCCTCTTCCCCCACTCCTCTTCCCCCTCTCCTCTTCCCCCTATTCCCCTCCCCCTCTGCTCATCGTCCCCTCTCCTTCTCCCTCCCCCCTCCTTCCTCCCCTGTACCCATCCCTTCCCCTTCCCCCTCCACTTCCCTTCCCTTTCCCTCCACTTGCCCTTCCCCTGCCCTTCCCCTGCCTCCTTCCCCGCACTCCTACCCCTCCCTCCTTCTCCCCTTCCCTTCCCTCCTCTCCCCTCCCAGGCAGGCTCCTGTGTCCTCAGTGCACATCAGGGCCCCCAAACCCCACAGCCCCATAGGGAGGAGAGGAGGGGAAAATTTGACTTTGAAGTCTCCATGACCAGGTGGGGACAGCAGGCGTGAAGGTGGTGGCTGAGTGGTCGGGACAGGCCTGAGCCCCAGACACGTGGCCCCTGGATGAGCCAGCTCTCGGCTGCTGCGTGGGAGGGAGGGCAGCTGAACCCTTGGGCGTGCCTGCAGCAGGTGGTGTCGGGCTCAGCAGAGCTCCAGCTGGGCTTGTTGGTGGCGGTGATGGTGAAAGTGGCGTCGCGAATACAGCAGTTGGGTCTCGGTTTTCCATGCCCACTGAGGAACACGCACCTGCTGCTGCTCTGGGGAAAGGCGTGGGGAGGGAACTCCTAGTGTCGGGGTGCACCGTGGGCAGGCTGAGTCCCGCCCCACCTCCTCCACGACGCGGCCCTGCTCTTCTGCCTTGAGCACAAGAGCAAATCAGGCTCTGCCCGGGGGTGTGGTGACATGGGGGAGTCACCTCCCCGAAGGCGCAGGCCCGGTGGGAGGGGAGCAGCTTCGGCAGCTCTCAGTGCAGTGCCTCCGCCAGCCGCTGTGGCCTGGCCTTGTGCCTGCCCTGCAAGGGTTGGGAGGGGCCTGGTGGATGTAGCCCCTGCCCGGCACCGCCTCAGGCTCTGGGAGTCATAGCCTCAGAAGACACCGTGGAAGCCGCACTGGCCCCAGAAGTAAGCGGGGAGGAAGGGGCACGGCACACACTCCCAGGGCCTCGCTGTGATACCCTGGAGGCTCCCGGTGCCCAGAGCCTGCGCATCCTCATCACATCTGGCAGCTCTGCCCTGGCGGGCTCTTCCTGCTCCCTCCGCTTTCACAGAGGACAGACGCCCACAGGTCCACCTGCCCCGCCCCCATCCTGCCTGTCTGCAGCTTTCTGGAGCCTCCTCTGTCCTCGCTGCAGGAGAGGAGGTAGTGTCGGGCACAGAGAGAAGCTTTGAAGAGGTGGGCTCGTGCCAGTGCACACAGACACTGGACACTGGATTGCTGACCGTGCCCTGCACACGGGAGCCTGAGACCTCGTGAGCCTGAGAGGCTCCTGCCGCCCAGGCCTCGGCTCGCACCATCCTCCCTGGAGGGCCGTCAGAACTAAGCCGACAGCGAAAGGCATCGGAGAGTTTCAGGTGTTAATTAATGGCATTTTCTCTTGCAGAAGCCAAAGATGTTGACCAGGAAGATCAAGCTGTGGGACATCAATGCCCACATCACCTGCCGCCTGTGCAGCGGGTACCTCATCGACGCCACCACGGTGACCGAGTGCCTGCACACCTGTATGTGCCCCATGGGCCACCTGGGGAGGGTGGGCCCTTCCCAGCTGTGTGCTCCTCAGAACCTCGGCTTTTGTTTTACCACAAGCTTTTAGCTCAAGCCCAGACAGCAACAGGACCCCGGACCAGGAGCAGAGATGATCTGAGGATAAGTCAGAAAAGGCATTTCACGTTAAAGGTCCTGTGGGTGGTTTCAGAGCAGATGAGGCCTTACTTAGGAGAGCGAGCATCAAGGTCAGTAGCTGTGATACGCACTCACTGCTGGCGGTGTCTAAGTCTCCAAAGGAGTTCCCTAAATCCTTCCAAGAGGAATCTGCCAGCATGTTCCTCACACCTGACGTGCGTTCCTCACACCTGCTGAGCCTGTGCTTTGGTGTCAGAGGACTCTGGACTGGGCTGGGCCTGGGTGTCTCTCTCTAACTGTGGCTGCAGCTGGTGAGCAGGCATCATCAGTCAGGCTGAGGCTCGGTTCTTGTGCTAACGTGAGGCCCGTGGCTGGTGGCCCTGCTGGTGTGGACAACCACTGTGTGTGTCTCTTGATAGCTCAGGAACATTTTGTTTAAACAGGATCTTTAAAATGAAGTGAGCACTTGTAATGTAAGTGATATTTATGTATTTCTCACTTTGGAAAATAAAATATTTGCCAATTTAATAGAATTTTGACTTTAACATTAATCGTATTTTTAGATATTGGTGAGCATATTTTATGTTAGGTTATTTTCATTTGATTTTACTGGTTGTACCTAGAAGATGCTGTGATCTTTTAGGACAAAGTCTTGTGAAATTCTCAGTATTAGCCCATGTTCTGATGACCCACAGCTCTCTCTCCTTTGATCTTCATGTCCTCATCCTAAGTTTTTCTTCCCACTTTTAATTCCTAACCCCGCCTCTTTGAGGAAGCCCCTTGACTGGGCAGTTAAAACTGTCTCATTGCTCCTGAGACCTGAATGGCAAGACGTTTCCTTTCAGAATCCAAGAGCCACAAGGAGGACAGCAACGAGCGTCTTCACGAAATGGGCTCAGAGACACCACGTTCAGCCGAGCACGTGGGAGGGGTGGGCACCCTGGCTCTGGATTCTCGTAACAACCTGTGCTTTATGACAGTCTGCAGGAGCTGCCTGGTGAAATACCTGGAGGAGAACAACACCTGCCCCACCTGCAGGATCGTGATCCACCAGAGCCACCCGCTGCAGTACATCGGGTGAGTGTGGGCGTTCAGACCACAGGATGTGGGTGAGTGCCCCGGGTGTCCATGTGAGTGTGGACGTTCCAGGCCACAGGATGTGGGTGAGCGCCCCGGGTGTCCATGTGAGTGTGGACGTTCCAGGCCACAGGATGTGGGTGAGCGCTCCGGGTGTCCATGTGAGTGTGGGCATGCCCAGGCCACAGTACGTGGGTGAGCGCCCCGGGTGTCCATGTGAGTGTGGGCGTTCCAGGCCACAGTACGTGGGTGAGCGCCCCGGGTGTCCATGTGAGTGTGGGCGTTCCAGGCCACAGTACGTGGGTGAGCGCCCCGGGTGTCCATGTGAGTGTGGGCGTTCCAGGCCACAGTACGTGGGTGAGCGCCCCGGGTGTCCATGTGAGTGTGGGTGTTCCAGGCCACAGTACGTGGGTGAGCGCCCCGGGTGTCCATGTGAGTGTGGGTGTTCCAGGCCACAGTACGTGGGTGAGCGCCCCGGGTGTCCATGTGAGTGTGGGCGTTCCAGACCACAGTATGTGGGTGAGCGCCCTGGGTGTCCATGTGAGTGTGGGCATTCCCAGGCCACAGTACGTGGCTGAGGGCCCCCAGGTGTCCATGTGAATGTGGGCGTTCCAGGCCGCAGTACGTGGGTGAGTGCCCCAGGTGTCCATGTGAGTGTTGGTGTTCCCAGGCCACAGTACGTGGCTGAGCGCCCCAGGTGTCCGTGTGAGTGTGGGCATTCCAGGCCACAGTACGTGGGTGAGCGCCCCAGGTGTCCGTGTGAGTGGGCATTCTAGGCCACAGTATGTGGGTGAGCACCCCAGGTGTCCATGTGAGTGTGGGCATTCCAGGTTACAGTACGTGGCTGAGTGCCCCGAGGTGTCTGTGTGAGTGTGGGCATTCCAGACCACAGTATGTGGGTGAGTGCCCCAGGTGTCCATGTGAGTGTGGGCGTTCCCAGGCCACAGTACGTGGTTGAGGGCCCCCAGGTTTCCGTGTGAGTGCGCGCATTCCAGGCTACAGGATGTGGGTGAGCGCCCCGGGTGTCCATGTGAGTGTGGGCGTGCCCAGGCCACAGTACGTGGCTGAGGGCCCCCAGATGTCCGTGTGAGTGTGGGCATTCCAGGCCACAGTATGTGGGTGAGCGCCCCAGGTGTCCATGTGAGTGTGGGTGTTCCCAGGCCACAGTACGTGGTTGAGGGCCCCCAGGTGTCCATGTGAGTGTGGGCATTCCAGGCCACAGTATGTGGGTGAGCGCCCCAGGTGTCCATGTGAGTGTGGGCGTTCCCAGGCCACAGTACGTGGTTGAGGGCCCCCAGGTTTCCGTGTGAGTGTGCGCATTCCAGGCTACAGGATGTGGGTGAGCGCCCCGGGTGTCCATGTGAGTGTGGGCGTGCCCAGGCCACAGTACGTGGCTGAGGGCCCCCAGGTGTCCGTGTGAGTATGGGCATTCCAAGCCACAGTACGTGGGTGAGCGCCCCAGGTGTCCATGTGAGTGTGGGCGTTCCCAGGCCATAGTACGTGGCTTAGGGCCCCCAGGTGGCCATGTGAATGTGGGTGTTCCAGGCCACAGGATGTGGGTGAGCATCCCGGGTGTCCATGTGAGTGCGGGCATTCCAGGCCACAGGATGTGGGTGAGCGCCCCACGTGTTCATGTGAATGTGGGTGTTCCAGGCCACAGTATGTGAGTGAGTGCCCCAGGTGTCCATGTGAGTGTGGGCATTCCAGGTTACAGTACATGCCTGAGGGCCCCCAGGTGTCTGTGTGAGTGTGGGCATTCCAGGCTGCAGTACGTGGGTGAGCGCCCCGGGTGTCCATGTGAGTGTGGGTGTTCCCAGGCCACAGTACGTGGCTGAGGGCCCCCAGGTGTCCGTGTGAGTGTGGGCATTCCAGGCTACAGGATGTGGGTGAGCGCCCTGGGTGTCCATGTGAGTGTGGGTGTTCCCAGGCCACAGTACGTGGCTGAGGGCCCCCAGGCGTCTTTGAGCATGGGTGTTCCAGGCCACAGTACATGGCTGAGTGCCCCCAAGTGTTCGTGTGAATGTGGGCGTTCCAGGTTACAGTGTGTGGCTGAGTGCCCCCAGGCATCTGTGTGAGTGTGGGTGTTCCAGCCACAGTATGTGAGTGTGCACACAGGTGTCCATGTGAGTGTGGGCATTCCAGGCCACAGTTTGTGGGTGTTCCCCCAGGCATCCATGTGAGTGTGGGCATTCCCAGGCCACGGTACATGGATGAGTGCCCCAGGTCTGTGTGAGTGTGGGCGTTCCCAGGCAACAGTACGTGGCTGAGTGTCCCCAGGTGTCTGTGTGAGTGTGGGTGTTCCCAGGCCACAGTACGTGGGTGAGTGCTTCCAGGCATCTGTGTGAGTGTGGGTGTCCCAGGCCACAGTACTGTGGATGAATGGGTGCCCCCAGGCATCCATGTGAGTGTGGGCGTTCCAGGCCACAGTACGTGGACTCACTCTTGGGCCAGCCCCTGATTCTGCAGAGGGCAGCTCTGGCCTGGGTGTCAGTAGGAGGCCAAGGGGCCAGCCAGGTGCAGCGTGTGGTTCTCACAGACTTGAGGGTCGGTCCAAAGGAAGGGAAAGGCTCCTCATACCACAGAGGGTAGGAGAGAGAATTCTGAAGACAAATTTTGAAGAAGGAAAGGCAGATGTGTTTGTTTTTTCCTTTTATTTTAATTAATTAATTTATTTATTTTGAGACGGAGTTTCGCTCTTGTTGCCCAGGCTGGAGTGCAGTGGTGCAATCTCGGCTCACCGCAACCTCACAAGTCTCCTGGGTTCAAGCAGTTCTCCTGCCTCAGCCTCCCGAGTAGCTGGGATTACAGGCGCCCGCCACCATGCCCAGCTAATTTTTATATTTTTAGTAGAGACGGGGTTTCCCCATGGTGGCCAGGCTGGTCTCAAACACCCGACCTCAGGTGATCTGCCCGCCTCGGCCTCCCACAGTGCTGGGATTCCAGGCGTGAGCCACTGCGCCCAGCCTTGTTTCTCCATTTTAAAGTTGCATGCAGAGTCTGAAGCGGCACACGAGCAGCTCAAAACCTCATGGAGGAGCGGCAGCCACAGTTAACAAATGCAGTGTCAAGACACCCTCCCTCAGGCTGCCCACGTCTGCCCACCAGTGACAGCACAGCTTGGTCCATCCGGCTTCCTACCCGGGGACCAGTGTGTGTGCCCGCCACTTGGACGAACCCCTGTGGTGTGTGTCTTCAGCCCACAGTGTCCCTGGGATGAGGCCCCGTGGAGTCTTGGCGGCTCTCAGGGCAGGGAGTGGCTCTGAGCAGCCCCTAACGTAGGGCCCTGTGGGTCCTGCTGTGGGTGAAGCCTGGCCGTGGTCATCCAGCTCCTAGAGGCGCAGCGTCTTCTCCTCAGGGATCAGATGCTCTTTAGAGAAGGCCAGTGTGGGTGGCGTGGGCGCTGAGGGCTGCAGAGCCCGTGGCGTGCCTGTGTAGCACCCAGGTACCGTGTGCTTGTTGTGAGGGGAGATGTGCCTGCCCGCGTGGGCTGAGGCCAAGGCCTGCTCGTCGCCACTTCACAGGCTGGGACTGGCAGAGACTCTGAGCCTGGTGGCTATGGGAACTCATGGTCCTTCCTGGAAATGGAGCAGTGTCTGGCAGGACTTGGTCACCACGGCCTGTGGCATGACTGGACCCGTGAGCGGCTACTGCACCTTATAAGGGACCAGCGACTACTGGTCCTTCCTCAGTTATTTGGAGATTACTAATCTGGCACATACAATTTTCTTTTTAAAGAATGATGTTTAGAATTTAAATTCATTTGAAAGTTAACAAATTCCTTAGCACTTTTTACTCAACAAAGGAAAACAGTTACTTTTTTTTTTTTTTTTAAACTAGGTCTTGCTCTGTTAACCCAGGCTGGTGTGCAGTGGCACAGTCCCAGCTCACTGTAGCCCCAACCTTCTACACTCAAGCAATACTCTTGCCTCGGCCTCTAAAGTGCTATATTGTAGGCGTGACCCACCTCGCCTGGCCCATAATTGCAGTTTATGTTTAAAAATAGTGGCCAGTCGTGGTGGCTCACACCTGTAATCCCAGCACTTTGGGAAGCCAGGCTGGCAGATTCACCTAAGGTTGGGAGTTTGAGACCAGCCTGACCAACATGGAGCAACCTCATTTCCACTAAAAATACAAAATTAGCTGAGCATGGTGGCACATGCCTGTAAAATCCCAGCTACTTGGGAGGCTGAGGTAGGGGAATCGCTTGAACCTGGGAAGCGGAGGTTGCAGTGAGCCGAGATCATGCCATTGCACTGCAGCCTGGGCAACTAGAGCAAAACTCTATCTCAAAAAAAAAAAAAAAAATAGTATATATTGGCCAGAGCGGTGGGTCACACCTGTAATCCCAGCACATTGGGAGGCCAAGGTGGGCGGATCACCTGAGGTCAGGAGTTCAAGACCAGCCTGGCCAACATGGTAAAACCCCATCTCTACTAAAAATGCAAAAATTAGCTGGGCGTGGTGGTGTGCGTCTGTAATCTCAGCTACTTGGGAGGCTGAGGCATGAGAATCGATTGAACCTAGGAGGCGGAGGTTGCATTGAGCCGAGATCACACCACTGCACTTCAGCCTGGGCAACAGAGCGAGACTCTGTCTAAAACAAAACAAAAAATAGCATACTCAGCTGGGCTCAGTGGCTCACACCTGGATTTCTGACACTTTGGAAGGCCCAGGTGGATGAATCACTTGAACCCAGGAGTTTGAAACCATCCTGGGCAACGTGGCAAAACCCCACATATGTACAAAAAAAGTAAAAATTAAAAAATTAGCTGGATGTCGTGGCAGCGTGTGGTCTCAACTACTCAGGAGGTAGAGGTGGGAGGATCACTTGAGCCCAGGAGGCAGAGGTTACAGTGAGCCAAGATCATCTCACTGCACTCCAGCCTGAGTGACAGAAGGAGACCCTGTCTCAAAAAAGAAGGAAAAAAGAATAGCATACTGAAGTGGGAACCGTATTTTAAATATCATGCTTATGTAATCTTTTCAGAAAACCTCGATGGATAGATGATAAAGATCACAGGAAGGGCCTCATCTTACAGACTTGTTTTGGGGGCGTGGAGGGGTCAGAGTCTCGTTCTTGTTGCCCAGGCTGGAGTGCAGTGTTGCGATCTTGGCTCACTGCAACCTCCACCTCCTGGGTTCAAGCAGTTCTCCTGCCTCAGCCTCCCAAGTAGCTGGGATTACAGGTGCACACCACCACACCTGGCTAATTTTTGTATTTTTAGTAGAGACAGGGTTTCACCGTGTTTGCCAGCCTGGTCTCAAACTCCTGACCTCAGGTGATCCACCTGCCTCAGTCTCCCAAAGTGCTGGGATTACAGGCATGAGCCAACGTGCCTGGCCCTTATGGACTTTTCTTTAATTTTTTTATTTTTGAGACAGAGTCTTGTTCTATTGGCAGGCTGGAGTACAGAGGCGCGATTTCAGCTCACTGCAACCTCCGCCTCCTGGGTTCAAGCAATTCCTCTGCCTCAGCCTCCCGAGTAGCTGGGATTACAGGTGCATACCACCATGCCTGGCTAATTTTTTGCATTTTTAGTAGAGACGGGATTTCACCACGTTGGCTAGGATGGTCTCAATCTCCTGACCTCATGATCTGCCCGCCTCAGACTCTCAAAGTGGTGGAATTACAGGCGTGAGCCACTGTGCGTGGCCGACTTTTCTTATGTTATTTGGAAACATTCTAGAAAAGCCTGTTCAGTGGAAATCCCACAAAGACCAGGAGGCCCCAGGAAGCATTCAGTGGGAGGGGCACAGACAGTGTCCCCTGCGTGCACGGGACACAGGGAACCTGGGGTGTCACAGGGACAGTGTCCCGAGTGCATGGGACACAGGGAACCTGGAGTGTCACAGGGATGGTGTGCCCTGAGTGCATGGGACACGGGGAACCTGGGTGTCTGCTGAGACGGTGTCCCCTGAGCTCATGGGACGCGGGGAACGTGGGGTGTCCGGCAGACTAACCTTATCTGTCATTTGAAATGTTCATAAACAGCCAGAGCCCAAATTAAATGAAGCATTAATTGAAGTCATGCAGAGCTTCTGATGACGCAAACATTTTTTCATTTGTAAACTGGAAGTAGAACTCCAGCAAAGCTCCAGACTTGTGATTCTGAGCTTTGATATCGTTAAATGGAAAATGTACAGGACTTGTAGAATTCACATTTCTAGCTAACTCCACTTTTCTGTTCTTTTGCCAGTCATGACAGAACCATGCAAGACATTGTTTACAAATTGGTACCAGGCCTCCAAGAAGGTGAGTGTGCGACTGTCTCCCTGTTCCCCGAGGTCGCAGCCTGGCCCAGGCAGCCCCTGCTCTCCTGGAAGTTTGGTTCTCGGGCGGGAGGCCCCTTTCCTTTTGGCCGCATCACCCGTCTTCTCAGCCCTGCTCTCAGCCATCCTGCTTTCTTCTTTTGTCTGCCTAAGACGTGCAGACGTCTTTTTCAGCCCCTTCTCTTTATTCCTGCAGCAAGTATCCATCACATGTTTAGCGCATGGGAACCCCCGGCTCAACGCAGCTCCCAGAGCCTGCTAGTGACTGGGAAGGAGGTTCTTCCTGGGCCCCACCTCCTGTCCCGGCCGTCCCCCTATCCCACAGCGGCAGCCTCCCCAACACCAGAGGAGCAGCTGTAGCCCCTCTAAGGCATGCTAGCTGGTGTTCCTAGAAAAACTTCACCGTAGCCCGCACGGTGGTGAGTGCCTATAGTCCTAGCTACTCGGGAGGCTGAGGTGGGAGGATCGCTTGAGCCCAGGAGTTCTGGGCTGTAGTACACTAGGCTGATTGGGTGTCCGTACTAAGTTCGGCATCGATATGGTGAGCTCCCCGGAGCGGGGGACCACCAGGTGGCCTAAGGAGGAGGGGTGAACCGGCCCAGGTCGGAAACGGAGCATGTCAAAACTGCCGTGCTGATCAGTAGTGGGATCGCGCCTGTGAATAGCCACTGCACTCCAGCCTGGGCAACGTAGCCAGACCCTGTCTCTTAAAAAAACAAAAAAAAAATTGACTATAAAGTCATATTTCATTTAGAATTCAAAGAAATACCAACTAGTACAGTATCCTGAAGGTGGAAATCAGGTGCTTAGGAATCGCTCCGCTCAAAGCTCCTGGCTCCTGATGCTCTCGTGGTGGCGGTGGCCCTCTGATGGTGACCGGGAAGGAGGAGCTGAAAGCTCCCGGCCCCTGATCGTGGTGGCGGCGGCCCTCTGATGGTGACCCGGAAGGAGGAGCTGAAAGCTCCCGGCCCCTGATCGTGGTGGCGGCGGCCCTCTGATGGTGACCGGGAAGGAGGAGCTGAAAGCTCCCGGCCCCTGATCGTGGTGGCGGCGGCCCTCTGATGGTGACCGGGAAGGAGGAGCTGAAAGCTCCCAGCCCCTGATCGTGGTGGCGGTGGCCCTCTGATGGTGACCGGGAAGGAGGAGCTGAAAGCTCCCAGCCCCTGATCGTGGTGGCGGCGGCCCTCTGATGGTGACCGGGAAGGAGGAGCTGAAAGCTCCCAGCCCCTGATCGTGGTGGCGGCGGCCCTCTGATGGTGACCGGGAAGGAGGAGCTGAAAGCTCCCAGCCCCTGATCGTGGTGGCGGCGGCCCTCTGATGGTGACCGGGAAGGAGGAGCTGAAAGCTCCCAGCCCCTGATCGTGGTGGCGGCGGCCCTCTGATGGTGACCGGGAAGGAGGAGCTGAAAGCTCCCAGCCCCTGATCGTGGTGGCGGCGGCCCTCTGATGGTGACCGGGAAGGAGGAGCTGAAAGCTCCCGGCCCCTGATCGTGGTGGCGGCGGCCCTCTGATGGTGACCGGGAAGGAGGAGCTGAAAGCTCCCGGCCCCTGATCGTGGTGGCGGCGGCCCTCTGATGGTGACCCGGAAGGAGGAGCTGAAAGCTCCCGGCCCCTGATCGTGGTGGTGGTGGCGGCAGCCCTCTGCTGGTGACCGGGAACGAGGAGCTGGGGAGGGGCTGGGTCAGCACCAGGTGGGCTGGCCTGGCATTCTGCTCATCAGACCTTTCAGAGGCAGATGGAGAAGCTAAGAATCCACTTGGGCTGGTTCTCACTGTATCTCAGAAGAGGGTTGGAATTCAAAATGCAACTGAATATGCCAGATCTGTGGAAATCGTATCCAGCCTGTAATGCATGAACCAGAGAATAATACTGTTAGAAGCTTGTTTTCCTACTCACGGAATTCATTCATGCAGGAGGAATTTAGATTCCCGAGTAAATGCAGATAGAAACAATTAGCCTTTTAATAACTGAAAGTTTTTTAGTCTTGGGAAAAGGCAAAGGATACATTGGAATAAAATGCTGACACCTTAAGAAATGCTTCTGGCCGGGCGCGGTGGCTCACGCCTGTTGTAATCCCAGCACTTTGGGAGGCTGAGGCGGGCGGATCACGAGGTCAAGAGATCGAGACCAGCCTGGTCAACATGGTGAAACCCCGTCTCTACTAAAAATACAAAAATTAGCTGGGCATGGTGGCGCATGCCTGTAGTCCCAGCTACTCAGGAGGCTGAGGCAGGAAAATTGCTTGAACCTGGGAGGCGGAGGTTCTCATGAGCCTAGATCGTGCCACTGCACTCCAGCCTGGTGACAGAGTGAGACTCCATCTCCAAAAAAATGTTTGCAACAGAGTGTTTCAGACATGTAGAAGTGGCGGGATCGAGACAGGAACCCCGAGTTTTTTTGACCCCCGCCAGCAGTTTCCAGGCGTGGCCCGTCCTGCTGCACCCGCTGCTCCCTCAGCCTCGCCCTGTGGCCTTTTATCTGGGAGTTTAAAAGGCTGCAGTGTATACCCCCAGAAGATAAAAGTTCTTCTTAAAGCTCATAACCACAACACCTTCATAACGTGAAGGAAAATAGTGCGGATTCCATGATACCGAACAGCCACTCAGCGTTGACGTTTCTGGTCGTCTCATAAATGCTGTGCTTTTTGGTGGTTTTCTTTTTTTTTTTTCTTTTGAGACAGGGACAGGGTCTCTGTCACCCAGGCTGGAGTGCAGTGGTGCTATCACAGCTCACTAGCCTCGACCTCCCAGGCTCAGGTGATTCTGCCACCTCAGCCTGCCAGGTAGCTGGAACTACAGGCAAGCACCCCCATGCCCGGCAATTTTTTGTAGGGATAGGGATTTGCTGTGTTGCCCAGGCTGGTCTGGAACTCTTGGACTCAACAATCCTTCTGGCTTGGCCTCCGAGAGTGCTGGGATCCCAGGTGCAAGCCCCTGTGCACAGCCTGTTTTTGTTTATTCCAGTCAGAGCCAGAGAAAGCCGCTGACTCGGGGGCCTCCGTCGGGTTCCCTCCTGCCCCTGCCCCCGTTGTCCTGGGTCTCCCTGTGGCAGTGGACCCTGCTCACATTCTAGCTGTGTTTTTGGCAAGCCGGCTGCTGCGCGTCCATCAGGGTGGGCGTCCACCGCTGAGCAGGATGTGTACTGAGATCCGCGTGCTGCCTTTGTTCCAGCCTCCTCTTCATTTGTAGTTGGAGTGCTTCCAGAAAGACACACTTTGCTGTTTGGTCCATTCTGTGTAGGAAGGGCTGGAAAAATACATAATCGTTCCTTCCTTTGTGTCCGAAACAGAAGCTGCTTTCCCTGCCTCCGCGGCCCCTGCAGTCGGACTTGCTTGTGTGTTCTCCGTGTGGCCAGCAGGCACGTCTTCATGCTGGCTCCCAGCCCCTCCACGTGCCCCGTGCTCTCGGGTGGTCCCTGTGTCCAGGACGAGGGTGTTGGGGCAGCCCTGCCTCTTTGCCCGAGGGCCCAGGTTCCTCCCAGGGGCAGTGGTGTCTCCAGGCCAGCAGGCCTGTGCGTGGTGGTGCCTTCCTGTGGAACTTCAGCTCGCGCAGCACGCTGCGTCCAGCCGGGAGCAGGCCACACGTTCACATACGCCTTAGCACGCTCCTGTCTGGCGTGGACGCTGCCAGCTCCACTCCACACTGGAGAAGTCGAGAGGTGCAGGTTCCGGAGCGCTCCAGATTCACAGGGCGTGGTGCCCCCGCCATCCTCCCTGACAGGCTCCTCTCTGGCGCCCATCCTTTCTGTCAAGTCAGTGTTCTTGTTTCTCAAGCTTTCAGTCATTTATGGCTCCTAGAAGGAGGGTTCTAACTTTAAAACTCTTAACGGTGCACCTGATTTCTTGATGGAGGCCACCTGCAATTTGTTTGGTTTTCTGTGTGGTGCACAGTGGTAAACCTGATTTCTCAGACCAGCGGCCTCTTCCTGAAATGCACGTTAGCTGTGAGGATGCCGTGGTAAGAGTGCAGGTGTCTGTTTTGGAGGAGATGCCAGCAGGGTCCCCACCTCTTCCTCCTGGGATCCAGGCAGGCCTTCCACGCTGTCCCCCTCCCCTGCTGGGCTCCAGGCCCTCCACGCTGTCCCCCTCCCCTGCTGGGCTCCAGGCCCTCCACGCTGTCCCCCTCCCCTGCTGGGCTCCAGGCCCTCCACGCTGTCCCCCTCCCCTGCTGGGCTCCAGGCCCTCCACGCTGTCCCCCTCCCCTGCTGGGCTTCAGGCCCTCCACGCCGTCCCCCTCCCCTGCTGGGCTCCAGGCCCTCCACGCTGTCCCTCCAGGGACTTGTCCCTGCCCCCGACGTAGTGGATGCTTCACTTCACATCTTGCTGGAAGGGGTTTGTTGCTAGATCAGAGAGGTGAGGTTAGGTTTTTAGTGGTTTGTTATTTCTTTTTGTTTTTATAATTGTTTTTAGAAACCTGTCTTCGTAGAGGCAACATCTTTATGACATTTATCAAGGCGTCCGTTCTCAGTCTCTGCCCACTATGGGTTCCTTTCACTCGGTGAGTGTGGCATGGATTTTGCTGTGCCAGGCTCTGCCCATTCCTGGTGAGGGCCGTGGGGCTGACTCACTCACCAGCCCTCTTTCCACGGATCCTGAGCGTGCCCCCTCTGTCATCTCTTGCTTTAGAAACATGGGGGCCGGACATGATGTCTCGTGCCTTTCTGGGAGGCCGAGGCAAGAGGATCCCATGAGCTAAGAATGTTTCTTTACATCTTTAAATAGTTGGAAAAAATCAAAAGTATGCTATTTTATGATGTTGATGTAAAAATTTAAGAATTGCAATTTCCTGGTGCGTAGTCTTGTCGGAGCACGGCCCCGCTGGCTCAGCTGCTGTGCCGTCTACACCTGTGTGTGGTGCAGCTGAGCGTGCGGCAGGCGTGTGCTGCCGGCCCGTGGCTCTGAGCAGCTCTCAGCTGCGCTGGCACTCACCAGCACTGTGTCAGGACGTCTTTATGAGCACTGCACCACCTTCACTTCAGAACAAGGAAAGGGGAAACGTGGACTCCCATGGTTGTGCTTCAGAGCCACAGTGGCATCTGGATCACTTTGTCGCTGAACTGTCATTGTTGATGGAAAGCACTGAGTTCTTCATCCGTGACACTAGCTTTGCCAAGAGAAAACAGCCGGCGATGGAGTCACCAGACTGAACACGTCACGGTGTTCCCCACTCACGGGAAAGCGGTGTTTAGAAGATACTGAAGATTTGAAATGAAACGTCTCATCACAGCAGCATTTCTTCATGGAAGTAAGATGAAGACCTGGCTTTAGTTAGAGTAAGCTTCCGACTGGCTGACTGGTTAGCTGTGCGCCAATGGTGAGTTCATCAAGTCAGGCTGGACGGCCGCAGCTGAGGAGCAGTGTCCAGAGACACTAAGCTCATTTTAAAAAATTATCATTTTTGAGACGGGGTTTTGCTTTTGTTGCCCAGGCTGGAGTGCAATGGCACGATCTCAGCTATTGCAACCTCTGCCCCTCTGGGTTCAAGCGATTCTCCTGCCTCAGCCTTCTGAGTAGCTGGGACCACAGGCACGCACCACCATGTCTGGCTATTTTTTTGTATTTTTAGTAGAGACGGGGTTTCATCATGTTGGCCAGGATGGTTGCAAACTCCTGACCTCAGGTAATCCACCTGCTTCGGCCTCCCAAAGTGCTGGGATGACAGGTGTGAGCCACTGTGCCAAGCCCCAATAAATGTTTCAGTGCCTGTATGCACTTCACATTGAGTGTCACTATTTTTAATCCTTTTTTTATTCTTAGAGGTGGAAAAGAAACGGGAATCAGAGACAAGCGTCTGAAGCTGAGTTGTTTTCCACTGTGTCCACGGGGCTCTCTCCTTTGTACTGACCTGCGCGGTCTTTCTGACGTTCCCGTCACGGCTCTTCTGGAGACTGATGGGGGCAGCGTCCTGCTGGCAGCCCTTCCTTCCAGGCCTTCCTTTTGGCCGCTGGGATGCAATTATTTACGGGAAATGCTTCCTTTCAAGCTGCTATCAGATTATTTCAGCATTTCACCTTGTGAGCGTCCAGCACTCCATCTAACCAAGGCCAGCCACACCCATCCCCTTGGCTCTCAGGGTCCCCTCCTCTCTCTACCTAGTCTCTTGGGGTCCCCTCCTCTCTGCCCCGGCTCTCGGGGTCCCCTCCTCTCTCCGCCCAGGCTCTCGGGGTCCCCTCCTCTCTCCGCCCCGGCTCTCGGGGTCCCCTCCTCTCTCCGCCCCGGCTCTCGGGGTCCCCTCCTCTCTCCGCCCCGGCTCTCGGGGTCCCCTCCTCTCTCCGCCCCGGCTCTCGGGGTCCCCTCCTCTCTCCGCCCCGGCTCTCGGGGTCCCCTCCTCTCTCCGCCCCGGCTCTCGGGGTCCCCTCCTCTCTCCGCCCCGGCTCTCGGGGTCCCCTCCTCCCTCCGCCCAGGCTCTCGGGGTCCCCTCCTCCCTCCGCCCAGTCTCTCGGGGTCCCCTCCTCCCTCCGCCCCGGCTCTCGGGGTCCCCTCCTCTCCGCCCAGGCTCTCGGGGTCCCCTCCTCTCTCCGCCCAGGCTCTCGGGGTCCCCTCCTCTCTCTGCCCAGTTTCTCGGGGTCCCCTCCTCCCTCTGCCCCGGCTCTCGGGGTCCCCTCCTCCCTCCGCCCCGGCTCTCGGGGTCCCCTCCTCTTTCTGCCCCGGCTCTCGGGGTCCCCTCCTCTCTACCTAGTCTCTCGGGGTTCCCTCCTCTCTCTGCCCAGGCTCTCAGGGCATCCTCCTGTCTGCCCAAGCTCTCGGAGTGTTCTTCCCTCTGTCCAAGCTTGTGGCCTCATGTGGGCATGGTCCCTGCAGGGTCGGTGTGTGTGAGGCGTCTTTGTAGGTCGGGATGTGCTCAGGGCGTTTCCCTGGCCTCACCAAGCTCATGGTGTGTAGGGAGAACAAACATGAGGATAAAACGTTCGGTGAAGAATTCCTTGGTAACGCAGCACACAAGCTACTTTCAGTGATGTCCAGGTTCGGGTGTGAGCAGCTCTGTTCTCACTTTTATTTGCTGCCTATTGTGCGCTTCTGAGCTGAGACCACATATTTCACTGCGTCACTTGGTTGTCAACCTAAGGTCACACTTACAAGTCTGTCTTGCTGGCCATCCCTGGAGGGTCGGGCCCCCTGTGCTTGGAGAGCCTTCCCTGGTCTGGCCAGTGGGGGCTGCATGTGGACCCCCTGGAGCTGGAGGGACCTGAGGGCAGGTGTGAGTGAGAAGGAAGCTGCCTGTCTTCCTCCAGCCACTCTCTTCCCTGGAATTTGTGCCAGTGGCTACGGCCACAGACACCAGGGGGCACTTTTCACCACTGCCAGGCAAGGTGGCACCAGAGCCCACAGCTGAGAGCAGCCCTCATGCAAGCTGTGGACACATGGTCCCAGGGCTGTCGGGCTGCAAGGCTCTCTTGGGGGTTCCTCCATGGTGGCCTGGGGTGCCTCTGAGCCGGCAAGGTCTGCCATGGAGCCGGAACATGGGGAGAACCTGGCGGCAGGTTGATCTCGGAGCCGCAGGCGGCCAGGAAGGCCCCTGGCTCAGCCGTGGTGTCTGACAAGGCGCTGAGCTGCCGAGTGTTTATCGAGCCCCCGGTGATGGTGGGTTCTGTGACACTGGACGCTCGTAGGTGGTGGCCGAGGTGGGGATGCCCGTCCCACATCTGGGCTTCCTGGCCTTGAGCCTGTCACCCATGGGCTGGCGGGCAGGTACCGGGCTGTGCTTCCCGCCGGGCTGAGCCCTCAGGGCATCTCAGGCTTCATTTGCTGCTGCCTTATTAGTAGCCTTCAAACTTGATACTGCAAATCTGCAATTCTCTTTATGTGATGCGTATGAACAGAAGTGCAGGAGGGTTTGTTCCTGTGTGAGGTTAAAGCCTATGTGTTGATCTTCTGCAGCGGAAATGAGAAAGCAGAGGGAGTTCTATCACAAGCTGGGCATGGAGGTGCCCGGAGACATCAAGGGGGAGACCTGCTCTGCAAAGCAGCACTTAGATTCCCATCGGAACGGTGAGTGCACCCCGCATGCTGTCCGGGCATCCGGGAATCCCTGCGCGGGGCCTTTCGTAAAGAGCTGGCTCCGTCTGCCAGGCCCTCCCGCAGGCGCTCCTGGAGGCAGCGAGGGCACCTGAGAGTGTGGGAGGTTAAGGGTTCAAGGTGCTCCTCCTCACTGGCACCAGTGGGAATGTGGGTGGAGGGGAAAAGTGGGGGTCCTGGAGGCTGAGGCCAGCAGGGGAGAGCAGAAAGGCCCCCGAGAGTGCCTGGAGGTGGGGGACAAAGGTCACAGGTTGGAGGGCCTGGGGAAAAGGTAGTGGAAGGTAAACTTCCTGAGACTTGACTGCTTGTTTTACTGTAAAGTGGCAGAATAATGGTTGGTTTCTGTGTCAAGTTCATGGTATGTTGAAATCCGAGCATAGCTCTACAAATATCCGCATCTCAAGGACAGTCTTTTTCCTCAAGGAGCACATGGACTCTGAGGAAGCCTTTAGGCTCCCTGTGTATCCGTCACAGTTGGGGGGTGAGGAGGCCTGGGCCTGTCTCCATCAGCTTTGTGGGCCCTGGAAGCGCAGCCCTGAGGGGTGGTCAGGAAGCCTGTCTAGGAAGCAGGCAGTCCTGTCCGAACCTTTTAACCTGAGGGGAAGTTTCAATTTTAATGGTGGAGTTAGAACACTGGGTTTTTAGGAGAAGGCTTTCGGAATGAAGGGATGGATGTGCTCAGCACCGAGCAGCTCTGGGCGGGCCTGGCCATGCGGTGGGTGCGGTGCGTGTCTGCGTCCCACACGGGCTCCGGCTGCCCCGTCTCTGCCCTCTGGGCTCCCCGAGCCTGCACCGACAGACACACACAGCTGTTCTGCGTCCTGGGGAGACCCCGGCACGAGCTTTGCAGAGAGCTTTCCTTTGACTCCTACTCCACTCCAGGGGTCCAGAGTCCCCTGATATCGTGAGTTTTTGATGACATTTGGAGTAGAGTATAGAGTTTTTTAAATGGCTTGTTTGGATTTCATGGTGCACTATGTTCTGTTTGTACTAAAAGGTGAAACCAAAGCAGACGACAGTTCAAACAAAGAGGCCACAGAAGAGAAGCCGGAGGAGGACAACGACTATCACCGCAGCGACGAGCAGGTGGGGGGCTCGGGGACGCTCCTGTGTTATTAGTGCTCGTCCAGGGAGCCGGGAGCAGGTGGGGGGGCTCGGGGATGCTCCTGTGTTATTAGTGTCCAGGGAGCCGGGAGCAGGTGGGGGGGCTCGGGGACGCTCCTGTGTTATTAGTGCCCAGGGAGCCGGGAGCAGGTGGGGGGCTCGGGGATGCTCCTGTGTTATTAGTGTCCAGGGAGCCGGGAGCAGGTGGGGGGGCTCGGGGACGCTCCTGTATTATTAGTGCCCAGGGAGCCGGGAGCAGGTGGGGGGGCTCGAGGACGCTCCTGTATTATTGGTGCCCAGGGAGCCGGGAGCAGGTGGGGGGGCTCGGGGACGCTCCTGTATTATTAGTGCCCAGGGAGCCGGGAGCAGGTGGGGGGCTCGGGGACGCTCCTGTATTATTAGTGCCCAGGGAGCCGGGAGCAGGTGGGGGGGCTCGGGGACGCTCCTGTATTATTAGTGCCCAGGGAGCCGGGAGCAGGTGGGGGGGCTCGAGGACGCTCCTGTATTATTGGTGCCCAGGGAGCCGGGAGCAGGTGGGGGGGCTCGGGGACGCTCCTGTATTATTAGTGCCCAGGGAGCCGGGAGCAGGTGGGGGGCTCGGGGACGCTCCTGTATTATTAGTGCCCAGGGAGCCGGGAGCAGGTGGGGGGGCTCGGGGACGCTCCTGTGTTATTAGTGCCCAGGGAGCCGGGAGCAGGTTGGGGGCTCGAGGACGCTCCTGTATTATTAGTGCCCAGGGAGCCGGGAGCAGGTGGGGGGGCTCGGGGACGCTCCTGTATTATTAGTGCCCAGGGAGCCGGGAGCAGGTGGGGGGGCTCGGGGACGCTCCTGTATTATTAGTGCCCAGGGAGCCGGGAGCAGGTGGGGGGCTCGAGGACGCTCCTGTATTATTAGTGTCCAGGGAGCCGGGAGCAGGTGGGGGGCTCGGGGACGCTCCTGTATTATTAGTGCCCAGGGAGCCGGGAGCAGGTGGGGGGGCTCGGGGACGCTCCTGTGTTATTAGTGCCCAGGGAGCCGGGAGCAGGTGGGGGGCTCGAGGACGCTCCTGTATTATTAGTGCCCAGGGAGCCGGGAGCAGGTGGGGGGGCTCGGGGACGCTCCTGTATTATTAGTGCCCAGGGAGCCGGGAGCAGGTGGGGGGGCTCGGGGACGCTCCTGTATTATTAGTGCCCAGGGAGCCGGGAGCAGGTGGGGGGGCTCGAGGACGCTCCTGTATTATTGGTGCCCAGGGAGCCGGGAGCAGGTGGGGGGGCTCGGGGACGCTCCTGTATTATTAGTGCCCAGGGAGCCGGGAGCAGGTGGGGGGCTCGGGGACGCTCCTGTATTATTAGTGCCCAGGGAGCCGGGAGCAGGTGGGGGGGCTCGGGGACGCTCCTGTGTTATTAGTGCCCAGGGAGCCGGGAGCAGGTGGGGGGCTCGAGGACGCTCCTGTATTATTAGTGCCCAGGGAGCCGGGAGCAGGTGGGGGGGCTCGGGGACGCTCCTGTATTATTAGTGCCCAGGGAGCCGGGAGCAGGTGGGGGGGCTCGGGGACGCTCCTGTATTATTAGTGCCCAGGGAGCCGGGAGCAGGTGGGGGGGCTCGGGGACGCTCCTGTATTATTAGTGCCCAGGGAGCCGGGAGCAGGTGGGGGGGCTCGGGGACGCTCCTGTATTATTAGTGCCCAGGGAGCCGGGAGCAGGTGGGGGGGCTCGAGGACGCTCCTGTATTATTAGTGCCCAGGGAGCCGGGAGCAGGTGGGGGGGCTCGGGGACGCTCCTGTATTATTAGTGCCCAGGGAGCCGGGAGCAGGTGGGGGGGCTCGGGGACGCTCCTGTATTATTAGTGCCCAGGGAGCCGGGAGCAGGTGGGGGGGCTCGGGGACGCTCCTGTGTTATTAGTGCCCAGGGAGCCGGGAGCAGGTGGGGGGCTCGGGGACGCTCCTGTGTTATTAGTGCCCAGGGAGCCGGGAGCAGGTGGGGGGGCTCGAGGACGCTCCTGTATTATTAGTGCCCAGGGAGCCGGGAGCAGGTGGGGGGGCTCGGGGACGCTCCTGTATTATTAGTGCCCAGGGAGCCGGGAGCAGGTGGGGGGGCTCGGGGACGCTCCTGTGTTATTAGTGCCCAGGGAGCCGGGAGCAGGTGGGGGGCTCGGGGACGCTCCTGTGTTATTAGTGCCCAGGGAGCCGGGAGCAGGTGGGGGGGCTCGAGGACGCTCCTGTATTATTAGTGCCCAGGGAGCCGGGAGCAGGTGGGGGGGCTCGGGGACGCTCCTGTATTATTAGTGCCCAGGGAGCCGGGAGCAGGTGGGGGGGCTCGGGGACGCTCCTGTATTATTAGTGCCCAGGGAGCCGGGAGCAGGTGGGGGGGCTCGGGGACGCTCCTGTATTATTAGTGCCCAGGGAGCCGGGAGCAGGTGGGGGGCTCGGGGACGCTCCTGTATTATTAGTGCCCAGGGAGCCGGGAGCAGGTGGGGGGGCTCGGGGACGCTCCTGTGTTATTAGTGCCCAGGGAGCCGGGAGCAGGTGGGGGGCTCGGGGACGCTCCTGTGTTATTAGTGCCCAGGGAGCCGGGAGCAGGTGGGGGGGCTCGGGGACGCTCCTGTATTATTAGTGCCCAGGGAGCCGGGAGCAGGTGGGGGGGCTCGGGGACGCTCCTGTGTTATTAGTGCCCAGGGAGCCGGGAGCAGGTGGGGGGGCTCGGGGACGCTCCTGTGTTATTAGTGCCCAGGGAGCCGGGAGCAGGTGGGGGGGCTCGGGGACGCTCCTGTGTTATTAGTGCCCAGGGAGCCGGGAGCAGGTGGGGGACTCGGGGACGCTCCTGTGTTATTAGTGCCCAGGGAGCCAGGAGCAGGTGGGGGGCTCGGGGACGCTCCTGTATTATTAGTGTCCAGGGAGCCCGGAGCAGGTGGGGGGGCTCGGGGACGCTCCTGTATTATTAGTGTCCAGGGAGCCGGGAGCAGGTGGGGGGCTCGGGGACGCTCCTGTGTTATTAGTGCCCAGGGAGCCGGGAGCAGGTGGGGGGGCTCGAGGACGCTCCTGTATTATTAGTGCCCAGGGAGCCGGGAGCAGGTGGGGGGGCTCGAGGACGCTCCTGTATTATTAGTGCCCAGGGAGCCGGGAGCAGGTGGGGGGGCTCGAGGACGCTCCTGTGTTATTAGTGCCCAGGGAGCCGGGAGCAGGTGGGGGGGCTCGGGGACGCTCCTGTATTATTAGTGCCCAGGGAGCCGGGAGCAGGTGGGGGGGCTCGGGGACGCTCCTGTATTATTAGTGCCCAGGGAGCCGGGAGCAGGTGGGGGGGCTCGGGGACGCTCCTGTGTTATTAGTGCCATGGGAGCCGGGAGCAGGTGGGGGGGCTCGAGGACGCTCCTGTATTATTAGTGCCCAGGGAGCCGGGAGCAGGTGGGGGGGCTCGAGGACGCTCCTGTGTTATTAGTGCCCAGGGAGCCGGGAGCAGGTGGGGGGGCTCGAGGACGCTCCTGTGTTATTAGTGCCCAGGGAGCCGGGAGCAGGTGGGGGGGCTCGGGGACGCTCCTGTATTATTAGTGCCCAGGGAGCCGGGAGCAGGTGGGGGGGCTCGGGGACGCTCCTGTATTATTAGTGTCCAGGGAGCCGGGAGCAGGTGGGGGGCTCGGGGACGCTCCTGTATTATTAGTGCCCAGGGAGCCGGGAGCAGGTGGGGGGGCTCGGGGACGCTCCTGTATTATTAGTGCCCAGGGAGCCGGGAGCAGGTGGGGGGGCTCGGGGACGCTCCTGTGTTATTAGTGCCCAGGGAGCCCGGAGCAGGTGGGGGGCTCGGGGACGCTCCTGTATTATTAGTGCCCAGGGAGCCGGGAGCAGGTGGGGGACTCGGGGACGCTCCTGTGTTATTAGTGTCCAGGGAGCCGGGAGCAGGTGGGGGGGCTCGGGGACGCTCCTGTATTATTAGTGCTCAGGGAGCCGGGAGCAGGTGGGGGGCTCGGGGACGCTCCTGTGTTATTAGTGCTCGTCCAGGGAGCCGGGAGCAGGTGGGGGGGCTCGGGGACGCTCCTGTGTTATTAGTGCCCAGGGAGCCGGGAGCAGGTGGGGGGGCTCGGGGACGCTCCTGTATTATTAGTGCTCAGGGAGCCGGGAGCAGGTGGGGGGCTCGGGGACGCTCCTGTGTTATTAGTGCTCGTCCAGGGAGCCGGGAGCAGGTGGGGGGGCTCGGGGACGCTCCTGTGTTATTAGTGCCCAGGGAGCCAGGAGCAGGTGGGGGGGCTCGGGGATGCTCCTGTATTATTAGTGCCCAGGGAGCCGGGAGCAGGTGGGGGGGCTCGGGGATGCTCCTGTATTATTAGTGCTCGTCCAGGGAGCCGGGAGCAGGTGGGGGGGCGGGGCTTGTGGACACTCCTGTATTAGTGGTCACCCCACAGTGCCAGGAGCACTGATGGAGGGAGCATGCCAGAGACCTTCCCTCAGGATGAAGGGAGCAGTGACACTCCAGCACCCACGGGCTGCTGTTTTCCTCCTCCCAACTTCTTCCTTTGTTTTTCTTTTTATAAAATTACTAGATGAACCTGTGCTTATGGTTACGCCCGGCTGGTATAAAAGATGGCTGGTCAGCACAGGCTTTCACCTCTCAGCCCCACGGCCGAGCTTTTTGTGATGTGTTGGCACCTTTTCCTCCGGGCGCATGTCTGTGCATCGTGAATGTTACATGAAGGAAAGCAGAGCCCAGAAGTGTATTGGAAGGAAAGTGAGAGTCAGCAAGGAGGGCTCCTTCATGACATTACGGTACCACCAGATGCAGACAGAAAAACTACACGGTCACAGAGACGCGGTAAAAGAGTCTGATGAGGACAGGCGCAGTGGCTCAAGCCTGTCATCCCAGCAATTTGGGAGGCCCGGAGGTCGAGACCAGCCTGGCCAACATGGTGAAACCCCGTCTCTACTAAAAATACAAAAATTAACCAGGCATGATGGCGCACAGCTGTAGTCCCGGCTGCTCGGGAGGCTGAGGCAGGAGAATCACTTGAACCTGGGAGACAGAGGTTGTGGTGATCTGAGATTGCACCACTGCACTCCAGCCTGGAGACAGAGTGAGACTCTGTCTCAAAAATAAAAAAAATAAAAAGGAGTCTGATGATATTCCATACCCATGTCTGGAGAACTGGGTTTTTTTCTTTTTTTTTTTTTTTTTTTGAGACAGAGTTTTGTTCTTGTTGCCCAGGCTGGAGTCCAATGGCACAATATCGGCTCACTGCAGCCTCTGCCTCCCAGGTTCAAGCAATTCTCCTGCCTCAGCCTCCTAAGTAACTGGAATTACAGGCGCCCACCACCACACCCGGCTATTTTTTGTATTTTTAGTAGAGACGGAGTTTTACCACGCTGGCCAGGCTGGTCTCGAACTCCTGACCTCAGGTTATCTGCCCACCTCAGCCTCCCAAAGTGTTGGGATTATAGGTGTAAGCCACCACCCCTAACCTGAGAGCTGCTTAATGTAGTATCTTTTCATTCTTTTTTTGTTCTTCTGAGACGGGGTCTTGCTCTGTCACCAGGCTGGAGTGCAGTGGAGCGATCTTGGCTCACTGCAACCTCTGCCTCCTGGGTTCAAGTGATTCTCCTGCCTCAGCCTCCCAAGGAGCTGGGACTACAGGCGCCCAGCACCATGCCCAGCTAATTTTTGTATTTTTAGTAGAGATGGGGTTTCACCATGTTGGCCAGGATGGTCTTGATCTCTTGACCGATCCACCCACGTCGGGCTCCCAAAGTGCTCGGATTACAGGCGTGAGCCACAGCCCTGGCCAGTATCTTTTCTTTTTTTGAGAAGAAGTCTCACTGTGTCGCCCAGGCAGGAGCACAGTGGCATGATATTGGCTCACTGCAGCCCTCACGTCCCAGGCTCCAGAGATTTTTGTGCCTCAAGCTCCTGAATGGCTGGGATTACAGGTGCGTGCCACCATGCCCGGCCTTTAATATAGTGTCTTAATTTAAAATCTATAGCAGTTGTCATACTTTATGCAGAAACAGAATCATTATCTCATCAAAATCAAAAACAAGAAAGTGCCCATTGCCAGCTGTTTCTCAGCATGATTTCGGAGGTCCTAGCCCATGCCCTGGGGGATAAAGAAATGAGACCACGTCCGTAAGAGACCAAAGTGCCATTATCTCGGATGATGCCACTGTCCTGCATGAAGTCCAAGGCAGTCACTGAAAAGCCTCTAGAATGAATTGTTGCCAGTCGAGCAATTAGATGCGTGTGTCAGGCACAGGGGAGAGGGGTCAGGGAACCTGTATTCAAATGCCCAGATGTTTCTGGACGGAAAGGGTGGTGTTAAGATACCACTTCTCCCAGATTAACCTCAGTGCTAAGACCTCAGCAGTTTCTTTTTTTGTTTGAGATGGAGTCCCAGGCTGGAGTGCAATGGAGTGATCTCAGCTCACTGCAACCTCTGCCTCCCAGGTTCAAGTGATTCTCCTGCCTCAGCCTCCCAAGTAGCTGGGATTACAGGCACCTGCCACCACACCCAGCTGGTTTTTGTATTTTTAGTACAGACGTTGTGTTACTGTATTGGTCGGGCTGGTCTCGAACTCCTGACCTCAGGTGATCCACCTGCCTCGGCCTCCCCAAGTGCTGGGATTAGAGGCGTGAGCCACCATGCCCAGCCAGCACCCCAGCAGTTTCTTAGGGAATTTGCCCAGCCACTCAGAAGCTCCCCGGGAGAGAGCTGCTGTGGGACTGCCGGGAGAGCTTGAGAAAAGGGAGGTAGCGACAGCCACATCGGAAGAGAGCAGAACTGAAGTCATGTGCTTGGGTTTGAAAACAGAGTAATGAGAGGTTTTTTTTGAGACGGAGTTTTGCTCTTGTTGCCCAGCTGGAGTGCAGTGGCGCAATCTTGGCTCACTGCAATCTCCGCCTCCTGGGTTCAAGCGATTCTCATGCCTCAGCCTCCCAAGTAGCTAGGGTTACAGGTGCCTGCCACCATGCCCGGCTAATTTTTTGTATTTTTTAGTAGAGACGGGGTTTCACCATGTTGGCCGGACTGATCTTGAACTGTTTACCTCAGATGATCTGTCCGCCTCGGCCTCCCAAAGTGCTGGGATTACAGGTGTGAGCCACCACACCTGGCCAAGTAATAGAACCAGGTGTTTGTAGTTACACTTCCACATTGTTTTAAAATGTTCAGAGCGCAGTACAGAAATACACACATCTGTGTGCAACGTGGGCTGTGATGACGTTGCCTTTTGGGTCAGTGGAGAAGAGCGAGCAGTTGAGAGAAGGGGTCCCGAGGGGCAGGAAAGAGGAAATTGCTGCCTTCTTTAAGGAGCCCTGGTTTCCCTGCCTTGCTGCTGCTTCTGTTGGTGGCCTGGAGACTCTCCTGGAACCATGCCCGTTACACTCTCTCTGGCTTTGGTCTCCCATGTGCCCAGGCCCTAGAGAACCGTGCCCGTTACGTGCTCTCTCTGGCTTTGGTCTCTGCACCCAGGCCCTAGAGAACCGTGCCCGTTACGTGCTCTCTCTGGCTTTGGTCTCCTGTGCACCCAGGCCCTAGAGAACCGTGCCCGTTACGTGCTCTCTCTGGCTTTGGTCTCCCATGTGCCCAGGCCCTAGAGAACCGTGCCCATTACGTGCTCTCTCTGGCTTTGGTCTCCCGTGTGCCCAGGCCCTAGAGAACCGTGCCCGTTACGTGCTCTCTCTGGCTTTGGTCTCCCATGTGCCCAGGCCCTAGAGAACCGTGCCCATTACGTGCTCTCTCTGGCTTTGGTCTCCCGTGTGCCCAGGCCCTAGAGAACCGTGCCCGTTACGTGCTTTCTCTGGCTTTGGTCTCTGCACCCAGGCCCTAGAGAACCGTGCCCATTACGTGCTCTCTCTGGCTTTGGTCTCCCGTGTGCCCAGGCCCTAGAGAACCGTGCCCGTTACGTGCTCTCTGGCTTTGGTCTCCCGTGTGCCCAGGCCCTAGAGAACCGTGCCCATTACGTGCTCTCTCTGGCTTTGGTCTCTGCACCCAGGCCCTAGAGAACCGTGCCCGTTACGTGCTCTCTGGCTTTGGTCTCCCGTGTGCCCAGGCCCTAGAGAACCGTGCCCATTACGTGCTCTCTCTGGCTTTGGTCTCTGCACCCAGGCCCTAGAGAACCGTACCCGTTACGTGCTCTCTCTGGCTTTGGTCTCCATGTGCCCAGGCTCTGGGTCTTTTCTCGTTTGGCCTTTGTTAGTTACTTGCACTTAGAGCAGTTGCCTGGTGGTGAGGGAACCCCCTGGGATCTCATGGAAATTCAGTTTTGGGGTCTGCTAGGTGGGCTGACCTTCCAGAGGGGTGCAGGCTGCTGTTCCCCTGGCCTCTGGCGCCATTTTCCGTGGATTCATGTAATGCCGTGTGTGATATTCTCCTCCAGTTTAATCTCTGTTTTGCAGTTTTAAATTTATGTCAGTGTTTATTTTTACTAATAGTTACGTTTTCTTTTGATCCTTGACGTGCTAAAGATTTATTTGTTGCTTTCAAAAGAGCCAGGTTTTTAAAATGGATTACATATTGAATTTTCTGGGTTTTTTTTTGGAGACAGTTTTGCTCTTGTTGCCCAGGCTGGAGTGTCTAGTGGCACGATCTCAGCTCACCACAACCTCCGCCTCCCGAGTTCAAGCGATTCTTCTGCCTCCCGGACTCTGCCCAGCCTCCAGAGTAGCAGGCACTGTTGGCACACCACACCCGGTTAACTTTTTCAAATTTTTGGGGAGATGGAGTCTTGCTGTGTTGCCTAGGCCAGTCTGAACTCCTGAGTTCAAGCAGTCCACCCACCCGGTCTCCCAGAGTGCCAGGACTCCAGGCGTGAGCGTGCCCGCCGTCTTTCTCTAAACGCATTTCCGGCTGTTTCCTGTGTGGTCTGGCTGCTCCCTACAGACTGCAATGAGTAAAATTTTCACGTGCATTCAATTCTACAGAGGCTGTAATTTCACCGTAGTTCCTTTTAATCAAGAAGTTTGTTCTGAAATGTTCGAGTAACGTGGCCTTTTTGGGTTCCATCTGTTCCCCTTTCGAGTCTCCTTCCAGAGCGATCACAGAATGTTGTCTGTCTGGAGCTCCACTTTGGGGGATTGAGAGCTGCCTTGTCCACTTGGGTGCAGATTTTCCAAAGTCCTGGGGTCATTTTCCTCTGGCTGAGTTTGCTGGTTGGGGTGGTGGATAAACAGGCGGACCCCGGGTGCCAGTTGCTCTGCCTTTAGCCAGGGTGTGGCCTTCGCAAGTGACCTATTTCCATTTCTCTGCTTCAATTTCTCTGTGTGTGGCGTGAGGTGGTTTTGAGATTGCCTCACAGTTTCTATGAAGATTCAGTGATTTCCTATTTGCGAGGCACCTTCAGGTGTCAGGTTGAATGAATGATGAACCAGCCCACAGCTGGGGAGGTTGTTCATTTCGACTTTCAAGTCCTATCGTTCTTGTTCATGTGCTCCTTGGATTCTTGTTTTCTCTGTTGCTCTGCACCCTCGCGGTGGCGCTTTATGAGCCGTGCTGCCGGGAGTGCAGGCCGCCGGGCGAGCAGCTGCTGGGCGTGCAGGATGTTGTTTCGAGGGCTCCCACCTGTTGGCAGTGTGGCCGCCGGGCGAGCAGCCGCTGGTGCTTTTGTTGTTTCGAGGGCTCGCACCTGTTGGCAGTGTGGATTTTTTCTGCTGTTTCGCTCTACCCGTTGCTCTTGTGCTGATGTTGCTACTGTCGCTGTTGGTCTGTCTCCGCCTTCCCTGTCATTTGTTTCAGGTGTGTTATCTTTGTGGCGATAGAGCACGTTTTCTGCCCTCTCCCCATAAGGGCTGGGATCGGGTTTTGCTGTCTTCTTTCTCTGCTCTAGTGGCTTGGAAGTTTTGCATTCTTTCTGTTCTTGTGGCTGCTCTTAAACTTGGACTCCGTGTCAGTTTATGGGATTATCTGCGTCTAAAACTTTATGATGAGTTCCTGATCCCCCTCTTCCAAAACTTGGGTAGTCATCTGATGGCGTGTTCCAGATTGTTTTTGGTAATTTTAAAATTTTATCTACACTAATTTTATTCTAGGAATTTCCTCGTCGTCTTACTGAAGTTTTGATGCGACATTACAGTTATTTACACTTCACAAGAGGTTGCATGGGTTTTGTGGGCATTTTGGCATCTTCCTGGCGTGTGTTTGGATTTGTGCTTTGCTGCACCCAGTGTGGTGGCTCCTGAGCTCCTGCCCGTCACAGGCTCCGTGTTGTCTTCCACACACCAGCAACAGTCGTCTCCTAACTTTGAAGATAAACGTTCCTCTGTCACCGGGATGAACTGATTAAATTATGCACTTCCAATACTAAGCATCCAAAAAAAAAAAAAAACAGATGAGGGAAGCACCCACCACCCAGGCCCGGGGCTCTGCTCCCAGCCGCGTACCCTCCCTTGGCAGCCTCTCCCAGGGGTGTGAAGGCATGGATGCTCTGCCTGTGCCTGGAGGCTCTGGCCCCTCCGGTCCCTGGCTGGGTCCAGCTCTAGGGTTATTCAGCAGCCACTCAGAGCAGCCAAGGCTCAGGGTGGCATCCACTGGCCATGCTGGCCTCACAGCCGACCTCTCCTCCATCATCTGACGGGCGCAGCCCCCTCGTCCCACCCACTGGTGGACACTCAGCTGCAGAGCCTCGAGGCATAGGCCTCCCGGGACTAGTGGGAATCTTCCTGAGGGAGGCAAGTCTAGTCAGTGCTGAGCAACACAAAAGCCTGTCGGGTTTACTTACTCAGAACAGTGTCTTCTAAACCAAAAATACTTGACACCTTTCTTTCAGTTTTCCAAGGGTGGGGAGGGGATGATCCTCGCAGACGCCTCCTGCACAGGTGATGGTGTTTCCCACACTGGACCTTGGGAATCAGAAATCGGTGGAAGCCATCTGTCCCGAAGCTCTTGCAGTTCTGTCCTGAGGCCCCTGGTCTTTCTTCTGCTCTGGGAAGTCTTTCTGCTCAGTTCTGCCTCCCACAACCCCTGCATCTGCCCCCTTCTCGGAGTGACCCCATCCTTTCACAGCCAGAGCCTCTGGTAGCTTCAGGTGACTCATCTGCTTCACAGCTGTGTTTTACTCTCATCTTTTTTAAGTATAAGCCATCAGACCCCGTAGCCGGCATAGTGAGGGCTCTGCTGCAGGGACCCCGTAGCCGGCGTGGTGAGGGCTCTGCTGCAGGGACCCCGTAGCCAGCATGGTGAGGGCTGAGTGGTGGGGAGTGGGGAGCCCACCCACACAGGCCAGGCCTCCTGCAGGTGGAAAGGCAGAGGGTGGGCAGAGCCTCTCCTGGCTGCAGAGGTAAGGCAGGGGGTAGTGAGCGGGGAACTAGTGCCAGGCTGCCCCACACTTCGTGGGCAGAGTCTGGGGCAGAGTGAAGGGCCAGGCTAGAGGTGAGGTTGGGGGCCTTGTGGGGCCGTGATGAGAAAGAACTTGCTGTTCACCCAGAGGAGAGGGATGACGCAGATGGATGTGAGGTCAGGGTGTGCTGTGGGATGCAGCCTGGCGTGGCTTTATCCCGGGTGGGTGAGGCTTAGTGCAGCTGCTCTGCAGTGAGCGGCCTGCAGGCCAGGTTGGCCATGCAGAGACCCGGCAGGCGTCTAAGCCAGAGGCAGGTGGTGGTGCGGGTGCAACACTGGGCTTGCGGCATAGTTAAAAGGGAGGGAGCCGGTAGGACTCGCCTGTGACCCAGGTGCAGATGCTGGAGCTTGGGGTCTTTGTCACCCCAGGTGGACACGGAGCTGGTGGCTAAATGAGTCTGAGTGTTCCCAGGCAGGCTGATGTGCAGCGACAGAAAGCGACACGGGTCTTTCTGTCTTTCTGCGAATGCCCTCTCGACAATCAGAATCGCCTTTTGAGGTGTGTAACGTCACCGCTTGGTGGGGGCGGCGTGGTGTCACAGAGCACGTGCTGCGTGTGTCCTGCTCGCTCCAAGGGAAGCTGAATGTAGCGTTTGTAGGAGGCTCGTGCCCACAGCTCGTGGGGCAGCCTGGCAGCTGTTCCCCAGGTGCGTGTGTGGCGCGTTCTGTTACACTGTGGCTTTATTACACTTGATTTCCCGTGTGTTCTAATACTGGAGACCTGGGTGGTGACCAGCCCGTCGCTCCTCTAAAGACATTGCAGCTACCTCCCCAGGCAGGTGTGTTCCACGGTCCAGTCTCCTGTGTGCGGGTGTCCAGTGTCTCATCGCACGCCCCTGGGCTCCATTTCTGACTCCAGTCTCCTGTGCGCGTGTCCAGCGCCTCGTCGCACAACCCTGGGCTCTATTACTCCAGTGTCCTGTGTGGGGGGTGTCCAGTGTCTCATCGCACGCCCCTGGGTTCTGTTTCTCTCTCCAGTCTCCTGTGCGCGTGTCCAGCACCTCGTCGCACAACCCTGGGCTCTATTACTCCAGTGTCCTGTGTGGGGGGTGTCCAGTGTCTCATCGCACGCCCCTGGGCTCTGTTTCTCTCTCCAGTCTCCTGTGCGCGTGTCCAGCGCCTCGTCGCACAACCCTGGGCTCTATTACTCCAGTGTCCTGTGTGGGGGGTGTCCAGTGTCTCATCGCACGCCCCTGGGTTCTGTTTCTCTCTCCAGTCTCCTGTGCGCGTGTCCAGCACCTCGTCGCACAACCCTGGGCTCTATTACTCCAGTGTCCTGTGTGGGGGGTGTCCAGTGTCTCATCGCACGCCCCTGGGCTCTGTTTCTCTCTCCAGTCTCCTGTGCGCGTGTCCAGCGCCTCGTCGCACAACCCTGGGCTCTATTACTCCAGTGTCCTGTGTGGGGGGTGTCCAGCGTCTCATCGCACGCCCCTGGGCTCTCTTTCTGTCTCCAGTCTCCTGTGCGCGTGTCCAGCGCCTCGTTGCACAACCCTGGGCTCTATTTCTCTCTCCAGTCTCCTGTGTGCACGTGTCCAGCGTCTCATCGCACGCCCCTGGACTCTATTTCTCTCTCCAGTCTCCTGTGTGCACGTGTCCAGCGTCTCATCGCACGACTCTAGGCTCCCTTGCGTGTGAGTTGCTTACTTGTTCTTTGCCCGTCTCTGTACTGGGCAGCCTGGCTTTTCCTTACTTCCTGCAGAGCAGCGGCCTCCTACCCTGCCCGGTGCTCACTGTGGGGATCGTCTTTCTTCTGTGGCTGTCGGCTTTCTTTGACCTATCATCATCCACAGTTTTAAAATTGGATATAATTACAGGCATTGGTATTTTCTTTTGTATCTTAAACATGCTTCTTCCCCATGCTAAGGTCACAAACACATTCTCCTACATTGTAAAGTTTTGCCTTTTCCAGTTAGGTTGTAAGCCCCTGCGGCTGACACTGTGTAGGACAGGCGAGGTGGGGTCCAGCTTTGCCCTGCTTGTCCCCTGAACAAGTTCCACACACACGCAGGTCCGCCCGGGCTCTCTGCTCTGTTCCACTGTCTCCTGCCTCCCATTGTGCCAAAACAGTAAGGAACTTACTGAGTTGCAGTGAATTGGTTATTTTACCATTAAGTTGTGGCTTCTGGGAGACCATGTACCCCTCATTTTTCTTCTTTAGAATTGTCTTTTTTGTTTTTTTGAGACAGAGTCTCACTCTGTCACTCGGACTGGAGTGTAGTGGTGCAGTCTCAGCTCACTACAAACTCCGCCTCCTGGGTTCAAGCGATTCTCCCACCTCTGCCTCCTGATTAGCTGGGATTGCAGGCATGCAGCACCATACCCAGCTAGTTTTTGTATTTGTATTAGAGATAGGGTTTCACTATGTTGGCCAGGCTGGTCTCAAACTCCTGATGTCAAATGAGCCACCTGCCTCGGCCTCCCACAGTGCTGGGATTACAGGCGTGCGCCACCTTGCCCAGCTCTTTTCTAAACTCTAGAGTTAAATGTTCTTATGGTTTCCAGCTGCATAATTTAGTTCTTATTAAAATAATTTTAAAATTTTCACTTTTCTTTGACCAGCTTTCTAAATTGTGTTAAATGCACATAAAACCGGCCATTTTCGCCATTTTCAGGTGTGTGGTTTGGGGGCCTTGGGCGCAGAGCCAGTGTTGTATCGCCTTCACCACCATCCTCTCCGGAGCCTTTTTATCTTCCCAAATAGAAGCCCTGCTGCATTAAAACACTCACTCCCACCGCTCCCCCAGCGGGGGCGGATTGCAGAGGGGTCTGACGGTTTCGGAGGTGATAGAAACCATGCCAGACCACCATGTGATCACTGTGCAAGTTTGTGAATTTACTGAAAATCACTGTATTATATACATAAAAGAGGTGTGTGTAAACTGTGCCATAATGCAGCCTAAAAATTACAAGTGTGCTTGTAACTTAGTGTATTTAGGTAGTACATTCAGTCCTAAGATTCATATTACAGAAAAGGTTTAAATTTTGTTCCCATCCCTGTCACTGTCTGTAGTGACATATAGAACCACTCTGTGACTACTTTGTTTTCCTTCCACAATCCCCTCCCACCCCACCTCTCACCCCCACCCCCCAACCACCCCTCACCGTGTGTGTTTTTCCAGGCCCTTCTGCCTGGTGAGATGGGGAGTCTGTATTCCCACAGGTGCACGCAGACCCCGCCTTCGTCTGTGCAGCCCCTTCCCGAGGCCCTGCAGAGCCCCCTACACTACAAAACCCACTGCCCCGAAGAGCCCCCTACGCTACAGACCCCGCTGCCCTGCAGAGCCCCACACACTACAGACCCCTCTGTCCCGCAGAACCTCACACGCTACAGACCCCGCTGCCCCGCAGAGCCCCGCACGCTGCAGACCCCGCTGCCTCAGACCTGTGCCACTGTGGCCTGTGGCCAGTGCACCTGATCCCTGGGCCTGAGACGCAGCTGCCTGTTGATGGCATGGCCTGTCCGCTGCTTACAGAGACACGAAGCCCACCACGGTTATGCCGTCCTTGCCCTGCCATTCTGTTAGCGTGAGTATGTCACCAGCTGTGTCCCGGATAGAAGTGTGTCTCGTCTTTAGTGGGCTTTTTCCTTATTAAGCTCTATTTCTTGAAGTCTGCTTGACTAATATTAATCTAGCTATGCCCGCTTTCCGTTGGTTAATACTTGTGTGGTATTCCTGTTCTTAAAATGTCTTAAATGTGACGCTGTTTACAACATAAAGCTAGGTTTTTAAAAAATGAGAAACTTTTTTAGCTAACACTTTACCTTACGCATTCCACGATTTGCCATGGAGGATCTGAGTTGGTTCCTTTTTTTTTTTCTCTTTTTGTCTGTTTTTTTCCTATGCTTGCTTCCTTCCTGTTGTTGAGTGAATTAGTAAGTTTTCTTTAATCTCTTTCTTCCCTGTTTGCAAGGTATAAGCTCTACTTTTCTTCTACTAGGGGTTACAAAATGTTTAAACTATTTACATTTTTAAAAGTCCAAAGTTACTGTAAGTCTGTGCCCCTCCGCGTACAGCACCTCCACCCCAGCCCTCAGCAGACACCAGTGTCCCCTCCCGTGCGCGTTCTCCCTGCGTCTCGTTCGTTCCTCTGGATTCCGCGTCTTTCTCCCTTGGCTGCTCATCTCCCGAGTTCTTCTCCCTCCGGACTCCGGGTCCTCCTCCCCGTGCCGCTCCTCTCCCGAGTTGTTCTTCCTCTGGACTCCGGGTCTTTCTCTTTGCTCTGCCCCTCTCCCCAGTTCTCCCTCTGGACTCCACGTCTTTCTTCCCCGTCTGCCCCACTCCTCAGTTCCTTCCCCACTCCCGCCTCCCACGCTGTCTTTCACCGCGCGCTGCTCCTCTCCTGAGTTCTTTCGCCTCCGGACTCCGGGTCTTTCTCCCCATGCTTGCGGCCTCCTTTCATTTCATCCTGACCGGAGCAAGGATCTCTCTCGGTCTTTGCGCAGAATCCACCTTTCTTCTCGGTGGCTCCGGGGGCCTGCGGTGCACACTGCACCGTGTAGGCATATTTCTTTTGTTTCGGGTTCTTTTGCTTCCTGAATCTGAGGATCTGTTGGTCACCGTGGGAAATCCTCGGTCCCTGTTTCTTAACACTTCCTTTCTGCCCCTTCCTCTGGGGCTCCGGTCTTCCTCCTTCCTCTTAGTCCTGTCTCCACTCCGCATGGGTAACTTCCTCAAGTGACTTTTTTAAGGACATTAATCGGTCCTCAGCTGAGGCTGGTTCAGCCGTCCACTGAGATGTTAGTTTTGGTCAAAGTGTTTTTATTTTTGGAAGTTGTGTCCGGTTAACTTCAGCACCCTTCCGTCTGTACCCTGGCGTGCCCCCTTTTTTATCTTTCATGATTTTAGACATATATATTTCCGCTACCCCGTCCATCCCTCCACTGCGTTTTTAGGGCCTGGTTGTGTCCTTTGTTGCAGCTCCACCTGCCGAAGTGTTTGCTGTGAGCACTGCCCTTCCTCTTCCTCGCCAGGCACATCTTGGGGGGCCAGCGTCTGTGCCCTGGGGTGAAGCCTTGTCCTGGGAAGAATCCCTTTCGCACCACCGGGTGCCCATGCTGCTGGGACTCCACAGTCACCTTCAGTTACCTTTATCCTGCGGGTTTCCTGCCACACTGCTGGTCATCTGGAAGGCAGCTGTGACCTTCTGCCTGTGACTCTGCTCAAGGCTTTTCCCCGTTGTCTCCTACAGGCACTGCTGCCTCCCAAGTACATTCGCAGACCCGGGGCGCCCACTTCCCTTTGCCCCGTCTGTCCTCTCTTGTCAGGGGGTGGGTGACTGCTGTGCACCCAGCAGCCAGCAGCTCTCTGGACAGGCTTAACTGGGTACCAAGAACTCAGTGCCTGCGATGCATAAATAACTCAGGGGTTAACTTTCAAATAATCTGTTAATAACACAGAATTAGATTTCACAAAGTGGCGAGCAGATGATAAACAGGTTTTCAGATAGGGTATGTGAGAATCTTTTTCTGCAGTATTGAAGTCAAATAGATGTCTGACCTCACAAAGGTCCGCAGTGTTAGATTGAGGAATCAGTGAAATAGGTGTGAGGAAGCGTCCAGAAGCGCCGGGGGAGCCCTCCTGCCGCGCTGGCCCTCACCCCGTCCTTCCCGCAGGTGAGCATCTGCCTGGAGTGCAACAGCAGCAAACTGCGGGGCCTCAAGCGCAAGTGGATCCGCTGCTCCGCCCAGGCCACCGTCCTGCACCTCAAGAAGTTCATCGCCAAAAAGCTCAACCTGTCGTCCTTCAACGAGGTGAGCGCCGATCCCTGAGTAGAAACTGTCACGAGTCCTCTCTTGCTTGTGAAAGTGACACTTGTAAGATTCTTTGGGTTGTTACATTTTGTTTTTAACAACTTTGGAGATTTTAACTAGAAAAAAAATCAGTTTGTTTTGCCTGTCCACCAGGAAGTGGGATAGGAGACGGGGACGTTCGGGGTCACTGTGAGTGGAAACGGGAACTGGGGCGAGTTGATGACATTGTTTTAAAGTAGGTAAAGGTTTTCCTCGCAGCAAGAAACTGTTTTGGTTGGTGGGGTGTGTGTGTGTGTGTGTGTGTGTGTGTGTGTGTGTGTGAGGCAGTCTCACTCTGTCATCACACTGCAGTGTAGTGGTGTGATCTCGGCTCACTGCAACCTCTGCCTCCCGAGTTCAAGTGATTCTCCTGCCTCAGCCTCCCACGTAGCTGGGATTACAGATGTGCCCCGCCATGCCAGCTAATTTTTGTATTTTTAGTAGAGATGGGGTTTCACCATGTTGGCCAGGCTGATCTCGAGCTCCTGACCTCATAATCCACCCGCCTCAGCCTCCCAAAGTGCTGGGATTACAGGCATGAGCCACCGCGCCAGGCTGAGAAATTCTGTTCTTTAAGTCCATAAGGAGAGACATGGTCCAGGCTGTGGTAAGTAAGGAGTTGGAGTGCTGGCGTGAGGCGGCCTTGGTGGCCAGTGCACTGTGAACATACCAGCGCATGTCCCTGTGAGCCCCCAAGGCAGTGACACAGCCAAGATGCAGGCGCCAGCAGGGTCCAGCTCTGTATGGAGAGAAGGCATTGGTGGCTCTGGGCAGGAGCGTGGGTCCAGCTCTGCACAGAGAGAAGGCACTGACAGCTGTGGGCGGGAGTGTGAATCTGAGGGGTCATTTTTGAAAATCATTCAGGCTGTGCAGAAACGGACGCAGGAGAGGCCAGCGCCAGGAGTCACAGGCGAGGACTGTGGGGGGGTGGTCAGGGTGGAGAAGCAAACACACTGGAGATGCTCTCTGGAGCTGCAGTGGGCTCAGCAGTGGCTCCAAAGATAAGCCGTGTCCTCACCCCCGGAGCCTGCAAATCGGACCTTATTTGGAAAAGGATCTTTGTAGATATAGTTAAGTGAAGGATTCTGAGATTAAATAATCCTGGAATATCTTGAGTGGAGCCTAAATCCCATGACAACAAGTGAGGCAGAGAAAGACTCCAGGAATAGAGGACAGGAGGCCCTGGTGAGGACAGAATGGAGGCTGGAGTGGAGGCTGGAACAGAGGACAGAGTGGAGGACAGTGAAGGCTGCAGCGGAGGACGGAGTGGAGGCTGGAGCAGAGGATGGAGCAGCGGACAGAGTGGAGGCTGCAGCGGAGGACGGAGTGGAGGCTGCAGCGGAGGACGGAGTGGAGGCTGCAGCGGAGGACGGAGTGGAGGCTGGAGCAGAGGACAGAGTGGAGGACAGTGGAGGCTGGAGCAGAGGATGGAGCAGAGGACAGTGGAGGCTGCAGTGGAGGATGGAGTGGAGGCTGGAGCAGAGGCTGGAGCGGAGGACAGAGTGGAGGCTGGAGCAAGGCAGCCTCAAGGTGAGCCAGGTAGCGCCTGGGCCACCAGCAGCTGGAAGCCAGGGCAGGCTCCCCTCCTGTGGTTCGAAGGCATCCCCCAGATTCTTATGTTGGAAGCTCCATCGCCGGTGGGCGGTGTTGGAAGTTGGGGCCTTGGGGAGGTGCCCAGGCCCTGAGGACCTGCCCCATGCACAGATTAATGCTGCTGTGGAAAGGGCTGGCCGGCGGCGTGGGTTCTCTCTCTTGCAGCAGAGGCCCTCACAGGTGGCAATGTGGTGACCTTGAGTGCCCCAGCTTCCGGAACTGTCCCGAAATGAGTTTCTGTTCTTCATAAATCACCCAGTGTGTGGCGTTGTGTGGCAGCAGCACAGAGTGGACTGTGCTTCTCCCGGGAGCCTGTAGAGGGAGCGGCTCATGGGCTCCGGGGCTGAGTACGTTTCTGCTGGTTGAAGCCACCACCGTCCTTGTGGTAATTTCCATGGTAGCCCCAGGAGACTAATTCAGAGAAAGCCGCAAAAAGTTGCTGATGCATTTGGGTGGCGATGCAGAGAAAAGGAAGGGGTCCGGAATGCCCGCAGGGCTGGGGCTGCTCGGCAGGGGGATGGCGTCTCAGGACAGGTTGGGTGGGCTGTTCTGGTGACACGGAGCAGAGGCTGGGAGTGTCAGGGCCTCCATGAACTCGTCAGGGGCCAGTGCCAGCCTTGAGTGCCCCACAGGTTGGCCAGGGATACGGACAGCAGACACGGGGTGGGGGAGACTTGGTGGGCATGGGCTGCCCGGAGCCTGGGCAGAAACCTAGTCAGGACGTGGTGGGGAACGGGGAGGAGGGAGTGGAGAAAGGCTTTTGGCTAAGTTTCTGTTGTTCTGTTTGCTTTTCTGTGTAGTAAAACAGAAAAGATGGATGGTAGCTGGGGACGGAGCAGGCCAAGGAAGTCCCTGGATGTTCACATGAGGTGGAGTGGGAAGCTGCAGGGCGGTGGGGAAGAGGTGGCCATTTCCCTGCGCAGGGCTGGTTCCTCCGAGGGAAGAGTGTGAGGTTTTCGCTGTCGCTGTGGTGACTGTGCCTCTCAGAGCCCGCCAACCCAGCCACTCAGGCAGATGGGGTGCTTCAGTCTAACCGAGGGAGGAATCTGAAGAAGCGTGACACCGTCGGAAACGCAAGTAAAACCACGGGGCACTGCGCGCACCCCGTAGAACGGCCATAATCCCAAGCACTGGCAACCCGTCCGTGAACGCCAGGAGCATAGGTTCATTCCTGCGGGAGGCAGCACGTGCAGCCCCTGCGGAGGACAGCTTGGCAGCTGCTGACAAAAGAAAACGCACTCTTCACAAACCACCCAGCAGCCATGCCCTCTGCTGTTTACCCACATGAAATCTACCCACACCAAAACTGGCACGTGGCAGTTTATAGCAGCTTTCTTCATAATTGCCAAAACTCAGAAGCAACTAAGATGCCCTTCAGTAGATGAGTGGGAAAATAAACTGTGGTGCATCCATGCCGGAATATTACCCAGCACTGAAAAGAAATGAGCAGTCGGTTGGGAGGCCGAGGCGGGTGGATCACGAGGTCAAGAGATCGAGACCATCCTGGTCAACAAGGTGAAACCCCGTCTCTACTAAAAATACAAAAAATTAGCTGGGCGTGGTGGCGCGTGCCTGTAATCCCAGCTACTCGGGAGGCTGAGGCAGGAGAATTGCCTGAACCCAGGGGGCGGAGGTTGCGGTGAGCCGAGATCGCGCCATTGCACTCCAGCCTGGGTAACGAGAGCGAAACTCCGTCTCAAAAAAAAAAAAACAGAAATGAGCGGTCAGAATAGACTGTGGTGCGTCCATAGCGGAATATTACCCAGCACTGAAAAGGAACGAGCAGTCGGGCCAGGAGCAGGCACGGGCAGGAAGTGAAGTGCCTGTAGCTAAGTCAGGAAGCCCCTCTGGAAAGGCTGCAGGCTGTGCGGCTCCAGCTCCCCATCCTGGCGCGCTGCAGAGTCAGGGCTGCAGAGGCTTCAGGGGCTTGGGGAGGGCGGTGGGAGCAAGTGGCTCAGCGCTCCTGGGCGCCGATGCTGTTCTGTGTGTGTGTCCACCTGTGGCTGTGCCACCAAGGCGACCTGGCGTCCGCTCTGGACTCAGTGGAGGTGACTGATGTGCCACCATGCAGGGGGTTGGTGGGGAGGCTATGGGGGGCAAGGGAGATGGGAACTCTGTGCCTTCCTCTCAATTTTGCTGTGAAGCCTAAATTGTTCTTTAAAAAGTCTATTTAATTTTTTTTTAAAGACGGGAGCCTAGTGCCTTTTTCCACTGTGGTGAGAGGGAGGGACAGCTTGGCCCCCAGGAAGGATCTGCGGGGACAGGGTGCCCCTGGAGGCTGCAGCCATGGAGGGGCGGGTGTGGCCCGGCCTGGGTGGAGTGGAGGGAAGCGAGTTCATGCTGAGGGCCTGGCCTCTCAGGCGCCTGTGCCGCCTGGGGAACCAGCGTGCCTGATTCTGGAGCTGTAGGGCTGCTCATGGGGCTGGCAGCTCACCTGCAAACCACCTCTTCACGTTTCTCAGTATGGCAAGTGTGGTGGATGGGGTGTGACAGGGCCTGGGTGTCAGGGAAGAAGGCAGCTTGGGGAGGACACCAGGCAGCCACAGGCCAGGCGGGGGGTGGAGGGACGGAGCCCAGGACTGCAGGGAGCCTGTGCCTGCACCCCTGCAGAAAGGGGATCATCCCCTAACAGGCACAGGCACGCCCTGTCCTAACCTGTGAATAGATGACCCATGCCCAATCTCTAGGCACGGCCTCGCATGATGGGGAGGGGCTGTGATTTCACACCGGCATCAAGGTGGCCGTGTCAGTGTGGCTTGAGCACCTCCTGTTCCTAATCAAACCTCCTTCTCCCCCAGCTGGACATTTTATGCAACGAGGAGATCCTGGGCAAGGACCACACGCTCAAGTTCGTGGTTGTCACGAGGTGGAGATTCAAGGTGAGGTGGCGTGAGACGCGTGCTGTGATTTTCAGGGTCCGCTCTGAATGGCGGTGACTTTGCTGGGCATCTCTTATCTAAGAGCTTAAAAGTGATGACTCGGGGCCAAACGCGGTGGCTCACGCCTGTAATCCCAGCACTTTGGGAGACCGGGGCGGGCAGATCACTTGAGGTCAGTAGTTCGAGGCCAGCCTAACCAACATAGAGAAACCTCATATCTAAAAATACAAAATTAGCCAGGCGTGGTGGTGGGTGCCTGTAATCCCAGCTACTCAGGAGGCTGAGGCAGGAGAATCACTTGAACCCGGGAGGCGGAGGTTACAGCTAGCCGAGATTGCGCCACTGCACTCCAGCCTGGGCAACAAGAGTGAAACTCCGACTCAAAAAAGGAAAGAAAAGTGATGACTCAGCGGCAGCCAGTTCTGGTCTTTCTGAAATCATCAACCCCAGACAATCCCAGAGCCAGCCTGGAAAGCAGGAGCCGAGCTCCAGTGGGCACAGGGCCCTGCTGGGACACTGTTGCCGTCATGAGCGCCACGAGCAGAGGGTCCCCTGGGCACCTCTGAAGCAGGAAACTGGTGGCAGAACCCTCCCACCTCCAGCTGGTGCTGCTGCCCAGGGGCAGGGGCTCGAGGGAGAAGGGGGCAGGGGAGCAGCAGCCAGGGCGGCGACAGGTACAGGTGGCCAGCGTGCACAGCGGTCCCTGGGTCACCTGGGCTGGGGCAGAGGGCACGTGTCTTCCCAGCCCATCTCCCCCAGCTCAGCGTTGCTCAGGGCCGAAGGGTCTCTGGTGTAGCCTCGCGCGTGGACTGTGTCTCCCGGGACGTGTTTCCTCGGCGCCCCCTCCCGATGAAGTAGGTCCGTCTCCGTGCGTCCACCCCGGGTAATCGGGCGCTCTGCGTTCTTGTGTCTTCCAGAAGGCGCCGCTCCTGCTGCACTACAGACCCAAGATGGACTTGCTGTGAGTGGCACCGCGCGGCGGCCACAGACTGGGCCCGGTACCCCGGGTGCTCCCGGTCGCCGCGCTTAAGAACGTTGCTTCTGGGTGTCGTGTGGACCAGACTTCTGAATAGAGAATATTTATAACTTTTGTATGAGAGAGAACACACTCGACCAGACACTACCAGCACCACGTTTACAGAGGATGGAAACACTTCACAGTCTCCCCCGGGCGACAGTGACGCCTGCAGGCAGCCCGGGTCCGAGTCACCTTCTGACACGAGCTCCTCGGCTTTCCAGGTCTCGAAAATCTGAATTAACTTCAGTTTAGTTTATGAATTAGGTTTCATGATAAGCCTCAAAATAGTTGGACTTTTATTGAATCCTTCCTAAGTTATTGAAAAAAATGTCTTTTCATGGTGAATGATATTTATGTTGCCTTCAGCTTCTTGAAGATTTAGAAGTTATATAAAAATTTAATTTAAAAGCAAAGCAGAAGAGGTTTCCATTAACATTGTGACTTAACTATCGTATTTAATTTTCCACTTTGTGAAACACGCCAGCAGCTCCCTGACTGCTTCCCCTCTGACTGTGCAGCGGTCGGCACTGGGACTCACTCGGGACGGACGCTCGCCTGGGGCCGACACCCCCGGGCCTGGCAGCGGGGCCCCAGACTCCGAGTTGCGATGTGACACGCCCAGCAGGTAGACCAGAGGCCGTGTGGCCAGCGCAGCGCTGCTCTGCAGAGCAGTTCTTCTCAACATTACTCGTATTAAAAGTGGCACAAATTGTTGGGTGCCGCCATTTGATTTCCTACGTTTTCTTTCCCCGCTTTGATTTTGCTGAAGGGAGAGGCAGTGGTGGTTGCGGTCAGAGCTCTCCAGGAAGGCCCAGATGGAGCGCCTGGCGGCCCTGGGGAGGATTTGCTGGTGGTGGCTGTAGGCTCATGCCCAGATGCACTCACTGAGCCCTTTGTCCAAGGCCTCCCCTTCCCCTCTGCTGGTGGGAGGAGCTTGTGTGTGGCCTGTTACTGGAAGGGCGTTTTTCCGAGCTGAGGGCTGTGAGGGACTGAGGGCCGTGAGGGACAGTGAGGGGCCGTGAGGGACCGTGAGCAGCTGAAGGGTTTGGAGGGAGGGCGGCCCCCACTCTGCAGAATCTGCATTTCAGCCGCAGTCGGTTTGCACCGTTAGCCCCTCTCCTACCAGATGGTCGTGTTTTTGTCACATTAGAGAATAAACTGCCGGCGCACACGTTTTTTTCCTTTGAAACAGTAACTTGGAAGTGTGGAAAGGCCAGGAGGAAAAGGGCTGTTTTCTGGAGCGGTTGGGGTGTGATCCGGGCTATTCCTGTTTATTTCCTGTGGAGCTGAATCCCTCCTCCCTCCACTCCCTGAGGGCCCAGGTGCTCCCTGGCCATCACTCAGGCTCTCCGAGCAGCCGTCCATCCACCTTGGAGATGTTTTCCTTGAATTTTGCTGTTTTCTTCCACTTCCTTTAGGTAAAAAGCAGCTCAACAGACCTCATCGTAGGGATGAGGAAACACACATATTAATTCCATCCGAGCGATTGTCAGTGTAAGGCCTTTTAGACATAAAAGCAAGTTCTTTGTTAGGAATTGGTCAAAATTCACCTCTTTCTTTAAGGCCATCACCTCCCAGGACGGTTTGAGTTACTGGTACCTAAGCTTGCTATTCGTCCAAATCATTTTCTAGAGTCACTGCATAAGGGTCTATGAGTAGCTGTGTATGAATAAATACTACCTGTCTACCTCAGAATCCACATACTGCTGAAGCATTCCGTGCAACCGTGTGTGATCACAGTGCTGTTCTCAGTGTGACACTCGAACTGAGGCGTTTTCCTGTGTGGCGGAACAAGGAAGGATAAACAGTTACAAGCCTCCAGATTCAAATCAAATCAAATCACAGTTCAGATGGCACTGAGTATTGTTGTAATACTCTCATAATATATATTTGTAACTTTGTAGCTATCTTTGGAGTCATTTGACTTTGCTATGGTGCTAAGCTGATCCATTTAAATACACAGAGCCGGGTGAGCGGAGCCCGCGTCGATGTCTCCAGCGGGTGGTGACCCTGCTTTTGTAACCGCGTTAACCTGATGAAACCTCAGCAGCAGAGGCCCCTGTTTTTCTAGGAATTCATCGTGCAGACGGCCTTCACTACAGGACTTGGCGCTGGGGCCTCTGCCTCTCGTCTGACCTTGCAGCCTTGGTCACGGGAGGCTGGAGCGCGACGGCCCCGCCGTCTGTGGAGCCTCTAGGCGGCCGCCTTTCCTTTCTGTCAGCTCTCATTTCACAGAAAAAGGCTGAATTTCATTTTTCCCGCATGACAGCCAGGATCGGTTAATGGTTGGATTCTGTTGTGTTTTTTTTTTAACAGATGGAGTTACTGTGAAGAAGTTTTCACAACTATTTACGCTGGTAAAACAAATGCTGTTAGATCACCTTACGCGTCGTTTCCAACAGCGGTGGGGCTAATCACCCAGAATACGGTCTCACCCGTGCAGTTTTCATGGAAATAGAAAATTCAAATAGAATATATAATATTGAATTTAAGATTTGGGGGGTTAAAAAAGAAAACTTAACTTTATAAAATTATTTATTCTATTTTAAACCTTCTATCATATTTTCCCATCCAGTCGTTTGGTTTCCGTGGTCCAGCTTTATTCACAGGCATATAAAATGAAATTGTGAGATGTTTTGCAAGCTTCTTTTTACTTTGAGTAGCTTTTAATTTGTATGTTTTTGTTTTATGTGGATGAAGCTTTTGTGCAATAGTTTCCAACACGCATTTATTAGACATCTGTTTAAATTGTAATGTAGCATTTATTCTGCTAAACTGAAAGGGAATGTAGGTGGAATTCCAAAATGTGGACATTCAGCTGTTTTGTTCTTCCTTCTTCATGGGTCGTTATTGTGAGGATGCTGTTATTGGGGTTGTGTGTGAGTGCCTGCCAGCCAGCGATGCCTCGGGCCGCGCTGTGGGGCCACCTGGGTCCTGGTGCCTTGGCCCCCAACATGCTTGTGGCCAGGCTGCCCTGGGGCGGGGCCGCGGGGCCTCAGACCGTGAGAGCGGAGCTGCCTGCACCCTGGGCTTTGCAGCCTTGCTTTCTCTGAGCGGCAGCGGGACGCGTTCACAGCAATTCAAAGGGTGGCGTCGGCTTGGACGTTCTGGGTACGAGCCAGCCTGTTCCCACGTTGTACGTGAATGTTTCATGTGCTCTCAAAACATGGAAAATAAGTTTAGTGCACATAGCTAAGTCACAAAACACGCAGTTTCTCTGTTTCCTCAGGAAGTCATTACTGCACCACCACGTAACGTGACCTTAACATGAGCAATGTATTTCTCTGCCTTGACGTTTAAATAAACTAAATAAATTGAGATAAGTAGATTAGAAAATCATTCAAATTATACCATAGTCTGTACAAATATTATGTCCCCTGCCAGGCAGGGGACAGGGTGCAGGCAACGGCCACAAGGCCAGGGCCCCGCAGGAACGCTCTGAGGCCTCCCTCGCCCACCAGGTGTCCTTCGCACTCAACGGTGCACCTGAGGAACAAACTGCAGCTTGAGCGTCCCCTAAGACGTGCCTGTCCCCCGTGTGAACGTCCACTCCCGTGGTTTCATTGGCTGTCAGACGCACTTTCCCAGGTGAAAGCGAGGTGGGGTTAGGGGATGGCGGTGCAGCCACCCAGCCTCTACCAGCGGCGTGCGGCAGACAAAGGCAGTGAGGTGTGGAGGTGATCACGCAGACTGACGTTTTGACTGTTTAATTTGAAAGTTTACATTTTTTATGCTTTGTGTTGGTGTGTAATTTTTGTACGCGGTGGCTAGTTTTTGTCTAAAATCTTTTTTGGAATATTGCTTAAATGTTTTCATTTTATGAGAGTGAAGCTTGTATTCAGTGTTTTGCCAATTAATATTATATGCTTGTAATAAAAGCAAAAGAGAAACTTAAGTGCAAGTCCTCCTGGCTGGAAATGTGTTACGTGAAACATTCGTGCGAGCATGAGAGAGACGACTTGCTCATCGGACGAGCAGTCCCGTGGGTACCGGACAGACCACTCAGGCGGCCTGGCCACACATGCGTGCATGCCACATGTGTGTGTGCCCAGACCACGTGCCTGCACACAGCACACGTGTTCACACAGAAAGCACACGTGAGCCCACGGCTCCCTCCCTCACCCCAGCCCTCCCCACTCCCAGGTTAACCACCGTCTCGATTTGCACCAGGCGGCATTTGTAAATTTTCGCCCTGGATGCAACCCTCATTTAAATTGGTCTGGCATTTGCTACCAGAGTTTGGGCCAGAAACTAAAGCTCAGTTTGTCTCCTTGCAGAAAGAGAGGTTGCTGCAGTTTGGAGCTGGTCATGCCAAGGAAAATATAGCTAAAAAAGAACCTACTGATTCCCACAGATGTGTCAACTCGAGAGATCAGTGTGCCCTCTCCCTAGACAATTTGCCACCCCTCCCCAAAAAAAGCACTGTGACCAAAACTTTAGTTTTTAAAGATTAATATACAGCAATTTTGAAACTCTGAGAAAACTAGAATTGGAAGGAAAGGAGAATATGGCCAAAATTATGTTCTCACAACCTTAAGATCAGCAATCTTTAAAAGTAAGTTTAGTCTTAAGACTTACATAGGCTGGGTGAGGTGGCTCACACCTGTAATCCCAGCACTTTGGGAGGCCGAGGCAGGCAGATGACCTGAGGTCAGGAGTTCAAGACCAGCCTGGGTAACATGGGGAAACCCTGTCTCTACTAAAAGTAAAATTAGCCAGGCGTGGTGGTGGGCACCTGTAATCCCAACTACTCGGGAGGCTGAGGCAGGAGAATCGCTTGAACTTGGGAGATGGAGGTTGCAGTGAGCCAAGATTGTGCCACTGCACTCCTGCCTGGGTGACAGAGCAAGACTCCATCTTAATTAAAAAAAAAAAAAAAAAAAAAAAAAGACTTAACTGACTCAAAGTGTATTTTACTTATTTTCGGCAAGTCCATCTTAGAAATGTCAAGGTATTGGCTGAAACCCCAAGCAGACACTAATGTCAGCATCAACGGGAGGGAGCGGACACAAGACCTCAAAACTGGATCCACCCATGCTGGGGACTGGGCCACGAAGCCACGGCAGCCGTGGGCGCCTGGGGTCTGAGAGCTTCAAGCTCCACCTGAGCGTGCTGGGTGGAGGGCCCTGCACCAGGACCCCAGAAAAAGGCAGCTCTGGAAGCCAGTTCCCGCGGGTTCTGTAGCAGGCTGCAGGGACCTGGACGCTCTCAGCAGAGCCAGGCCTCAGCCTCTGCTCACTGGTGGTTTTGTTTCTCCCATGCAGTTCTGTGTGCATAAGGCAAAAGTCCCATGTTAGTCATTCATGTGTGTTATTACACCCGTGACTGGGTGAAGGCCGAACAGTATCCCCTGAAATGCAGTGGAGGGACAGAAAAACAGACATTGGCTGTGACGAGACCCGCGCCGTCTGTGTTCAGGAAGGCAGGGCCTTCTGCGACTAGAGGCCCCTGAGGCCCGCCAAATCCACCCGATGCAGATGTCTGTGTGGCTTCTGGTTTTTAAGGATAAAACTGCCGCGAGGGGCACTAAGTCCCTCCTGAGGGGCTGTGGCAGGCTGGCCTGCATTGGTGGGGAGGCCTTTGTCCTGATGGCGCTCTGCAGAAGCTGCACTGAACGTCCCCGTTAATAGAATTATATTGCTGACTTCTGCTGACATAGAGATGCCACTGTGCTTACATAAATTGCAGAGTCCTAAATACATAAATAAGCAAAGCGTCCTTTCTCTGACCCACGTCACTCCTCTGTCAAGGAAAGTACACAAAGCACATTTGTTTTGTTTTTGGTGACTTCTGCTCCAATTGTGAGGGAGGAGAGGCTCCCCTGGGCCCGCCCCGTCCACCCCAGAGCATCTGCCCACACCACTTCCCGGGGAGGCTGTGGCCTGCTGTAGGGATGACACTCCTGTCGCAGTTGGGCAATTATTTGACCGGTACATTTATCCTATGTTTTTTTCTTTTTTTGGTAGACATAGTTTCGCTGTGTCGCTCAGGCTGGAGTCCGGTGGTGCGATCTCAGCTCACTGCAACTTCTGCCTCCTGGGTTCAAGCGATTCTCCTGCCTCAGCCTCCCACGTAGCTGGGATTACAGGTGCCCACCACCACACCTGGCTAATTTTTGTATTTTTAGTCGAGGCAGGCATTTCACCATGTTGGCCAAACTGATCTCAAATTCCTGGCCTCAAGCGATCTGCCTGCCTTGGCCTTCCAAAGTGCTGGGATTACAGGTGTGAGCCACCGTGCCCAGCCTATTCCTATGTTTTTGGTGTACCATGAAAGGTTGCATTTTTTTTTTTTTTTTTTTTTTGCAGGGTGGGGACAGGGTCTCACTCTGTCACCCAGGGTGGAGGGCAGTGGTACAATCTCTGCTCACTCTAACCTTTGCCTCCCAGGTTCAAGCAATTCTCGAGTAGCTGGGATTACAGATGCTTGCTACCATACCCAGCTAATTTTTGTATTTTTAGTAGAGACAGGGTTTCACCATATTGGTCAGGCTGGTTTCGACCTCCTGACCTCTAGTGATCCACCCACCTTGGCCTCTCAAAGTACTGGGATTAGAGGCGTGAGCCACTGCGCCTGGCCTTTTTTTCCCCTTTTAATGTTGGCTTGCTTTCTGTTAGATCAGCTCCAGAAGCAGTTTATCCTTTGTCACTTAAATAATCTCATCAGAATTTAATGGGGATTGCAATGAATTTTTTACTTTGTGAGACAGCTGACATCCTACACCCATGATGTGGCATGTTTGCCAGTGCACCCTCTTTTAGGGTCTTCCTCAGGCAGTCCTTACACACTTCTTGTCCAGTTTGTTTTTAATGTTCTTTTGTAGGGAGGTGGAGGGTGGCATGGACTGAACTCTGCTCATCCTCAGGGTTCTTCAGGGGATTTTCTTGCATTTCCACGCAGATGATTGTATCATCAACAAACTACTAAACCCTGTCTCCAATACTCATCTCCTTCCGTCTTTTTGGTTCCCTTGCCCTGCTGGGGTGTCTAGGGAAACACTGATAGCACAGCCAGCAGGACTGTGGGGAATACTTTAAATAACTTAAGCATGATTGTTGTAGGGTTTTGAAATTTGTTCTTCTGTTACAGCTTATTAAAAGGAATATGCATCAATTTTTAAAAACATTTTAATGTCTTTAATTTTTCTTCTGAGACAGTCTTGCACTGTTGCCCAAGCTGGAGTGCAAAAGCGTGATCTCAGCTCACTGCAACCTCCGCCTCCCGAGTTCAAGCGATTCTCCTGCCTCAGTCTCCCGAGTAGCTGGGATTATAGGCGCACACCACCATGCCCGGCTAATTTTTTGTACTTTTAGTAGAGATGGCATTTCACTATGTTGGCCAGGATGGCCTCGAACTCCTGACCTCATGCTCTGCCTGCCTCAGCCTCCCAAAGTGCTGGGATTACAGGCGTGAGCCACCCCACCTGGCCTAAATTAAAATGTTTAATTAACTTTTTTGTTTCAGTTTGAAGTTTTAACACATGCATAGTCATGTGACCACCACCACAGTCCACACACAGAATGGTTCCATCCCCCAAATCTCCTAGCGCTATGCCCTTACCACAGTGCCTTCCCCAACCCTTCCTTCACCTCTTCCCACCCCCGTGTGCCAAATGTGTCAAAATCTCCCCGTTGTCATTGCAGAGTAGTATTTCATTCATAGATACACCAGTTTACCAGTTCACCCAATGAAAGACATTTGAATTTCAGCTTCTGATGCTTATGAATGAAGCATCAATAAACATTTACGTACGGTTTTTATGTGGACATAAGTTTTTCTTTCTCTAAATACCCAAGAGTGGGATTGCTGGGTGATGGGGTTGTGTACGTTGAACTTTCTAGGAAACCGCCAGGCAGTCTTCCATTTCCAGCAGGTCCACACCTGGGGCATGGGGCACCGCCAGCATTCTCCCGTGCTGTGGCTGTGGTGCAGGGGCCCGTGGCCTGCGTGGGGGCTGATTCTGCATCTCCTAGTGGCTGGTGGTGTCAACCTTCTCCTGTGCCCGCTGGCCCTCCTTGTGTCGTCCCTGGGGCATGTCTGGTCGGGTCTTTTCTGCTTTTTAGTTGGACTGTTGAGTTTTCTCTGTGTATTCTGGATACAGGTCCTTAGCTGAACAGGCGACGTGTGAATATTTTCTCCCCATCTTTGGCTGATCTTTTCATTCTTTTCACACTGTCTTTGGTAGATCCAACATTTTTAGGCCAGGCGCAGTGGCTCGTGCCTGTAATCTCAACTACTTTGGAGGCCAAGGTGGGAGGATCACTTAAGGCCAGGAATTTGAGACCAGCCCGGGAAACACAGCGAGACCCAGACTCTGAAAAAAAATCTAAAATTAGTCAAACGTGGTGGCATGTACCTCTAGTCCCAGCCGCTCAGGAGGCTGAGGCAGGAGAATTGCTTGAGCCCAGGAGGTTGGGGCTGTAAGTGAGCTATGACCACACCACTGCACTGCAGCCTGGACAATAGATCGTGACCCTGTCTCCAAAAAAAAAGTTTTTTAATTTTCATAAAAAGTCCTATCTATCAAGTTTTTCTATTATGGATTCTTCTATGGATTATGCCTTTGCTATCATGTCTAAGAACTCTACCAAATGCTGGGTACAAAGATATTTTTCTGTTTTCTCCCAGACATTTTATAGTTCTATGCTTTACATTTATTTATTTATTTAGAGACGGAGTCTCAGTCTTGCCTGAGCTGGAGTGCCATGGCGAGATCTCAGTTCACTGCAACCTCCACTTCCTACGTTCAAGCGATTCTCCTGCCTCAGTCTCCTGAGTAGCTGGGATTATTACAGGCACACACCACCATGCCCAGCTAATTTTTGTATTTTTTAGTAAAGATGGGGGTATCATCATGTTGGCCGGGCTGGTCTCAAACTCCTGACCTCAGATGATCCACTCACCTCAGCCTCCCAAAGTGCTGGGATTACAGGTGTGAGCCACCACACCCAGCCTTACTTTTGGTATTTTTAGTAGAATGGAGTTTAACCATATCGGCCAGGCTGGTCTCAAACTCCTGACCTCATGATCTGCCCGCCTCAGCCTCCCAAAGTGCTAGGATTACAGCCATGAGCCAGGGCACCCAGCCTTGTGTCTTACATGTACGTATGATTCATTCTGAGTCAGTCTGTATATATGTGAGGTCAGGTCAAGGTTCCATCTTTTCCTTAGGAACGACCAGCTGTCCCACTGCTATTTGTTGAACAGACAATTCCTTCTCCACAGGGTTGCTTTTGTTTGCACTGCTGTCAAAGCTCAAATGACCGTATTCGTGTGGGTCTGTTTCTAGACTCTCTGATCATTGATCCATTTGTCTGTTCCTTGCCAATACCACAGTCTTGATTTTTGTGGCTTTAAAGTGGGTGTTAAAACTGTGCAATGTGATTAATCTTTTTTGTTCTTTTTAAAATACTATCTCCTCTATCCTTTTTGCTGTTTTAGCTAGCTCCTTTTCCATTCCGTATAAATTTTAAAATCAGCTTATCTAAATCTAAAGAAGTCCTACTGCAATGTTTTGGACTTTTGTTAATGGAACAGATCGCTCTGGGGGAGACTGGCATCTTGACGACTTTGTCTTCCAGCCCATGAGTGCACCGTGTGCTGTCTCTCCACAAAGGTAAGTCTTCTTTGATTTTTTTGATTGGCATTTTGTAGTTTTTGAGCATCCAGATCCTGTTTTGTCTTGTTAGATTTATGCCTCTCTCAGGAGCTATTGTGGTTTTTTGTTGTTGTTGTTGTTAGAACAACTCAAAATAAAATTCCTGTTTATTGTTGGACAACATTGTTTCACACATACATCAAACAGGCCAAAAAAAAAAAAAAAGAGCAACTTCATAGACAAAAAAGGAAACCTCTTAATCTTTGGCCTTTTAACCATCTCATACAAACCAACTGCTTATAGTGCAGCTAAGTACACACACAGCAAAGGTACTGGGATGCTCGGAATACGATTGTTTTTCTGTTGTCGTTTTCGCTTTTTTTTTACAAGGTTTTTTTTCTCCTTTGAGATTATAATGAACATGGTCACACCACAAGTAAAGTCAGAAGTAGGACAGAGAACGCTCCGAAGGCTGGTTTGTTCATCCGAGATCATTAAAAATGGCTGACCCTAACAATATGTACAAAAATATAAAATGTAAATAAAAAATACAAACAAATTTCCTTTTTAAAGTACTTTTAAGAAAAAAAAGCAGGGCCTTGGAAGTTTTGGTTCTTTTTTCCTCCCCTGTTGCAAATTCTCATGGTTGGGGTTGGGTAGTGGAGAGCGCGTCGTGTCATCTGTGGGTGGCACTGCCCGCGGTGGGCGGGCGGGCCGGCCTCTCTACTCGAAGGTGACCACGTTTAGATTCTGAGACGGGAAGTGGAGGGTGAATAGGTCACGGCGGCCTTTTTTTTGTTGTTTTCTTTTAGTTTCCTTTTTTGCTGTCTAATCATCCTCGTCGGTCTTCAGCTTCTTGGTATCAGCATCATCATCCTCATCATCTTCAGCTGCCCGCTTGCCCGTAGCAGACTCAGCTTCCTCCTCTTCATCTCCATCCTCCTCCTCACCATCACCTTCTTCCTCCTCCTCTTCCTCCCCACCTTCTTCCTCTTCCTCATCTACCTCATTGTCAGCCTCCTGCTCCCCATTTTCCTCATTCGCATTCCCGTTAGCAGGGGCGTCTCTTCCATTTCCCACCTCTACCACAACGTCCTTCTTCTCCTTCAAGTCCTTGGTGGTGATTTCGGAGCTGGTGTCTACCGCTGCGTCTGACATGGTGGGGCACGCTGGTGATCCGATGCGGGGGATTAAAAAGAGCGAGAGTTCAAGGACTCTGGCGATAAAGCTGCTGGAGTCCGCGACGGCGAAGGAGGATGCGCGCGGCGGAGCAAGGAGTCGGACGAGGAACGATGCAAAGATGGCTTTTCAGAGCAGCCAGTTGCTATTGTGTTTTTAATTTCAGTTTCCAATGTTTTATTGCTTGTCTATAGTAATATATATATATATATATTTTGAGATAGAGTTTCACTCTTTGTTGCCCAGGCTGGATTGCAATGGTGCAATCTCGGCTCAACCTCTGCCTCTCGGGTTCAAACAATTCTCCTGCCTCAGCCTCCCGAATAGCTGGGATTACAGGTATGCGCCACCATGCCCAGCTAATTTTGTATTTTTAGTAGAGACAGGGTTTCTCCATGTTGGTCAGGCTGGTCTCCAACTCCCAACCTCAGGTGATCTGCCCGCCTCGTCCTCCCAAACCGCTGGAAATAAGATTAATTTTTATGTGTTACCAGTGAACATGCTCACTTATGGGCTCTATGAGGGTCTTTGTGGCAGTCATTGCTGTTGTTTCAGATGAGTGTTGTCTATACAGGCAATAATGTAGTCTGTGAATAAGGAAGTTTTATATTTCACCTGTAATCCCAGCACTTTGGGAGGCTGAAGTGGGAAGATCACCTAAACCCAGGAGTTCAAGGCCAGCCTGGGCAACATAGTGAGACCCCCCATCTCGACTAAAAATACAAAATTAGCTGGGCATGGTGGCTCATGCCTGTAATCCCAGCTCCTAGGGAGGCTGAGGCAGGAGAATCACTTGAACCCGGGAGGCAGAGGTTGTGATGAGCCAAGATCGCAACACTGCACTCCAGCCTAAGTGACAGAGCAAGACTCCATCTCAAAAAAAAAAAATAAAATTAGCCAAGCATGGTGGCATGCGCCTATAATCCCAGCTACTCCTGAGGCTGAGGCACATTCTCTCTGGAAGGAGGTTTCCAGGTGTGGCTCACCACTCCATTTTTTCTCTGCTACCTAAAAGGAGGTCCCTAGGTGAGGCTCACTCACAGCTCAGGAAGTTCAGGTCACCTCTTTGAGGGCAGAGTCTCTGCATACACTGTTTGGCTGGATGTGTATGCCTGCAGTCCCACCTACTTGGGAGACTGAGGTGGGACACTCACTTGAGCCTAGGAGGTCCAGGCTGCAATAAGCCAGTTGTGCGCCACTGCACTCCAGCCTGAATAACAGAGTAATCTCCTGTCTCAAAGAAAAAATATTTGGACACCATCTACATGGGAAATTGTCTTTTCTCTCCCATCTATTTATTCAGTTGTTTTTTGAAATGGGATACTGCGGCTAGGCACGGTGGCTCACGCCTGTAATCCCAGCACTTTGGGAGGCTGAGGTGGGCGGATCATGAGGTCAAGAGATCAAGACCATCCTGGCCAACATGGTGAAACCCCATCTCTACTAAAAAAAATACAAAAATTAGCTGGGCATGGTGGCGCACGCCTGTAGTCCCAGCTACTCGGGAGGCTGAGGCAGGAGAATTGCTTGAACCCGGGAGGTGGGGGTTGCAGTGAGCTAAGATCACACCACTGCACTACAGCCTGGCGCCTGGTGACGGAGCAAGACTCTGTCTCAAAAAAAAAAAAAAAAAAAAAAAGGTATACTGCCATCTGTATTTCCCAGGTTGGCCTCAAACTCCTGGGCTCAAATGATCCTCCCACGTCAGCCTCCAAGCAGCTGGAACTACAGGTGCCACTTTGCCTGGCTCATTCAGTCACTTATTATATGTGGGAAGTAGAAAAGTTCCTCTTTAAAGTTTCCTTTCTTGTCAAAGAATAAATCGTGGTAATTGTGCTACTCTTTGTTAAGCCCTATCCAGTGTAGCTGTTAGACACGCCATGCTTACAGGCACGTAGTATTCTATGTCCCTGTACTTTAACCAAGATATCTGTGCTGGACGTGCTCACAGGTATGACCCAGTTCTCCATTGCTTTTACCTCTTTAGAATAAAGTTTTCAGTTGTTAGCCAATCAGGTTTTAAGATTGTGAGGTCTGGCTCCAGCCAACTGAGATCAGACAGTAAAGATGCATAAGGGATAAATAAGTCTGTTTTCCTTTGTTCGCTGTACTCTCACGGCACAATGGCTAGTGAGGGTACCCTTCCTGCAGTCCAGGAAGTAAAAACTGCGTTACTCAAAGATCCTTTGTCTCAATGCTCATTTTTCTTTGCAGCACCCAGCATGTTTCCAACATTCTATCAGTATAGACTAACGGATGTTTCTTCAGCACTGTGCATTATAACCTGATGCTCCTTTATTCTGCCGTTCGTTATTCCAGCGTCGGCCACTGGGACCCCTTGCCGCTGTGTTCCTTTGGCCCACCGTTGTGGGTTTGTGTTGTTTTTTGAGATGGAGTCTCGCTCTGTCCCTAGGCTGGAGTGCAGTGGCGCAACCTCAGCTCACTGCAACCTCCATCTCCCTGGTTCAAGCAATTCCCCTGCCTCAGTCTCCTGAGTAGCTGGTATTACAAGCCCACACCACCAGGCCAAGCTAATTTTTTTGTAACTTTAGTAGAGATAGGGTTTCATCATGTTGACCAGACTGGTCTCAAACTCGTGATCTCAGGCAATCTGTCCGCCTCAGCCTCCCAAAATGCTGAGATTACAGGCCTGAGCCACCAGGGGGGCCTGTGTTGTTGTTTTTTATCATTCCAAGGCTTCTGGTGGATACTCTCTACCCCAGTTCTAGGTGAATTTCTCCTGCTTCGTTGAGTTTCCGTAGGGATTGGAGGAGGGAAGACTCGAACTCCGAGTCCTTTCATCTTATCACTTCCCTAAACAATTACTTTTTGTTGAAGACGCCATATGCTGGAATTCAAAGCCATCTCTTTGAACACCTGTGTGAAATAATCGTGTTAAACTGTTATTCTCCTCTAATGGCTCCAACCAAGCACCCATGGGGGCCGTTATTCCTCTCCTACAACTGCAAGGCAGCGCCTCATCAAGTGTGTTCCCGAGGCAAGCGGCAGGGACCCCCTGCTTTCCTCAGCGGACAAGCGGCCCCTGACCCTGGTGGGCGAGTTTTCTCTGCACAGCCCCCTGTCCCTGCCGCCCACTGAGCCAGCCAGCAGGAAGGTGGAAAGGCCGTTCTGGCGCTAAGCTTCCGGCACAGCCCGGGAGAGCACGCGCGTCCGGGGGAGCGTGGCTACGCTCGAGGGTCTTCGTACTGAGTCAGATGAAAGCCCGTCAGTCCCCCGGCTCACGGGGAGGAAGGCGAGGCTGAGGGCGGGCAGGAGAGGGCTGGGGTCTCCCCCCACCTCCACTGCCAACGCCCTGCAGACCCCCAGGCCACAGCCTTTCCTGGGACTCCCCAAGGTCTGGGAGGGGCGGCGAGCCCAGTTTACGCCGGTTTCGAAGTAGCGAGTCCGCCCCGTCGTGGAGGGTCTCGCTCCCGGGGTCGTGTGGGGGCCGCGGAAAGGCCCCCGACGGCAGGAGCGGGCTCCAGGCTGAGACTCGGCCTCGGCGGCGCCCCTTCCCGCCCGGCGCGGCGCACCCCGGGATCCACGGACAAACGAGGCCGCCCAGCGTCGCCCGGAGCGCCGGGCCGCCCTGGGGCTTCGGGTGGGGCCTGGTTCCTACGGCCGACCCGGGCGGGAACGCGGGGCAGGAGAAGGTCCGGGAGAAACCTGCCTCGAGGTCTCGGCTTCGGGGCGTCCCGAGCGCCAGCCCGCCGCGGGGCCGAGCAGGGACGCCGGCCTGAGGGTGGGGAGCGGCGGGCACTGCGGCCAGGACGAGACAGGCACGCAGCCGACGGGGCAGGGCCGGGGCAGGGCTCGGGGCCGGAGAAGCTTCTGTCAGCCGCGACACCCCCGCGCGGCGGCCGGGTAGTGCAGAGCCGCTCGCGGGCTGAGGGCCGACTGACCTAGCTCCGGCTCCTCTTCAGAGTCGAGCAATGGCGCCTCTCAGGCTCTGATTGGCTACGCCTCCCAGGCTCTGATTGGCTACGCCTCCACACGTGACCCCCTGGGAGCCAATCATGACGGCCCGTCTAGCATGCGCTGATTGGCTCAGACCGGTCAAGGGCGGGCCCGCTCCCCTCCCCTGCTCTGTCCGGCTCTGCCGGGGGCGGTTCCGCCGGGGGCGGCTCTGCCGGGGGCGGATCTACTGGGAAGGCCGGCCTCTGCTGTGAAAGGCGGATCTTCCGGGGGGGCAGATCTGCTGCGCGGTTGGATCTTCTGGGGGTGCGGGTGTGCAGGGGGCGGATCTCAGGTGGGTGGGTCTTTGGGGGAGGATCTGGTGAGGAGGTGGAGCTTCTGGGGGGATGGATCTGCTGTGTGAGCGAATCTTGGGGGGCGGATCTTCCGAAGGGGCGGATCTGCTAGGAGAATGGATCACCTGGGGGAGTGGCTATTGGGGGCGGATCGGCTGAGGGGAATCTACAGAGGGGCGGATGTACCAGGGGCAGACCTGGGGGGGCGGATCTGCTGTGGGAGCGGATCTGCTGTGGGGGAGGATCTGGGGGGGCCGGATCTCCTATGGGGATGGATCTACAGGGGGACGCATCTCCTGTGGGGGTGGATCTGCTGCGGGGGGGGGTAGAATCTGCTGGGGGCAGTGTCCCGGAAGTCTCGCCTGGGCGCCTGCCCTGAGGCCCTTTCCATCCACACAGCCAGGTGTGTGGGTCCCTCAAGCTGGCCCAGACCTCCTTCCTGTCTCGTGCCCCTCTCCACACACCGTTCCCTGCATCACCTGAGGGGCAGCTGCCTGCAACAGCAGCGGACCCGCTTCCAGGTCGCCTGGGCGCAGTGGCCCCGCTGGCGGGGGGTGGGCTGCAGGGTTGGGCTGGCTGCGGACTCCCGGTGCCAGGAAAATGTCCCTTAATTACGAGGCCTCTTAGAATTTGTCTTGAAAGCCCATGGTCCACTGGCTTGTGATTCAGAAGCCACTACTGCCCCAAGTGCAGGGCGCTGGGGAGGAGAGGCCCTCGGGGAGAAGGCGGTCAGAGAAGACTGGGCTTCCTGGTCTGGGGAGGAGGCCGTGGCTGGAGGTTGAAAGTCGCCCCGCTGTGTTCAACAGACAGTTAAACGTTCAGAAGGAGAAGACTCTGGGCGCGGGGTGGTGCTCAGCCAGTGCCTGGGCCCAGGCCATGCTGGTGGCACCCAGGCAGCGCTGCCTCCTGGCTCTTGAATAGCTGTTCCTCTTCCACGGGACACCTGGCTCCCTCCGGGTCTGTGCGCGTCACCCCGACAGAGGCCCCCTGACCACTCATGAAACAGTAACCCTCACCATTGCTCTCTGCTTCCTGTCCTGCTCAGTTTCCCTCATCACCACTCACATGTTTATCTTCTGTCTTCCATCACTAGAAAAACCAGCTCCAGGAGGGAGGGGCTGGTATTCCCAGCCCCTAGAACAGAGCGCGGCATTGCGCGGAGGCTCAGTAAACATCTGGGGAGGAGTGCCTTCCCCAGGAGGCCTCAGACCCTGTCCCCTGGGGTGACAGCCGGATCCAGGTGGGGCTCAGGTCTGACCCAGCAGTCATTGCTGGAGGAAGGGCTGGTAGAGACTCTGAGGGAAAGCCGCCTGGGTCGTGACCTGGCATGTCCGAGTCGCTGTTCGGGCTTGCAACAGGGGTCCAGACCAGGCTGCGGGTGGGAGATGGGAGGCTGGGGGAGTATGGAAGCTGAGAAGTGGGTGGATGTTGGGGTGCCGTTTTAAGAGCAGCCCTGCTGGGGGCGCCAGCAGCAGCAACGGGCACAGGGATGGGTGCAGACACTGAGTTTCTGTTCCGGGGAGGAAGGGGAGCCACGGGGATAAGTCCACACTTCCCCAGAGACAGCAGTCGGAGGAGTTGGAGACACCCCTCCATGGGCTTGGAGGAGAGCACATTCCCTCCCGACCCCACCTGGCATCCAGGAGGGCCCGGCCTGGCCTGGGGGCGGGGCAGTGGCCATTCTGCCCTGGGACGGGGCAGCTCCCTAGGGCAGCCCCAGCCAGCAGCGTCAGGAAGGGAAAAGGAGACCCAGACATGCAGCTCCCTAGAGAGGGGTCCTAACAAAGATTTTTTGTGTGGTCAATTCCTGAATCTTCTGGAAGACCCATTGGCCCACTTGCTTGTAAAATCCAGTTTTATCGAAGAATCCGGCTGAGTCCGTTTAGCAGAAAACCCTCCTCCTGGAGCTCTGACTGGGGTTCCAGGTCTGTCTGATTGCCCTGCCTGTCTCCAGCTGGAATCCTGTTAGCTGGGTTTCACCAGAATCCCCCAGTCCCTGATGTCCCTCATTTTCCATCCAATGACCCCACCCTGCTCCTTGGCCAGCACCCATGGCAAGCCCCGCTGCATGGGCCCTGCACCTATGGTGCTACTCCTGAATAAAGTCTTCCGCACCAAGCTTTAACAAGTGTCACAGAATCATCTTTTCTTAACAGCTTCCACACATGAAAGTCAAACAAGGACGTTCTGGGGAAGCAAGCGTGGGCAGCAGCTGGGGTGGCACTGAGCACCCAGCAGATTGGGTGTGGGGGGACCCCCAGCAGCCAGGCAGATGGCTTCTCTCTGGGCTGGGGTCAGGAACCTCCTCTGTCGGCAGACAACATCCTGCAGGGAGTGAAGTCTGGGACTCAGGAGGACAGTCCCACGGGGCTGCTGGGGGAGCGCAAATTCCTGAGTGGGTTGAGGCAAGGGCAGCACAGGGTGACCTGGGGCCCTGGACCCGGCAGAGCTGAGACAGGCCTGTGGTCAGGGTCCTAGGTGAGAGGGACGTGAAGGTGCAGGTCAGCGGTTTAGATGGCGGTTGCTCTGGCTGGACCGCCCTGGGGTGGAGGTGGGTGAGAACGTGGGTAGCGGACGTCCTGGTCCTCCCACCGGCTGGCTGGCCGGCAGGGACTTCTGGAAAGAGCAGCCACGCAGGGTGAAATCACTGGTGTTTATTGGCTGTGATTCCATCCGGAGAGAACGCAGGCAGGGGCCCCGACATGCAGGAGGAGGCGCAGGCGCAGGACAGACGGACAGAGGACACCACGGTCTAGGCTAAGCTCCGCGGCCCGGGGCGCCATGCGCTGGGAACGGGGTGCGCAGGTTCTACGAGAGGACGCCCTGTCTGCTCAGAGCTGGCTTTGTAAGGTGTGAAGACAGGAGTTTTCAAAAGACACGACCCGGGAGAAGTCAGCGCGAGGGCACAGGGCGAGCAGTACCGACAGCCACGTCCCCGCCGGCCGCGTCGCAGGGCGCAGGGGCGCGGTGGCATCTGCCCGGAGGGGCGTCGGTGGTTAGTATTGCAGTCTAACGTTATGGCTTCTCTAAAGCTATGTAAGGTCATGAAGGTCAATGCCAAGCCACGCCCTGGCCCGAAACACGTGGAGACTTAATGCATTTTTTATGTGGACGGAAAGGGCCCGGGGCGCCGAGGCAACGCCCGTCAAGATAAAACTCATTAAATGCAAAGACCTCATTTACCTGAGATTCAACAAATTGTGATGCAAATTAAACACGGATGGAGGAGAACCGAGCGCTCGGCGCCGCCCCGCGGGTCCGCCAGGTGGATTCGGCCGCACTCGCGCCGGCTCCACGCAGGGAACCCCGCAGGCCCCACGCGAGGGGCTGGCCACGCTCGGAGGAGGTGCTGGGCCGGAGCGCGGGGTCCGCAGCGTCCGGAGCGCCCCTGCCCCGGGTGCCTCGGGCCTCTGCGGCCCGTGTGGAGGGTGCGGTGTTCGACAGCGAAGGCAGGGTCCTCCCCAGGGAGAAGCAGCAGCCGCGTCGGCGGAGAGGCAGGGCCGGGCAGGGGCGCGGGGACGGGGGCGGGGGCCGAGAGCCCCCCAGACCTATTGCTTTGTTTCCTTTAGTTTAGAAGTGGACACGGCCGCGGCGTTCGCAAGAAGCAAAACCTTCCCGAGAGGGGAGGGGAGGACTGGGACAGACAAACGGACAGGGGTGCGAGGGGGGCAGCCACGCGCGGGCGCGAACACTCCACTCGGGGCGGCGCCGTCCGGACCCCGGAGTCCGCGCTCGGGAGGGGGCCCAGGCCCCGGCCGCACCCCCATTTCCTATGGCTGTGCTCCTGAGTGTGGCCCCGATAGGCCCCCCCGCCACGGACGGCGCGCACAGGGGTGGTCGCGGGGGCTGCCCTTGCGGCGGCCCTGGCCTCGGGCTCGGCTGGGTGGGCGGTAAACGGCGAGAGGAAGGGGCGTCCCAGGCGCTGGGGGTCCAGCCACCCGCGGGCAGAGGAGCGCGGGGCAGGTCCCCGGCCCGCGGCGGACTCAGGGGTCCTGGGGGCGCGCGCCCCTGGCCGGGTGGGGAGGCGGCGGGAGGGGCGCGGGCGGGCGGGCCTGGGGCTATATGGCTTATGTCGCAGGGGGGCTGCACTCTGCTCGTCCCTGGGGGCCTCCGCGGCAGGTCTGTTGGGGGCGGGGCGGGGGCTCCGCGGGGCCGTGTCCCGCGCGGGGCTACTTCTTGAGCATGTCCTGCAGCGGCCCGGGCAGGTACTTGATGACGGTGTCCAGAATGCTCTCGTCCTCCTCCTCGACCTCGTCCCCGCAGCCCGGCGGGATGGCCTTCTTGGGCCGCGTCAGGCTCCCCTCCGAGTTGGCCTCCATGGCGGCCTGGGCCTCGGCCTCGCGCTCTTCCTTCTTCTTGATGCCGTACTGCGGGGGAGGCGGGGGTCAGAGCGGGGGTCCCGGCGGCTCCGGGGCAGGCCACGACCTCCCGCCCCGGGAGGGTGGGGGGCGGGGGGTGGCCTGGAAACCCCGGAAGGCGTGTGCACGGCCCCCTGGCCCACCAGGCACAGGAGGACCCCAGGAGGAGAAGAGACGCCACCCTCTTCTGAGCTGAGATGGAGGGAGCAGGGGCTCCCATCTTCCTTGAGAGGGGGCCACAGCCCCACCTCTGGCTCCAAACCCAGCCCAGCTCCCATCATCCTGCCTTCCAGGAAGCCTCCGGCCTGGGGCAGGGAGGCGTGGGCAGGAGGCTCCTCGAAGAGGTGGGAAGAAACAGTCACCCGGCAGTTGACCCTCCTGCCCAGCGCCTGGTCCACGACCTGCAGTCGCACTCCCCAGCCTGACCAAGGCTGCCTGAATGCGGCCAGGGCCCCAGCAGGGCCCCTCCCTGGCAGGCCACTGCAGCTCAGTCGGCGGTCACTTCCAGGCACTGGGGTCCTGGAATCCCACCCAGCGCTGCCCACCTCGCTTCTCATCCCCCGTGCACGTGTCTGTCCGTCTCCCCTCTGTAGCGGCTGAACATTGGCCTCCTGCTCTCGTTTGGAAGCAGGTCTTTGTTGTGATTATGGTATGGGTGGGGACGAGGCCGTCATGGATTTGAGGGGCTTGAAGTCCTGTGAGAGCGTCCTTGTAAGAGACAAAGGACTGACAGGTGGACGGGGCGGGCATGTGAAAGCTCAGGAAGTCTGGAGTGGTTCGGCCACAAGCCAAGAAACACCAGGGATTGCGGGATCCCCAGACGAAGGAAGGGGCAGGGAAGGGCCCTCCAGGCCTCCAAAATTGTGAGAGAATAAATTTCTGATGTCAGGCACCTGGGTTTTGGGTCTTGATCAATACACTTCTCACCCAACACTCCTCCGCCCCTCCCAGCCTTCCTGTGAGCCACCAGACCAGGGAGCCTGTGGTCATGGTGAGGCCACGGAACCACAAACAGCCTCCTGCCCAGGAAGGTGGAACTGGGGGGGCTGGGCCGGCCCGGAAGGATTCGGGGCCTGGCGTCCTCGGGGAGCTGCTCGTCCATCCCCGGGCAGGACCCCTGGGCCAGGTCCAAGGCCCTGGGTGATTAAGGGTGCTCGGGAGCAGTGAGGGTGTCGGCAGCTGCATCCAGGAGAAAGCTTTTAGGAGGGGAGGGGGCACACCTGGAAATTGACAGCACAGAGGGGGCCTTTCTGTCCGGGAGGAGCCCCTCCCCCTGCCATTTCCTGCTGCTGGTGCTGGGCAACCCCTGGCTCTCTAAGGAGGCCCCTCCCTCCTCCCACACGTGGGGCTGCCGTGTGCCTCCCAACCCCACTGAGGGCGGCCTCCGCACCTCTTCCCTCCCCTGGGGCTGCAGATGGCTCTGGGTGTGGGGGCCAGGGCCCCCTTCAGTGAGACGGAGAGGAGGGCGCCATGCTCCCAGCCACCTGTGCCAGAGCACCACCCGGCCACTGAGGAGAGGGACGGTGGGCTCGCCCCAGTCCTCAGCAGTCCCTGTACACTCTTGACAGAGCCAGGAATGTGGGGTCTCCTTGGAGAAGTGAAGGGCACAGGGCAGGGACATCCTCCGCAGGGGACGGGGTGTCACCCAGAGAACAGAGCCCTGACCCCCATGGGCAGCAAGAGCAGCCCGGTTCTCATCCCAGCCATCCTTAGCGGGAAGGGCAGCGGCTCCAGGCAGAGGGGCATGTGCTTCTCATCCTGTGGGGCCTGGAGTGGGCAGTGCCCCTAGGAGCTAGGTCCGGCCAGAGGGAGCTTCCCCCCAGTCAGGGGTGTGGGGTCTGTGCACGCCATGGCAACGTGTGCCCGACCCAGGTGCTGCTGGGCGTGAGGGCCAGGGCCACTCTGCTGGGAACATGGGCCCCGGGGCTGGGCTGCACACCATAGCCTGGCTTCCATGCAGTCCGGCTGAGACCCGGTTCTGAGGCGTCTGCTCCAGAGACAAACACGCAGGCACACCCAGCCCCAGGCCCGCCGCCGCGCTGGCGGCAGCTCTCCAGGAAGTAACACCCAAGGACGGGAGTGGCCTCTGGGGGAAGCTGGGGGGCCCTGACACATTCGAGGTGCGACCCTGAACCCTGAAGACACTGTGTTGCAGAGAAGAAAAGACAACGGGTGCTGATCAATGCTGAGAACCAGTAACAGGACCTAATGCCCAGCACTCAGCAGCCACGGGGACGCCTGCCCCCTGCTGTGCAAGCTGTGGGGGTGCAGTGCATTGGGGGAGGCTGGTGGGCCCTCAGAAGACCCCTGCAGGAAGGCCCAGGTGTGCGCTGCCCAACGTGGGTGGCTGGACGCTTACACAGGCCAGAGGTGGGTGAGTGCTCGGAGCTCGGGGACCCGTCTCACCCCACCCCTCCCCAGGCCTGGGCCTGACCAGATGGCTGCCTGACAGGAGGTTTGGGCGACATGCTCCTCTGGGAACTGCCTGGGGGGCTGGGTGCTCCAAAAGGACCCAGTCCCCATCTGCAGAGAAGCCTTGGACAGGGTGGCTCAGCACGGCTTCTGTAACCAACCCCTGAGATGCCTGGGGGTGCCACAGCCGGGGCTGCTAGAGGCAGATGTTCTGATCAGGTGGCCACGCCTGACAGCCCCCCACACCCAAAGGCTCTGAGAAGGAGGGCTCTGTGGGGAAGGTGTGGACTGGGGGCTCCAGGGCCTGAGGGGCCGGTCATGCAGCCCCGACACTGCTGTCCAGGTCATGCAGCCCCGACACTGCTGGCCCCGTCCCCGCAGCCCTTGAGGGCTGAACATGACCCCCTGAGCCTGCCCTGACCTGCCTCTGGGGACCCCGAGGAATGACATGGCCTGGAATAGCCAGCTTCCCTCTGAGATCACGCCAGCAGAAGCCGGAGCCCCAGAGGCCCTGACGCGCTCTCAAGACCCTGCCTGGACACACGGCCCCAGACACAGCCTTCCCAGCCCTCCCCCCACCCCTGCCTTCCGTCCCTTCCTCAGCCCCACCCCACCGCCACCTCCACTTCTGACCCAGCAGGGCTCTCAGCTCTGTTCCCTGTTCCCTGTCTCTCTCCCTCTCTGTCTCTCTCTCTCTCTCCGTCTCTCTCCTCTCTGTCTTTCTGTCTCTCTATCTCACCCCTCTCTGTGTCTGTCTCTCCCCTCTGTCTCTCTCCCTCTCTCCGTCTCTCTCCCTCTCTCTGTTTCTCTCTGTGCCCCTCCCTCTCTCCGTCTCTCTCCTCTCTGTCTCTCTCTGTCTATCTCACCCCTCTCTGTGTCTCTCTCCCTCTCTCCGTCTCTCTCCTGTCTTTCTGTCTCTCTTCCTCTCTTTCTGTCTCTCCCTCTGTCTCTGTCTCTCTCTCTGTGTCTGTCTCTTTCTCTCTGTGTTTCTGTCTCTCTCTGTTCTCTGACTCCTCCTCCCTTCTCCTCCTGTCCACGTCCCGCAGTCCTGATACCCACAGTCTTCTTCTGGGCTCATCCGAGGGTTCCTGGCTGAGATACTGCATTTTCTGCTGACTTCCTGAAGCCCGGGGTCAGCTGGGAGAGCCGGGTGCATGAGCCACCACCACAGAAAAGTCCATAAACAGGAAGCCCCTGGGAATGCCCAGGGACCCTGGGTGGGATGCCAGGGCACCCGGCGCCCATTCCCCATCAGCGGCTGCTCTGTACCCTCCAGGGTGTATGCCGGGGGGAATCCGTGGGTGGGGAGGGCTGGCCTTTTGGGTAGAGGGGCTGCATGTGTCCCGCCTGGGCAGCCCCCGCCCGCCCATGTCAACTTCTGTCCACTTCGGGAGCTCCAGCCTCCCCACAAGACGTCCTGGAGCCCACCCTTCCCTGGGTGCGGCTGACACAAGGCTGGGTCCACCAGTTCTGGGTGCCTTGGGCGGCAGGGAGTGGTCCTGGGGGTCTGAGCCTTCCCACCCGGCAGCCAGGCCATCTTGGCCAGTCCAGGGCAGGGGACTGAGGCGACCCTCTGGGAAACACAGCTCCGGCCTGCCAGGCCTGCTGCGGCCCCCTCAGGGCCAGGGCATGGGCTGAAGCACTTGGCCCCGGGCAGCACCCAAGGCCTCTCCTATGTGGGAGGTGAACGTTTCCCAGGCTCCCTCACCCCTGCGTGGGGATTCCTGGTCTCTGCTGCTGTCTGTGTCCACCTGGCTTCCAGCCAGGGCCGTGCTGCAGCCACCCAGGAGGCGGGAGTGCGGCCGGGACCCAGGCCTCCCTCAGCACCCCTCCCGACCTGGCCGGTGTTGGGACGGCGCCGAGGGGGTGACCGCGTATGGCTGTCCCTGCGCTGGGAGCCTGGGCCTTGCTGCTGGCTCAGCCTCCGGACCCGCACCCACTCTGGACCGCCCCGCAAAGCCCAGCGGGTGCCCCCCTCCCTGCGGCCTCCAGGCCAGGCGGCTGCCCCACGACCCCCGCCCCGGGCAGCCAGGCGCCACCTTCTCCCGCAGGGCTGGCCATTGGAATGCAGGCCCTGTGGTCAGGAGCAGGAGGGCTGCGCCCACGGCGGGAACCCAGTCCAGAGCCCCAACCCTCTCCGCCACCCCGAAGCCCGCAAAGGGGAGGAACCCAGGGGGACGCCCGCCCCTTCTCCCGCGGCCCTTCCTCCCAGGCCCCACAGGCGGCCGGCCCGGCGCGCACCTTGTCCCGGATGCCCTGGCGCACGGCCTCGCGCTCCGCCTCCATCTTGGCGTACTTGGCCTTGCGCTCCTCCTCCGCCTGGCGCAGGGCCTCCTGCCGCTCCTCCTCCTTCTTGGCGGCGTCCGGGTCCTTCTCCTCGTCACCCCCGAGCATCTTCCCCATGTCCTTGGTGGCCCCTGGGACAGAAGGAGGTGATTCAGAACACGCCATTCAGACACCCAAGGCTGGGCTAGTGTCCCAGCCACACACCCCCCACCCTCCATGCACCCGACCCTCTTGCTGCCCCAGGACCCTCCAGCCACTTCCCGCACCCTCCAGCCACTCCCCCCACCTCCATCCCCCCACCCTCCAGCCACTCCCCCCACCTCCATCCCCCCACCCTCCAGCCACTCCCCTCACCTCCATCCCCCCACCCTCCAGCCACTCCCCTCACCTCCATCCCCCCACCCTCCAGCCACTCCCCCCACCTCCATCCCCCCACCCTCCAGCCACTCCCCTCACCTCCATCCCCCCACCCTCCAGCCACTCCCCCCACCTCCATCCCCCCACCCTCCAGCCACTCCCCCCACCTCCATCCCCCACCCTCCAGCCACTCCCCCCACCTCCATCCCCCCACCCTCCAGCCACTCCCCTCACCTCCATCCCCCTCCTGCTGCACCACCCACCTCCATCCCCCCACCCTCCAGCCACTCCCCCCACCTCCATCCCCCCACCCTCCAGCCACTCCCCCACCTCCATCACCCCCCTCCTGTTGCGCCCCCCACCTCCATCCCCCCACCCTCCAGCCACTCCCCCACCTCCATCACCCCCTCCTGTTGCACCCCCACCTCCATCCCCCCACCCTCCAGCCACTCCCCCACCTCCATCACCCCCCTCCTGTTGCACCCCCATCTCCATCCCCCCACCCTCCAGCCACTCCCCCACCTACATCCTCCCTCCTGCTGCACCCCCCACCTCCATCCCCCCACCCTCCAGCCACTCCCCCACCTCCATCACCCCCCTCCTGTTGCACCCCCATCTCCATCCCCCCACCCTCCAGCCACTCCCCCACCTACATCCTCCCTCCTGCTGCACCCCCCACCTCCATCCCCCCACCCTCCAGCCACTCCCCCACCTCCATCACCCCCCTCCTGTTGCACCCCCATCTCCATCCCCCCACCCTCCAGCCACTCCCCCACCTACATCCTCCCTCCTGCTGCACCCCACACCTCCATCCCCCCACCCTCCAGCCACTCCCCTCACTTCCATCACCCCCTCCTGTTGCGCCCCCCACCTCCATCTGCCCCTGACCCTCCTGCCCCGGACGCTCCATCCAGTGTGCTGGGTCTCCTGCTTTGCTTTCTGTTTCTCAAGGGACACAGGCCCTCCGTGGGGGGCGGGAGAGGCGCTGTGTGGCTGCGTCTGCGTATGCGCCTGTGTGTGACTGCGTGCTTATGCTGACGTGCATGTGTGATGGTGTGTTTGTGTGCACCACGTGGTTGTACGTCTGTATGTGGTTCTGTGTGTAATATGCATGCCTGGCTGTGTGGTTGACTGTGGTTGTGTGATCAGGCTTGTGGTTGTGTGTGCAGTGGTGTGTGAGTTCCTGGGGGCTGATGCGTCTTCTCTGGTCCTGTGTCCAGCAGAGGCCTGGCCTCCTGCTGATGGTGTGGTTCAGGGTCTATGCAGGTGGTGGGTCGCGGGGCAGGGCTGGCTGTCAGAGGCAAGGCCACCAGTTCTGACTCTGGGGCAGACGCTGGCACAGGGTTTGGCAGGGGCCCTGCTGAGGCTGCAGAGACTGCTTGTTGCTGGCACCCAGGCCCTAATTTCTCTGCAGTGCCAGCCACCACTTTTCTCATGAGCTCCTGATTCACAGGCCCCACAAACACCTCCCTAAACAGCTCTGCAACTCGGCCCACAGGACAGAGATGCATAATCACAGCCTCCGAATCCAGCAGGCACCGCAGAGAGCCCTGGCCCTCAGCAGCTCCAGGGAGCAGAGCAGGCCGGCTGTACCCAGCACACAGGTGTCACTGAGGGAGGTGACCTGGCAGAGAGGCCAGGCCCCCCCATGACCACTCACCCCCCTCAGCATTGTAGGGGTGCTCCGGGACCAGCCTAGTGTGTGAGGGGACTCCGCCCCAGGCTGTTCCTACAAATGATGCTCTCCTCCACAGCACCCCAGCCCCAGTGCAGGCGATCCTCGGAGCTCAGTGCTCGGTGCTTGGGCACGGGTCTCTGCCCCTCCTTGCAGGTCTTGCCTCTGGCTCTGGCCCCTGGATGCCAGACCTCCTAAGGACTGCCTCCAGCCAGCTGAGCATGCCTCGGGCATAAATCGTCAGGTGGAAATGTAGGTTGGCCTAATACCACCCAGTCACTTTCCACCTGGGTCCAGACGTTCCCCCCGCCCCATCTGTGTGAATTCAGCAGCTCCGTGTCTGTGTCCCTGGCGCTCCGGGGGCCTCCACCCCATTACTACTTTGATACCGGGAAGGTCCGTGCTGTACGGAGCCTCAGGAGGTGCCCTCGCCTGTAGCTGCCTCTGCCAGTCCCTCGGGAGTGAGCTTCCCGTCAAGGATGGCAGGAGCTGTCATGTGAAAGGACGCCAGCTGTTGGTGGGAGGAGAACAGCTTTTTGGTCGAGTGCTCTGGGCTGAAGGTGTCCCTCCGACGGGCCAGGCCTGCATCCTGCGGGCATCTCACCCCGATAGCCTGGCTGCCTGAAGCTATCGCAGGCAGAGGGGTGTGGGGAGAACAAGCCCATCTTGTGGCCTCATCACCGTAGGGACAGGCGGGCAGCCTATGCTGGGCATGCGGCCATGGCACAAGAGCCTTGCGGTCAGTTTTCAGACTCATCTGCAGCATTTTGCAAAGCAGATTTTAGGCCAATGACTCGAGGGAAACTGGGTCACAGAGTGGAGTTGCTCATAGATTCTTCTAACAGTCCCTGATGGTTGGACCGGAAGTTCTGCCTCCCACGCTGCTGACTCTGGCCGGCATGTGGGGGAGGCAAGGACAGCCCCCACAGTCCTGACTGCCTTTGTGCCAACCTTACTCCCCATGAGAAAAGCCAGTTCACCCTAAAGTGAGCGACCCGTAGCTCCTTCTCCCTCCTGGAAAGGACTGGTGTCTCTAAGAAGGTGGGTGGGCCTGGCCTCTCCCCACACTGCTGTCCCCAGGGAGGGAAAGGTGTTCCTGGCTGGGGTGTGGGCTGCAGGGCTCTCCCCTCCCCTCCCCTCCAGCTCATCACGTAGGCTCTAGGTCTAAAGCACCAGGTTTGCTGCGCTCTGCTCCCCGGGTGCCTGTGGGGGGCCCTTCCCTCTGAGAGTGTGGGGGTCCCACTTGAACCCTTGGCTGGTCCAGGTGCCACAGGCCTCTCTGGAAGGCCCACCTGTAAGAAGCGGGATGAGCCCGGGATTCAAGCTCCCCGCAGGCTGCAAAAACCCTCGGCTCAGAGGGACCCACTCGGGACGACCTGGCTGGAGCCTGGGGAGAGCCACAGATGCTGCCCACGCCCACTTTTCTGCTTGGGCGCTGCGTGGAGCCGCCTCCAGAACAGCTTCCAAAAGCTCGGAATGGGGCGCAGCCAGGACCTCGGCAGAAACTGCGGGAAGCTTGTTCCTGGCAGAGAAACCCAACGTGCCATTTTCTCTCCTGGCACAGATGCCTGAGCGGCGGGACCTGAGCACAGCCGGGGGGGCCCCCCGAGCCGAGTGGCCTCGACCCCGACACCCCGAGACCCGTGACCTCCAGATCCTGACGGCCCGCGACCCCGCCACCCCCGGACCCCTACGCACCCCGATCTCAAGACCCCGCCGGCCTCTGGACCCCAATGATCACGACACCCCGAGACCCCGCCGGCGCCCGGAAGCAGGAGCTGCGGTCCACGGGGTCCTCGGTGCACCCACATTCCCAGGAGAGTGGCGCTGGGACATCCCCGGTTTCCAGAGGAGGCGGCTGCGGCGCAGGGCGGTCCCACGTGGTCCCTGAGGCTGCGACACCCCAAGGCTGAGACCCCCGAGGCCGCCGCTCTCGAGTCTCCGATTGCAGGCGGGTCAGATTGGAGGCTGGGGGTCCCGCCGGGGCTGGGGTTCGCTACTGGCCTCACCATACAGGGGCGGAACCCACCCTCCCTGGTTCTCTGAGCCTCGGCTTCCCCCGTGAGAGGCGGAGGCGGTAGGGGGGCACCGGGAGCGACCCCTCGGGGATGACGGGGCTGGCACCCGCCCACAACCGTGCAGGCCGGTAAAGCCCCCGGTGGGGGAGCTCAGCCCCACCCAGGAGCCCGCCCCTACCTGGGGGTGCGGGTCGCGGACGCCTCCCTGGCCTCTGGCCCTGCTGAGACCCCACCGCCCACCCCACCTGGCGGCAGCAGAAGGGCGGAAGCTAAGACGTATCCTCTGCAGAGATGCGAGGTGGGTGGGGTCCTTGGAGCTGCCGCTCTTCTTCTGGGGAACCCACTCCCCAGACCTTTGCTGGAGCAGCCCCTACGCTCCCAGAACACCCAGGCGGGCTTTGGGGGTTCTGTACAGCAGCCGCCCCTGGGGTGAAGCCCTGCTCAGCGTTCCCTAACGGTGTAAGTACGATGACAGTGGCTTCACTCAATTTACTGTACATTATACATAAATTATGTGCATGTAAATAACGCAGCCATTAAAGTTGGCATTTAAAGCTTCATTCTGAACTAATTTTAGGTTTACGGAAGAGTCACAGAGATCGCATAAGAGGGCTCTCGTGTGCAGTGCCTGGGGCTCCCTGGACGCTGACCTTGCACCCGCCACCAAGCGCTCATCACAGCTGACAGCGGACACGGTGTCACCCAACTGCACCCAACTGCAGGCTTCCAGACACCTTTCTCTGTTGTGGGATACCAAATTCCATTCAGATTTATTTTTTATTTTTTGTCTTGAGACAGAGTCTCATTCTGTCACCCAGGCTGGAGTGCAGTGGTGTGATCTCGATTCACTGCAAACTTCACCTCCTGGGTTCAAGTGATTCTCCTGCCTCAGCCTGCTGAGTAGCTGGGATTACAGGCGCCTGCCACCACACCTGGCTAATTTTTGTATTTTTAGTAGAGACAGGGTTTCACCATGTTGGCCAGGGTGGTCTCGAACTCCTGACTTCAGGTGATCTGCACATCTCAGCCTCCCAAAGTGCTGGCATTACAGGCATGAGGCGCCCAACCCGGCCAAAAAAATTTTTTTTTTTTTTTGAGACAGAACTTCACTCTTGTTGCCCAGGCTGCAGTGCAACGGCATGATCTCGGCTCACGGCAACCTCCGCTTCCCGGGTTCAAGCAATTCTCCTGCCTCGGCTTCCCAAGTAGCTGGGATTACAGGCATGCACCACCATGCCCAGCTAATTGTTTTGTATTTAGTAGAGATGGGGTATCAGCACATTAATCAGGCTGGTCTCAAACCCCTGACTTCAGGTGATCTACCCACCTCGGCCTCCCAAAGTGCTGAGATTACAGTCGTGAGCCACTGGGCCCAGTAAGTTAATTTTTAAGAAGGAAAGATTACTTTTTTTTTTTTTTGAGATGAGGTCTCATTCTGTCGCCCAGGCTGGAGTGCAGTGGCATGATTTTGGCTCACTGCAACTTCTCCCTCCCCAGTTCAAGTGATTCTCCTGCCTCAGCCTCCCAAGTAGCTGGGACTACAGGCACCCGTCACCACGCCGGGCTAATTTTCATATTTTTAGTAGAGACGGGGTTTCACCATATTCGTCAGGCTGGTCTTGAACTCCTGACCTCTTGATCTGCCCGACTCAGCCTCCTAAAGTGCTGGAATTACAGGTGTGAGCTACTGCGCCCGGCTGGGAAAAATACTTTTTAACTTGAAATAAAGCTATGTGGAAAATTATAGAACCGAATGAAAAATTGGCAGGGCGCTGTGGCTCATGCCTGTAATCCCAGCACTTTGGGAGGCCGAGGTGGGTGGATCACGAGGTCAGGAGATCGAGACTATCCTGGCCAACATGGTGAAACCCTGTCTTTACTAAAAATACAAAAATTAGCTTGGTGTGGTGAGGTATGTCTGTAATCCCAGCTACTCAGGAGGCTGAGGCAGGAGAATTGCTTGAACCCAGGAGGCAGAGGTTGCAATGAGCCATGATCACACCACTGCACACCAGCCTGGGTGATAGAGTGAGACTCCCATCTCAAAAAAAAAAAAAGGATGGAATGAAAAATTAAATAATATCTAAGTAAAGAAAGACGCTTGTTATTTTTCTGGGCTGGGTAACTCCACATGTAAAGATGTCCATTCTCCCTAAACTCCCAAGAGTTAAGAAAAAAATTCTGGCTGGGCACGATGGCTCAAGCCTGCAATCCCAGCACTTTGGGAGGCCGAGGCGGGTGGATCACAAGGTCAAGAGATCGAGACCATCCTGGTCAACATGGTGAAACCTCGTCTCTACTAATACAAAAAATTAGCTGGGCATGGTGGCGCGTGCCTGTAATCCCAGCTACTCAGGAGGGTGAGGCAGGAGAATTGCCTGAACCCAGGAGGCGGAGGTTGCGGTGAGCCGAGATCGCGCCATTGCACTCCAGACTGGGTAACAAGAGCGAAACTCCGTCTCAAAAAAAAAAAAAAAGAAAGAAAAAGAAAAAAATTCTGTGAAATCTGACAAGCTGAGTGTTGCATATAGACCTGCAAAAGGCCCATTTGCCAGGACAGGCACCTGAGGAAGAAGATGGCAGTGAGGTCCACCAGATCCCAAGACAGGGTGATGATGGTGAGGGCGAGGAAGACAGACTACAGGCCCAGAGTGGGGAGCTCATCCCCATGCCCCCCTGGACACAGGACCCACACGTGGGACCAGAGACAGAGGTGGAGCCCCAGGACCCTGGAGAAAGAATGCAGTATCCCTAGATGGGACAGGATAATTGATGGGAAAGCATAAAAACTGGATTCCTGAACAACACACAGACACATTCTTGTTGATTATAGATCTAAATATGAATCCCAACTACATGCAGGCAAAGAACGAAACAGTCCTCGCCGCCCTCCGGCCTGTCACCAGCCGTATTGCCCTTTGTAGTTACGCCGTTACCTGAAACACACGCCGTCTGCTGTGTGTTTGCTTGTGATTGACAGTCTCTGCTGATAGAAAGCCCCACGGGAGCAGGCATGCTGACTGGCTCAGGGCTGCAACCCTGGCACCTAGAGCAGAGCCTGGCACACAGCAGGTGCTCGGCAAATATTTGATACTCAGTTTGTAAAATGCAAGCGGTATTTGTAACGTACTCAGCCACAAACAAAACCTTACGAAACCCCACAGCCAACATGATAGTTGATGATAGTGAAACAGACTCAGTGATGTGAACGGACGCTCACTCTCATTGCTCCTGCTCACCTTTGTGCCAAAGGACCTCACCGACACACTAAAGGCAAGAAAAACAAAAGGCATGAAGGTTGACAAGGAAGAAGTAATGACATAATCATCTATGTAGAAAATCCTAAGGAATCTACAAAAATACTACTAGAAACAATAAGTGAATTTAACAAGGTCGTAAGTTACAAGATTAGTAAACAACAAACAAATAGATTTGTATATACTAGCAGCAAACAATTGGAAAGTGAAATTTAAAGACAATTCCACTGATCATGCTGCCAAAGCCATAAACTCACCTATGGCTGTATTTTTAAATTAATATGTACGACCACTTCACCAAAAACTACAGAATTGCTGAGCGAAATTAACGATCTAAATGAACAGAGATATACCATGTTCATGAACTCAGTACTGTTACATCAGTTTTCCCTAGATTGATCTACAGATTCGATGCCATCCCAAGCAAAATGCGAGTTGACTTCTTTGAAAAACTTTATCACCTGTTTCTAAAATGTATATGAATATGGCAAAAGACCAAGAATAGACAAAACAATTTTGCTAACGGAGAAAAACATTACAGGACTTATACCACCTGACTTTAAGACTTACTATAATCAAGGAAGTATGGTGTAAACAAAAGAACAGACGTACAGATCAATGGAACAGTACAGAACTCCAGAAACAGGCTGGGTGTGGTGGCTTGTCCCTGTCCGTAGACCCACACATATATTGTCAATTGATTTTTGACAGAGCTGCAGAGGCAATTCAGTGAGGGTGAGGCAGTCCTTACTGTTTTCTTTTCTCAGACAGGGTCTCGCTCTGTTGCCCAGGCTGGAATGCCGTAGCACGACCATAGCTCCCTGCAGTCTCAACTTCCTGGGCTCAAGTGATCCTCCCACCTCAGCCTCCCATGTGCTACCGTGCCTAGTTAATTTTAAAAAAATTTTTCTGTAGAGACAGGGTCTCACTATGTTGCCCAGGCTGGTCTCAAACTCCTGGGCTCAAGCGATCTGCCTGCCTCAGCCTCCCGAAGTTCTGGGATTGCAGCACGGGCCACTGTGCCCGGCCCAATAGTGAATTCAGAAGTACTCACGTGCAAAATAAATACATACGCAAATGTTTTTCTTTACCTGACACTTTATATAAAAAGGAACTCACAATCAATCATAGATCTAAATGTCAAAGCTGAAATTATACAACTGCTAGAAGAAAACATAAGAGAAAATCTCTGGGACTCTGGCTTAAGCAAAGATTTCTTGTGTAAGTGACAAGAGCATAAATCTTAAAAAGAGGCCAGGCTCAGTGGCTCATGCCTGTTGCATTTTGTGAGGCAGAGGCAGGTGGATCACTTGAGGTTGGGAGTTCAAGACCAGCCTGACCAACATGGAGAAACTCCGTTTCTATTAAAAATACAAAATTAGCCAGGTGTGGTGGTGCATGCCTGTAATCCCAGCTACTCACGAGGCTGAGGCAGGAATTGCTTGAACTCGGGAGGCGGAGGTTGTGGTGAGCCAAGATCACGCCACTGCACTCCAGCCTGGGTAACAAGAGCGAAATTCCATCCAAAAAAAAAAAGAAGAAAATAAAGAAAGAGGAAATATTGATAAATTGAACTTCATCTACAGTAAACATTCTTGCTCTTCTGTGATATGAGATACAGAAATGCTTTCATCTGCGCTCCTGGTTCACACTCCCATGGCCCTTGTTATAATGTCGGGGCTCTTTAGAATCAGGAAACAGAACCTCTCTCTTGGACCTTCTGCCCTCTGTTCACCTGCGCAGGGCAGGACTCAAATCTTCCCCTGACTTCCCAATGGTGAGTCAGAAGCCCTCATTTCAGAGGGGCCCTGCCCCTCACTCTGGAGGAAGGAACGCCGCAGAGAGAGGCCAAGAAGAATCTGGACAGGCCTTGCTGCGTTAGATCACACCCTTTTCATTGGTTGCATTTATCTTTTCTTTTCTTTTTTTGAGAGAGAGTCTTGCTCTGTAGCCCATGCCGGCGTGCAGTGGCACAATCTTGGCTCACTGCAACCTTTCCCTCCTGGGTCCTGGTTCAAGCAATTCTCCTGCCTCAGCCTCCTGAGTAGCTGGGACTACAGGTGTGCGCCACCATGCCCAGCTAATTTTTGTAATTTTTAGTAGAGACGGAGTTTCACCATGTTGGCCAAGATGGTCTTGAACTCCTGACTTCATGATCCACCTGCCTCAACCTCCCAAAGTGCTGAGATTACAGGCGTGAGCCACCGTGCCCAGCCCATCTACAAGGACATCCATGCTTCCGTCACGCCTATCCAATGAAGTCTCCACAAGAGGCACAGAAGGCTGGGGGTTGGGGAGCTTTGGGAGAGCTGGACACATGGAGGTGGATAGGGAGGGGAGGAACTCATTCGTGTGCCAGAGGGTGGGTGCCTGGGACCCTTCATCTGGCTACATGTAGCCTCAAAAATATCCTATGCAGGCCGGGCGTGGTGGCTCACGCCTGAAATCCCAGCACTGTGGGAGGCTGAGGCAGGCAGATCACCTGAGGTCAGGAGTTTGAGACCAGCCTGGCCAACATGGTGAAACCCCGTCTCTACTCAAAACACAAAATTTAGCCTGGCCTGGTGGCGGGCGCCTGTAATCCCCGCTACTCAGAAGGCTGAGGCAGGAGAATCACTTGAACCTGAGAGGCAGAGGTTGCAGTGAGCCGAGATCATGACACTGCACTCCAGCCTGGGCAACAGAACGAGACTACATCTCAAAAAAAAAAAAAAAATCCTCTGTAATAAACCATAAGCATGTGTTTCCCTAAATTCTGTGAGCTTCTCCAGCAACTAAACAAGTCCCAGAGGGGGCTGCGTGAAGCCTAGCTTGAAGCTGGTCTTCACACATCCTAGGGTCCTGGACTTGCAACTGGTGGGATGGCAGGGCAGTCATGGGGGAGCTCTCGACCTATGCTCTCTGGGGCTGTCTCCGGGCAGACGGCGGCAGAATCGGATTGGACGGGAGGACGCCCTCTGCTGCCCACTGCAGGGCTGAGTGCTTGCCGCGTGGGGAAAACCTCACACACTTGGTCAGAGACGTCTTCTGTATTGATTGTCTGGGTGGTGTGAGGGCAGAGGGAGAACTGAGCTTTTATTAACATCTTCGAAAGATACTGTCTTAAAAAATGAAAAGGTACGCCACAGGCTGAGAGAATATATTTGCAAACCATACCTCCGATAGAGGTCTCATATTCATGGCTGGGCTCAGTGGCTGACATCTGTAATCTCAGCACTTTGGGAGGCTGAGGCGTGCAGATCACTTGAGGTCGGCAGTTCAAGACTAGCCTGGGGAACATGATGAAACCCTGTCTCTCCTAAAAATATGGATTTTTAAAAAATTAGCAGGCCGGGCAGGGTGGCTCACGCCTGTAATCCCAGCACTTTGGGAGGCCGAAGCGGGTGGATCACAAGGTCAAGAGATCGAGACCATCCTGGTCAACATGGTGAAACCCTGTCTCTACTAAAAATACAAAAAATTAGCTGGGCACGGTGGTGCGTGCCTGTAATCCCAGCTACTCAAGGAGGCTGAGGCAGGAGAATTGCCTGAACCCAGGAGGCGGAGGTTGCGGTGAGCCGAGATCGCACCATTGCACTCCAGCCTGGGTAACAAGAGCGAAACTCCATCTCAAAAAAAAATAAAAGTAAAAATAAATAAATAAGAGAGGCAGATGGCAAGTAAGTCCAGTCATGGACCATGTAACGTGACATGATGTCACAGCCATCGTAAGATGAGAGCCACGCGGTACCTCATCTGTTTGGGTGTGCCTCAGTACGCAAATACTCACCGCTGTGTTACGACTGCTGTGGCATTCAGGCGGTCTTGGGCTGTGCTGGGTTGTGCCCAGAAGCACCAGGCTACCCCAACAGCCTGGGTGTGCAGGGTTGCTCCCCTGGGTGTGCCTCTGTCACCTAATGACACAGCCCTCAGAACCTGTCCCCTTTGTTACCTGACATGTGACTGCATGAAAAGACACACTTGGCTATTAGAAATAAAGCTGATTACATGTTGGGCATAACGGAATTCAAACTTAAATCACACAGAGACATGACTACATTCCTGCTCAAATATCTGAATTAGAAAGACTGACTGTGCTAAGTGTTGGTGAGGAACACTGGTGGAAGAACTGGACCTGGTGGAAGAACTCATGCATACGTGTGGGAAGGTAAATGCTGCAAGCAGTTTGCAAACAGTTTAGCATTGTCCTGTACAGCTGACCACACCCACCAAATGACCCAGAAGTTACACAATGGCAGGACCAGGAATGTTCATGGTAGCTTCATTTGTAACAGCCAAACCAGAAAGCAACTCAAATGTCCATCAACAGGTGAATAGACAAGTAAACTGTGGTCCGTCCACACAGGGAGCACCACTTAGCAACAGAAACAACAAATTGCTGATACACCCAACACACGAGAATCCCACAGTCTTTGTGCTGAGTGTGAAGGGCCAGATACAAATTACCTAATTTCGTTTATGAGCATTTGGGTACAAACTAATCTATAGTGACAGAAAGAAAGAGAGACTGCCTGGGGCCAGGCAGACTTAACCACGACGGTGAGACTCACTGGAGTGTCCTTAACAGGGCAGTGGTTATTGAAAATAAATGTCACCACAACCGAATCTACCCGAAGCCCTAACAAATTAAAAGCTAGAGATACTGGAGGCCATTTTCCCTGATCATAATCTAATGAGTCACAAATACTAAAAACATGACCAAACCCATAACTACGGAAGTCCAATATTAGAAGCGTGGACGTAAGTAACCCTTTGACTGAAGGGGAAATAAAAACAGAAACTGTAAAACTTCTAGAAAGACACGAAAGACGAACACCAGGTGTCCCAACTTGGGGTCCACGACTAAAACCTTTTTGGGACGAAATTCATAGTCTTTCATTTTAAAAAAGAACGGAAAATATAGGAACTTCATTACCATCTTAAGAAATTTAAAAGAAAAACAAAACAAAATAACCCCAAATAAGACAGGAAGACATAACTAATGAAGACAAAAGCAGGAAGCGGACGATGGTGAATCTGCCTGCGTAAGACAGACTGACACGCACCGCTGCTGCTGTGACACACACAGCTTCGTGACACACACAGCTGCTGCTCTGACACACACAGCTTCGTGACACACACAGCTTCGTGACACACAGCTTCGTGACACACACAGCTGCTGCTCTGACACACACAGCTTCGTGACACACACAGCTTCGTGACACACACAGCTTCGTGACACGTGCAGCTGCTGCTCTGACACACACAGCTTCGTGACACACACAGCTGCTGCTGTGACACACACAGCTTCGTGACACACAGCTTCGTGACACACACAGCTGCTGCTCTGACACACACAGCTTCGTGACACGCACCGCTGCTGCTGTGACACACACAGCTTCGTGACACACACAGCTGCTGCTGTGACACACACAGCTTCGTGACACACACAGCTGCTGCTCTGACACACACAGCTTTGTGACACGCACCGCTGCTGCTGTGACACACACAGCTTCGTGACACACACCGCTTTGTGACACACACAGCTGCTGCTCTGACACACAGCTTCGTGACACACACAGCTGCTGCTCTGACACACACAGCTTCGTGACACACACATCTTCGTGACACACACAGCTGCTGCTCTGACACACACAGCTTTGTGACACGCACCGCTGCTGCTGTGACACACACAGCTTCGTGACACACACAGCTTCGTGACACACACAGCTGCTGCTCTGACACACACAGCTTCGTGACACACACCGCTTTGTGACACACACAGCTGCTGCTCTGACACACACAGCTTCGTGACACACACATCTTCGTGACACACACAGCTGCTGCTCTGACACACACAGCTTCGTGACACACACAGCTGCTGCTCTGACACACACAGCTTCGTGACACACACAGCTGCTGCTGTGACACACACAGCTTCGTGACACACACAGCTTCGTGACACACACAGCTGCTGCTCTGACACACACAGCTTCGTGACACACACAGCTGCTGCTGTGACACACACAGCTTCGTGACACACACATCTTCGTGACACACACAGCTGCTGCTCTGACACACACCGCTTCGTGACACACAGCTTTGTGACACACACAGCTGCTGCTCTGACACACACATCTTCGTGACACACACAGCTGCTGCTCTGACACACACATCTTCGTGACACACAGCTTCGTGACACACACAGCTGCTGCTGCTGCGATTCTGCGCTATTTTGGAGGTTCCAGTGACGTGCATGAGAAAATAAGACGCAGCCACAGGCCACATCCGGCCATTCGGTCAGCAGCAGGCTGCGTGTACGGCAGTGCCCTGGACGCGCAGCACCGAGTTCTCACGGTGCCTTTTCCTTTTTGAGAGCTGCTGCCCAGACTGCAGCTCAAGGGCGAGATCTCGGCTTGTTGCAACCTCCACCTCCTGGGTGCCAGCGATTCCCATGCCTCAGCTGGACAAGTACCCGGGATTGCAGGTGTGCGCCGCCACGCCTGCCTAATTTTTGCATTTTTAGCAGAGACGGGTTTCACAATGTTGGCCAAGTTAGTCTCAAACTCCTGACCTCAAATGACCCACCCACCTTGGCCTCCTGTGGGGATCGCTCCCATGTGAGGCCCCTCGGAATTGGGCCTCGCCATATGGTGAGCTTGAGCCCGGACACAGTTTCTCGTTGGAGGCAGTCGAGATGGGGGAAAGTTAAACTGAGATCGAAGGATATCTAAAAGCAACTTTGCTAGACGATAAGGTGATACCTATGTGGTCTGAGAAGACATTGTGTTTATTTTCTGTTTCTGCTTTTTATGACTTTGTCTACCCATTTGTTGGGTCCTGTGCTTGTTCTTGTGACTGCTGTTTGCACAGTTAACAGGCTTACTGCCTCTCTGGTGCCCTGCATAGATAGTTAACTTTTTAACTTTAGCCTTCACTGCTGTTTGCACAGTTAACAGGCTTACTGCCTCTCTGGTGCCTTGCATAGATAGTTAACTTTTTAACCTTAGGTTTCCCCAACCTGATAATGAGACCCGTCTGGATGACTTGATTGTATCGGATTATGTACCTGATTTTACTATTGTGTTATCTGCGGCCTAAGCTTGTATCCCAGGACTTTCTGTTCCCTTTGATGTATGAGATATTGGTGTCTGTTCCTGCAAACGAAGTAGGACAAAGATATATATACTAACTGTGTGCAAAAATAAATTTGTCACTTAAGCAAAAGCTTACTTGACCCTCCGGACCTCTCTATGCTTTCTCTCTTTTCTTCCAGCGCACTCCCCTATTCAGCTTGGGTTCCTCTTGCTGGCCAAGAGTCCCCGGCAGACGTGCCGGCCGACCGGGAGCCCAGAGCCTCCCAAAGTGTTGGAATTACAGGTGTGAGCCACCATGCCTGGCCTCACAGATCTGTTCTGCACTTAGATGTACAGGCTTGCCCTGGTGCTGCGGCTGCGGTGGTGTTCAGTGTGGGGTCTGCTGTGGTGTTCAGTGTGGGGTCTGCTGTGGTGTTCAGTGTGGGGTCTGTGGTGGTGTTCGGTGTGGGGTCTGTGGTGGTGTTCGGTGTGGGGTCTGCGGTGGTGTTCAGTGTGGGGTCTGTGGTGGTGTTCGGTGTGGGGTCTGTGGTGGTGTTCGGTGTGGGGTCTGCGGTGGTGTTCGGTGTGGGGTCTGCGGTGGTGTTCGGTGTGGGGTCTGCGGTGGTGTTCGGTGTGGGGTCTGCGGTGGTGTTCGGTGTGGGGTCTGCTGTGGTGTTCGGTGTGGGGTCTGTGGTGGTGTTCGGTGTGGGGTCTGCTGTGGTGTTCGGTGTGGGGTCTGTGGTGGTGTTCGGTGTGGGGTCTGTGGTGGTGTTCGGTGTGGGGTCTGTGGTGGTGTTCGGTGTGGGGTCTGCTGTGGTGTTCGGTGTGGGGTCTGTGGTGGTGTTCGGTGTGGGGTCTGTGGTGGTGTTCGGTGTGGGGTCTGCGGTGGTGTTCGGTGTGGGGTCTGCGGTGGTGTTCGGTGTGGGGTCTGCGGTGGTGTTCGGTGTGGGGTCTGCGGTGGTGTTCGGTGTGGGGTCTGCTGTGGTGTTCGGTGTGGGGTCTGTGGTGGTGTTCGGTGTGGGGTCTGCTGTGGTGTTCGGTGTGGGGTCTGCTGTGGTGTTCAGTGTGGGGTCTGCCGTGTGGGTCCGCCGTGTGGGTCCGCGGTGTGGGTCTGCTGTGTGGGTCTGCTGTCCGCAGCATGGGTCTGCCATGTGGGTCTGCGGTGTGGGTCTGCTGTGTGGGTCTGCTGTGTGGGTCTGCTGTCTGCAGCGTGGGTCTGCCCTGTGGGTCCGCGGTGTGGGTCTGCTGTGTGGGTCTGCTGTCCGCAGCGTGGGTCTGCACTGTGGGTCCGCGGTGTGGGTCTGCTGTGTGGGTCTGCTGTCCGCAGCGTGGGTCTGCCCTGTGGGTCCGCCGTGTGGGTCCGCCGTGTGGGTCTGCTGTGTGGGTCTGCAGCCCCAGGGCAGTGACCGCTCCATCTGGCCTCAGTGTGTAGAGGCTGCATCATCTAGGCTTGTGAAGGTAGAGTCCCTGACAGTCCCACAGCCATAAACCTTTTCCCGTCAACACAGGAGGGTAATCGGAGTTATACCCTAAAAGAAGACAGCCCGGTCTCGCTCCGTCTCTCCCACCTCTCTTCCTGATGACATGATCCTATATCTAAGAAACTCAAGACACTCCAGTAAAAACCTACCAGAACTCATCATGGAACGTGGCAGCATGACTGCACACAATATCCACACCTCAGGATTAGCAGTTTTGCCCCACGCTGTCGAGAACAAGCTAGAAACAAGGGCAGGAATGGCGTTCCACTTATAGTAATGAGAAAAATATACAATGAGTAAGAAAATATGACCTACTTAGAAATAAATTTCGCAAGGAAATCTATAGAACCTATGTCAGAAAAAATGACCTGTTTAAATTGCACGGTTTTGGAAAGACAGGCCTGATTCCCGGCGGGCGTGCTCAGTATCACAACGAAGCCGGCTGCACCAACATTCCTGTGTAACTGTACGTGATGTGCATTGCGCCTGCAGCTTAAACACCAGCGCTTTTTATCTTTTTGGGACTTTGGATAGAATGAAGGTTCATGTGGTAGAAATAATGTCAGAGAAGACTCAATCCAAGTGCCAAACGCACCTCGCGGGGGTGCGGGAAATGGCGTGAAGTCACAGAGACGGCTCCGGAGGGCGGCAGATTGGAGGCTGGCAAGTGTGGGAAGGTGCGTGCTCGGATTCTACGGGAAAGGTGGGCGGCCGCGGCCGTTTGGGAACGCGGTGCGACACTGCTGAGCAGGTGCGGGGTTCGCCCAGCGTCCGCTCCCGGGCGGCGTCCTGCTGGGGTGGGCGCTGCTCTGGGACGCTCACGCGCCGTCTGTCTCGGCGGCGGCCCTGGCATGTGGCTGGAGACGAGGTGGTATCTTGGGCGTGTGGCCATATGGCCACGGCACGTCCACGGCGGGGAAGCTCCCGCGGGCCGGAGGGGGAGGAGGCAGGGGCAGCCCGAGAGCCACGGCCAGACGAGCGCGCTGCAGAGCCCATTTTTGGAAGGCAGAAAGTGAAAGCAATCGCCTGTGAATGTGCCCACGTTTTCATGATTATCTAAAGACAGAGGGAGGATCGCAGGGTTACACACCAGGTTCACAGTAACCCTAAACCCTGGAAACATCACAGGTGTGCTTTCCAAGCTCTCAGGAAATCCTCACGAGGGCCAAGCGTCAGTCTGCGCCACACTGAGGCACCAACTCACACCCACTCGGACGCTATTATCAAAACCAGGAAATCACAAGTGTTCGCAGAGCTGGAGCCCTGTGCCTTGTCGTTGGGAATGGAAAACAGCACAGCTGCTGTGGGAACAGTCTGGCAGTTCCTCAAAAAATTAAACATAGAACTGCCATATGATCCAGCGATTCCATTTCTGGGTATAGACCCAGAAGAACTGAAAGTAGGGACTCACAGGTACCTCCGCACCGCTGTTCACAGCAGCATTAACCACAAGCACCAAGAGGGAGAAACAACCCAGGTGTCCATCGCAGATGAAGGGACAAGTGCAATGTGGTGCAGACACTATGGAATATCCTGCAGCCTTAAAAAGAGATTGAGGTCCAACACCATCTTCAACATGGATGAAGCTTCGGGACACTGTGCTAAGTGAAATAAGCCAGACACAAAAGGATAAATCCTCTAAGGTTCCACTTACATGAGGTCCCTAGACTGGCCAAATTCATAGAGACAGGAAGGAAAATGGTGGGTGCCAGGGACTGCGGAAGGGAGAGTGGGGAGTGAGTGTTTAATGTAGACAGAGTTGCAGTTGGAAATGATGGAAAGTTCTGGAAATAGAGGTGTTAGTTGCACAACACTGTGATGTACTTAATGCTACGGAATTGTATACTTAAAATGATTTAAATGGTAAATTTTATGCCACATATTTCACCACAAAAAAGAGAAGCATATACCTTACTTCAAACTATACTACAAGACTACAGTAACCAAAGCAGCATGGTACTGGCACAAAAACAGACACATAGACCAATGGAACAGAAGAGAGAATTCAGAAATAAGACTGCACACTTACAACCATCTGATTTTCAACAAAACTGACAAAAGCCAGCAATGGGGAAAGGATTCTCTATTTAATAAATGGTGCTAGGAGAACTGGCTAGCCATATGAAGAAAACGGAAACTACACTCCTGCCTGACAACTCATACGAAAATTAACTGAAGGTGGATTAAAGACTTAAACGTAAAACCCAGAATATGAAAAAACCTAGAGGAACACCTGGGCAATACCATTCGGGACACAGGCGTGGGCAAGGACTTCATGAAGAAAGCATCAAGAGCAACTGCAAATAAAGCAGAAATTGACAAGTGGGACCTAATTAAACTAAAGAGCTTCTGCACAGCAAAGAAACCATCATCAGCGCGAACAGAAACCTACAGAAGGCGAGCAGCGTTTTTCAATCTATCCATTTGACAAAGGAATCTACAAGAAAAAAGCCACAGCATTGAAAAGTGGGCAAAGGAGACGAACAGACACTTCTCAAAAGAGGACATCTGTGTGGCCAACAAGCCTGTGAGAAAAAGCTCAGCATCGCTGATCACTAGAGAAATGCAAATCAAAACCGCAATGAGATGCTGTCTCACACCTGTCGGAATGGTGATTATTAAAAAGTCAAGAAACAACAGATGCTGGCAAAGTTACAGAGAAATAGGAATATTTTTACACTGTTGGTGGGAGCGTAAGTTAGTTCAACCACTGTGGAAGGCAGTGTGGTGACTCCTCAGAGACCTAGAACCAGAAATACCATTTGACCCACCATTCCCATTATAGGTATATACTCAAAGGAACATAACTCATTCTATTAATAAGACACATGCACACGCATATTCACTGCAACACTATTCACAAGAGCAAAGGCGTGGGATCAACCACAACGTCCATCAGCGATAGACTGGATGAGGGAATGTGGCACATATACACCACGGAATACGATGCAGCCATAAAAAAGAATGAGATCATGTTTTTGCAGGGACAGGAATGGAGCTCGAAGTCATTATCCTCAGCAAACTAACACAGGAACCGAAAAGCAAACACCGCATGTTCTGGCTCATAAGTGTGAGTTGAACGCTGAGAACACATGGACACAGGGAGGAGAACATCACACACTAGGGTCTGTGGGTGGTGGGACGGGGGAAGCGAGAGCATCAAGAAAAATAGCTAATCCATGCTGGGCTTAATACCTAGGTGACAGGTTGACAGGTGCAGCAAACCACCGGGGCACACGTTTGCCTGTGTAACAAACCGGTACATCCTGCACGTTTCCCAGGACTTCAAATGTTTTTTCTTGAGACAGAGTATCACCCTTGTTGCTCAGGCTGGAGTGCAACCTCCACCTCCCGTGTTCAAGAGTTTCTTCTGCCTCAGCCTCCCAAGTAGCTAAGATTATAAGCAGGTGTCACCATGCCCATCCAAATTTTTTTTTTTTTTTTTTTGACTAGAGATGGGGTTTCACCGTGTTGGTCAGACTGGTCTCAAACTCCTGACCTCAGTTGATCTGCCCTCCTCGCCCTCCAAAGGTGCTGAAATTACAGGCATGTGCCAACTTGCCTGGCCTTAAAATTTTTTTTCAAAAGAGAAGCAGCAGGGCACAGTGGCTCACACCTGTAATCCCAGCACTTTGGGAGGCGGAGGTGGGCAGATCACGAGGTCAGGAGTTCAAGACCAGCCTGGCCAACATGGCGAAACCTGTCTCTACTAAAAATACAAAAATTAGCTGGGTATGGTGGCGCGTTCCTGTAATCCCAGCTACTTGGGAGGCTGAGGCAGGTGAATGTTTGAACTGAGACCCAGGAGGAGGCTGCAGTGAGCTGAGATCACACCACTGCTCTCCAGCCTGGGCTACAGAGTAAGACTCCATCTAAAAAAAAAAAAAATAGAGGGAGAGAGAAGCATACATTTAAATGATTTATAATCCCACCTGTCAAAAACTGTTAGGCCACCTTTGTTGACATTTGTCTTTCTTGCTGTATTAATCTCAATATGTTTTCCAGAGCAGAAATAAGGCTCCGTGTTTTGGCTCAGAGTCACGGCACAGGTGCAGCACAACCAGGAATAAAGCATCCTGGGCTGTGCAGGGGTCACACCGATCATCCCAGCACTTCGGGAGGCTGAGGCGGCCGGATCGCTTGAGCCCATGAGCTCGAGACCAGCCTGGGTAACATGGCAAAACCCTGTCTCTACAAAAAAGTTACAAAAGTTAGCCGGGCGTGGTGGCGGCACCTGCAGTCTCAGCCACCTGGGACGCTAAGGCGGGAGTATCTCTTGAGTCTGGGAGGTGGAGGCTGCAGTGAGCTGAGATCACGCCGCTGCACTCCAGCCTGGGCGACAGAGCCAGACTCTGCCTCAAAAATAAATAAATAAATAAATAAATAAAAATAAAACAATCCTCCTCCTGGACCCTCGTGAACATATCATCATCTCTACAACAACGAATAAGTTGGGAAATGTTAAAGCCACAGTTACCACATCTCCAGGAACGGGGTGTATCAAGGCCTCGATCCAGCAGCATCTAAGGGGCGGCCCATGCCATCAGTTCCCCGAAATGCTCACCTCCCAGCAAGCCCGGGCACACACAGCAAAACGCACCTCACTCCAGCTGCCACGGAAAAAGCAACCAAACCAGCCAAGGCGGGAGAGGAAAGGAACTTGCAAAGCCAACGGCAAAACGAATCCACTGAGAAAGGCGGATGTCAAGAGAATGAACAGTGCCAGAGGTGGGTCTTGAACCTCCCATAAAACAGGCATCGGCAGCCGGCTCAGAGCGAGAAGACAGAAACCGGGGACACACAAAATTAGGGGCAACGATGGAGAAAGTCACACCCAGAAAGTAAATAAAATGCTTGAATAATACATTACACACTCCACCCTAATGCTTTTAAAAACTTGAATGAAATGGATTGTCTTTAAAAACTGTTGTGAAAATCTGAGAACGATGTCTAAGAATTCACAGATGGATTCTTTCAAACATTCAAGAAACAGATAATTCCAATGATATTTAGAATGTTCTTGGAATGGAGAAAAAGAAGGAAATCCTCTGGGTTATTTTTGTGAAATTAACATAAGAGCAATGCCAAAAATTGGCGGAGAGATAGCGAGAGAGCCGGAGGGAGCGCGGGTGCGCGGGCGGCAGCCGGGCGAGAATGTCAGCGCCGAGCGCTGGGCCGGGGCGGGGGGAGAGTCTGGCGTTCCTCACTCCATTCCACGGAAACACAGTGAGTACTCAGTGGGCTCATTTTAGCGAAGTCAGGATGGTTCAATATTCAGACACTGTTGTGCTCCTGACGGTGGGAACCGTACCTCACGGGTGCCATTCTCAGGGCTGGCGGGTGGCTCCCGGCACCCCACGTCCCTGCCCATGGACAGTGGAACGAGGATGACTCCCCAAGGCCCCTTCAGCCCTGGGTAGGGCAGGCGTGCACAGGACAGGGCCCAGACAAAGCTTCTCATTCTCCCCAGAAAGGGGCCCTGCTCCCCTCCCTCACTCTGCCTATAACACAGACACATGGCCTGAGGGGGTGGGAGGAACCTCAGGTCATGGGGCCCACATGTGTGACCACGTCATGATCATCGCAAAGGCAGGCATCCTGTGTAACTCTCAGAACTCAGCTTTTAAACAGCTTTATGGAGGCGTCATTGACATACCCTGAACCTCAGTGTTGACACATGTATCATGTGTGGAGCCGTCACCACAATCAAGACGCTGGACACATCCAGCCCCAGGCTTCGTGGTGGCCTGTGTGGCCCTCCCACCCACCACTCCAGCCACTGACCCACCTCCTGTCACTGTGGATTCTGGGCTTTCTCTAGAACTTTATGTGAAGGGAGGCGTGCTATACGTGGTAGCTGCAGCAGGCGGGGGGACCCCGTTTACTGAGCTCGCTGCTTTCCCAGGACACCCCGTCATACCAGCAGGTCCCCTGCTCCATGCTGAGCAGGACCGCACGGTATGGACGCACAGCCCCTTCATCCGCCCCCTGCACGCGGCCCGTGGCTTGTTCCTGCACGCGGCCCGTGGCTTGTTCCTGCACGCGTCCGTGTGGACTTGCGCTTTCATTTCTCTGGGGTCAACGTCTAGGAGCAGAATTGCTCAGTTGTGTATTACACATCTATTTTGCTTTTTAAGAAACTGCCAGGCTGTTTTCCAATGTGGTTGTGCCGTTTTAAGCCCCCACTGGAGTGCGTGGGGGTGTGGGTTTCTGCACATGCGTGAGGACACCTGGCTCTGTTGACTCCGGTCGCCTTAGTGGGTGTGGCCACGTCTCTCCGCGACACCCCCGTGACCAGCGCCGCCCAGCGTCTTCACGTAACCTTAGTAGTCCTTCCTGTACTTCCTGTATGTTCTTTGGGGGGATATCGATTCAAATCTTTTGCACAATTTTCTTCATTCTTTTTTTTTTTTTTTGAGTTGGAGTTTCACTCTTGTTGTCAAGGCTGGAGTGCAATGGCGTGGTCTCGGCTCACCACAACTTCTGCCTCCCAGGTTCAAGTGATTCTCCTGCCTCAGCCTCATGAGTGGCTGGGATCACAGGTGCCCGCCACCATATCTGGTTAATTTTTGTATTTTTAGTAGAGACAGGGTTTCACCACATTAGCCAGACTGGTCTCGAACTCCCAAGCTCAAGTGATCTGCCCGCCTCAGCCTCCCACAGTGCTAGGATTACAGGCATTAGCCACCATGCCTGGCCTGCATGTTTTCAAATATAAACTTTTTTTTTTTTTTTTGAGACTGAATTTCACTATGTCGCCTAGGCTGGAGTGCAGTGGTGCAATCTCTGCTCACTGCTGCCTTTGCCTCCTGGATTCAAACCATTCTCCTGTCTCAGCTGCCCAAGTAGCTGGGATTACAGGCACCTGCCACCATGCTTGGCTAATTTTTGTATAGTAGAGACAGGGTTTCACCATGTTGGCCAGGCTGGTCTTGAACTTCTGACCTCAGGTGATCCATCTGCCTCAGTTTCCCACCAAAGTTCTGAAATTACGGGTGTAAGCCACCGTGCCCGGCCTTTTTGTTTTTTAGTGATTTTGTTTTGTTTGAGATGGAGTCTCACTCAGCCACCAGGCTGGAGTGCAGTGGCGTGATCTCGCCTCACTGCAATCTCTGCCTCCCAGGTTCAAAAAATTCTCCTGCCTCAGCCTCCTGAGTAGCTGGGATTACAGGCAAGTGCCACCACGCCTGGCTAATTTTTGTATTTTTAGTAGAGACGGGGTTTCATCAAGTTTGCCAGGATGGTCTCAATCTCCTGACCTTGCAATCCTCCCACCTCGGCCTCCCAAAGTGCTGGGATTACAGGCGGGAGACACTGCCTAATGGTGTCTTTTAATACGTTTTTTTCTTTCATCTGAGTTGTAAAATTCATTGGCGTGAAGTTGTTCAAACTTGTGTATCATTCTTACAATATCCACACAAGCTGTGGCGACGCCATCTCTCTCATCTCTGACACTGGCTGCTTGTGTCTTTTCTCTTTTCTTCCTGATCAGTGTGGCAGCAGGTTTATCAGCTTATTTTTGAGGCACGGTCTTGCTCTGCTGCCCAGGCTGGAGTGCAGTGGTGCCATCACAGATCACTGTTGCGTCCGCATCCTGGGCTCAAGCCATCCTCCCGCCCCAGCATCCTAACTAGCTGGGACTGCAGGTACACACCACCACACCTAGCTAAATTAAAAAAAAAAAACTTGTAGAAATGGGATCTCACTATGTGGCCCAGGCTGGTCTCAAACTCCTGCCTCAGTGATTCTCCCACCTGGGCCTCTCACGGTGCTGGGATTGCAGGTGTGAGGCACCGCAACCTGGCCTAGCTTTACTGCTTTTGTTGATCCTCTTTAAAAATAGGTTTGGATTTCTTTTCTCTGCTGTTTTATTCATTTCTGCTCTGATCTTTTTCTGTTTCTTCTGCTTATTTGGGTTTCACTTGCTTTTCTTTTTCTAACTTATGTTAAAAGCTAAAGTTAATAATTTGAGACGTTTCCTGCTTCTAACAGAGGTATTTAGTGACAGTTTCTAAACACTGCGTTAGCTAAATCCCACAAATTTTGCTTTTTTTTTTTCATTTGCATTCAGTTCACAATACTTTCTAATTTCCTTTTTCTGTCATTGCTGTTTTTTCTCCAAGACAGAGTCTCACTCTGTACCCCAGGCTGGAGTGCCATGGTGCGATCTCAGCTCACTCCAATCTCCGCCTCCTGGGTTCAAGCGATTCTCCTGCCTCAGCCTCTGAAGTAGCTGGGATTACAGGCATGCGCCACCACCACCCCGCTAATTTTTGTATTTTTGGTAGAGACGGGGTTTCACCGTATTGGCCAGGCTGGTCTTGAACTCCTGACCTCAGGTGATCTGCCCGCCTCGGCCTCCCAAAGTGCTGGGATTACAAGCGTGAGCCACCGCGCCCGGCCCTCTGCCTGACTCTTCATTTCTGCCTCATGGACCTGGAGATGGAGGATGGCCCCCGCAACTCATGGCACCCTCTCTGCCAGGATCTGTGGCAAAAATCTTTGAACTTGTTTCCTGTTGCAGTGGTGAATTGAATCTGCACCATAAATCTGAAGAACCGGGAGTCCGGGAGAAACACAAGGTCAAGGTGGGGTCCCTGTGCCAGAGCGATGGCCAGGCAGGCATGGCCTGGACAAGGGGCAGACACGGGCCACGGGCACCTGCCAGTGCGAACAAGTGTCCTATGTGAGGGGCCCCTGGCACTGGCAACTACGGTTCAATCCATCCGCCAGGTGAAAGAAGGATCCTGTGAAAGGCACCAGGTCAGCCCCCTTCAATTCCTATTAGGGAAGGGCTGCCAGCTGCCACACACTGGAACAGAGCTCAGAGACAACACAGAGAACCAAAGAAAACTTGTAAAGAGAACAAAAATTTAGAAAACAGAAATGAGCTCCTGGAAATTAAAAATATAAATGCAGAAATGAAAAATTCAGTTGAAACGTTAGAAGATAAAAATAAAGGGCCGGGCCAGCGGCTCCCGCCTGTAATCCCAGCCCTTTGGGAGGCCGAGGCGGCGGGTCACCTGAGGTCAGGAATTCGAGACCAGCCTGGCCAACATGGTGAAACCCCGTCTCTACTAAAAATACAAAAAAAAACTAGCTGGGCGTGGTGGTGGGCACCTGTAGTGCAAGCTGCTCAGGAGGCTGCGGCAGGAGAATCGCTTGAACCCAGGAGGCGGAGGTTGCGGTGAGCTGAGACTGTGCCATTGCACTCCAGCCTGGGTGACAACAGCGAAACTCCATCGCAAAAGAAAAAAAAAAAAGAAATGCAGTCGCAGTGCACTGCACGGCTTACAGGTGAGCAGCGTGTGCGGCAGCCGCGGAGGGGTGCGGGAGCAGGTTTGTGAGCACCAAAGGCTCAGGGAGGTAAACATGCAGCGTCTGAGGTGACCCCGTGTGGCGCTTGCTCGAAAACAGGAGACTCACACCTCTGAGTGGGGAGCTTGAGAAGCCGGTCATTGTGTATCTCCTTCAGTCTCAATTAAAACTGTAACAGGTTTCACGGGTCACAGATTTCAGTGGCACTTGGAGAAGCACCGGGAGAGGCTGCTCACACGAGCTGCAAATCCGGCCTCTGCCCCGGCTCTGGCGAGCATGGGCGGGCAAGCTGACGACACTCACACACCACCTGTGTAACCTGGACTCAGGTCAGTACTCACTCCATTTCTCATCACCAAGACATTGACTCTCTAAATATCTACAAAATAAACAGCGACTTCCCGGAAATATCCACTCAAAGATCTTCTGTCTGTCCTTGAGAATATAAAAGCCTGATAAGGGAAGTTATGTTTGTCACAATGTTTATGGTGGAGCTATTTAAATCACGTTCACCTCGGAGGCTGGTTCTTCTCAGCAGCCTGAGACGTGAACCCACTGACTCCACTCAGCGAGTCCTACTAAATCAACAGCACCGTCAGCTTCGCAGCTCTGTAGATGTGGAAGTGGATCTGAAGGCATTCTCCCCGAAATCACCCTGACATGAAACGACGAGTGATTTCAGAACAACGCAGTATCTAGGTTTTTCCAGTGATTCGCTCATGTCACTTCTTTATGCTTTTCTATATCACTTGAATTCTCTTCCTAGCCTGGGAAACAGGGTGGGACTCCGTCTAAATAAAAATCAGCCAGGTGTGGCGGTGCGAGTGAGCCTCCTCCCTTACTCAGGAGGCTGAGACAGAACGCTTCCTTGAGCCCGAGAAGCTGAAGCTGCCGTGAGCCGTGATGGCTCCATTGCACTCCAGCCTGGGCAACAGAGCAAGACCCTGTCTCAAAAATTACGGAGCGCACAAGATGGACTCCCATCCTGCGGTCCTTGCCAGGACTCCCGGAGGTGCGCTGTCAAGGGCCGCGATCACGCGGCATCATTTCCACTCTGGCAGTTAGAGCTTACGTCATGTTGAAAAGAGCACGCACATCCCAACGCACTGCAGAGGTTTTCAAGAGAAAATGTGGTCCCTAAATTAAAATAAATGAGACAGCAAGAAAGCGTTTAAAAAGGCACCAGGACGACGGCAGAGGTTAGATCACACGTGTTGGTCGAAATAGTGAACGTTAAACAGATGCATTAAGACTCCAATTAGATGGAAAATGAAACCCAGCTCCGTGTATTCCTGAATGGCAACCCACATGAAGTGACAGACATGTCTAGTGAGGCTCAGCAGAGGCATATCGGGTGAATGTAAAAAAGATACATATCAGGCCGGGCATGGTGGCTCCTGCCGGTACCAGCGTGAGGCCCAGGCAGGCGGCTCACCGGAGCTCAGGAGTTTGAGACCAGCTTGGGCAACACAGTGAAAACCCATCTCTACTAAGACACACAAAAAAATTGTAATCCCAGCTACTCGGGAGGCAGAGGCAGGAGAATTACTTGAACCCGGGAGGCCGAAGTTACATGAGCCGAGATCAGGTCACTGCACTCCAGCCTGGGCAACAGAGTGAGACTCCGTCTCAAAAAAAAAAAAATCCGTCCAAGGGGACTCCTAGGCAAAGTTAAAACAAGACCCAGCATAATCAGGATAGTTTAATATTAATTAGGAGAAAAACTTTAAGTAAGGATGAAGCGTCAGGAATCCCTAGACACTGATTCCTGCATGGGAGTGCATGCCCTGCAGTGACCGCCCAGTTCCCTCACCCCCTTGGCCACGAGGACTCCCTGCTCCAGGCCCTGGGGCTCCCCTCCTTCCACTTCCATCTAAAGATGCTGCTGGCCAGAGACCTCCCTGGGTGCCCGTCGGAGGGTGCATTGGTCCCACTAGCTGTGAGGGGAGGTCCTGTGGGCACCCGGACGCGGTAACTGAGGACGGGCCCTGTGGGCACCCAGATGCGGTAACTGAGGACGGGCCCTGTGGGCACCCGGGCGCGGTAACTGAGGACGGGCCCTGTGGGCACCCGGGCGCGGTAACTGAGGACGGGCCCTGTGGGCACCCGGGCGCGGTAACTGAGGACGGGCCCTGTGGGCACCCGGGCGCGGTAACTGAGGACGGGCCCTGTGGGCACCCGGGCGCGGTAACTGAGGACGGGCCCTGAGGGCACCCGGGCGCGGTAACTGAGGAAGGGCCCTGTGGGCACCCGGGCGCGGTAACTGAGGACGGGCCCTGTGGGCACCCGGGCGCGGTAACTGAGGACGGGCCCTGTGGGCACCCGGGCGCGGTAACTGAGGACGGGCCCTGTGGGCACCCGGGCGCGGTAACTGAGGACGGGCCCTGTGGGCACCCGGACGCAGAAACTCCGAGTATGTTTCCATCTGGTGTTTAGGAAGAAACCAGCATCTGAGAAGCCAAGTCTGACACAGCGCGCTGGAGGCCCCACCGCCCTCAGGGCTGGCTCACATCCACCCGTCATTCCTGAGCACACGGGGCAAGGTCAGAAGAGTGACCGAGGCTGAACTGGGTATTAAAGCAAGTTGGCGTTTGGTGACTGCTCCTGCCCTGCAGACAAGCCACACCCCTCCCGGGAGCTGCGTGCCTGGCCCTGGCGCCTGAGAGGCTGCAGCGCAGCTGAGCAGAAGTCCGGACAAAGCCCCGCTCGCCCATCCTTGGGGAGGGGAGGCACAGAGGCTCAGGGGAGGTGTGGCAGGGCCCGGCCGGGCCGCCTGACCTGCTCACCTGCTGACACCCAGGGGCCCTGGCCTGTCTGGCCGCCACCGCCTGACCTTGCCAAGCTGATTGTGGACCGCCACGGGCCTCAACTGCCACGCCGGCCTCCTGGGTCCCGGGCCCCGAGTCTGAGCCACCTCCTGACTTCCTGCAATGTTCCCTCCGTTTCACACCCACGCCGAAGTGCCTCAAACGCCTCTTCCCTCCTCAGTTCCTCTGGTGGCTTCACGGACCTTCCTTAGCTTGGCTGGGGTCAGACGCTGGCCTGCGCTGGGGCCGGGGCCCTGCCACCATGGCTGAGGGCACTGCTGTCCTTGCCCGCGGAGCTGAGCGCCGGCAGAGGCCACCTGGTCCTGGCTTTCAGGGGAGGGTAAGTGGAGACAGAGCTGCGGTGGACGTGGCAGTGAGTTGCCCAAGCAGAGCCAGGCTCGGCAGCAGATGGCACGGCCGAGGGTTTCCAGCACGGTTGTAATCCTCGCCCGTCATTCGGCCTTCCCGTCACTCACATGGCACCATTTCCTGGCGTCGACAGTGTGGACTGGGGGCCCCAGCCTCGGGCTGCCCTGGGTGCCTCGTTTGCTGAGATGGACCAGGGCCAAGGACATGACCCGGGTGTTGTGACCCTGTGGAGGGGCCTATAAAGGTCTTCACGAGCTCGTCCAGCCTGCACACAAGGGTCTGGCATGCCCACCAGGGCATGGCTGCCGGGTTCCCTCAGAAACATCGGGGCAGGCGGAGGCCGAGGAGCTGCCAGCTTGCCCACGGGCCCGTTCCTGCAGACCTGAGGGGTGCCAGCCTGGCAGCCAGCCCCGTCACACCAGCTGCTCCAGCCAGCTGCCACACGACCCACGCCTTCACCCTCCTGGCCTCAGGCTGCGCAAGGCACCCAGCATCCTCAGCCTGAGTGAAAGCTCAGCCTTGGAGCCACCCCTCCTGCCTTGAGAACAAAGGGAACTGGCGGGGGCAGTGAGGGCTCTCTCCCCACTACTGGGCTGTCCACGCTGCGAAAAGAAGCCAGAGGCCTCGGTCCCTGCGGGGGTAGAGAGGGGACATTCACCCTGATCCATAAGATGAGGGAAACACAGCCTGGCGACCCCGATGTTCCCGAGGCCCCAGCTACTGGGTGGGGACAGCGCTGGGGAATGTCAGCACAGGCAGGTGGGGGAGCTGGGGAGACTCTGGGCCAGAAAGGGGCTCCCCTGTCCCCCAGGCAGAATCAGGGTCCGATGGCAGGGACCCCACACTCCCCATCTTTGCCCACCCACAGCCGGAGCCCCACTGCCTCAAGGATGGTGCTGGGCTGGACGGTGGAGCTGGAGGGCAGGGCCTCACCTCGTCCCAGGGGACCGCCTCAGAGAGGGGCCAAGGGGCACTCGGTGTCCCGCGTCTGACCTCTGTGTGGACGAGGAGACCCGGTTCTCTGAAGTTTGCCTGTACTCGATGTTCATTCTGAAGCTTTCATCAGTTCCCTGTTCCATCTGACGTCCCAGCATGAAACGCTCTGCGCTCCCCGGGCCAGTCTGATGGTAGCAAAGCGTGACGGAAGTAACCCCGTCCCTGCCACGCGGGAGCTATTGAAACCAACGTGTTGCCAGCCAATCGGGCAAAAACATAAATAACTTTGTCGGCTGAAGCGCGTGATACTCATTTTATTCCCACGTTGGGGCTAAGGTATTTATAACTGAGTTGCAGCTTAATCAACCAAGCGTGTCCTCTCCGGAGGGAAGCTTCGGGAGGAAAGGCGGTTTCTCTGAAGTGTCCTTCCAGCCTCCCAGAAATCTGGGGTAAGAGGCATCTCTGCTGAACCCGGCAAAGTGAGTGAGCACGTTCTCGGCAAACGCAGCACCTGTGACGTCCGTTCTGAACAAGTGTTGGTATTTTACCTTCGAGTGTTTGCAAACTGCCTGTCGAGCACCAAGGTGTGAGATGGGAAGGACACCCTGCCGGGTGGTCACTGTCTAGGGGTTCTGCACTTAGAAACCCAGGCTCCCCAAGTTGGGCGTGAGCCAGGCACTGTGAGCCTCCTGCCCGACACCCCACCCTTGTCTGGAGGAGGATGTGCCCACCTTGGCCCCGCCTTCGTCTTCCAGCTGTGGCAGCAAAATGGAAACCCTCTGTGGGAGTCCACAAAGACCGCCACTAAACAGATGAAGGGGTTGCCCCTTACCTCCTCTCTTTTTCCCTCCCTGACTGTGGATGTAATGCTGGAGCAGCAGTAGCCACTTTGAGACTGTGAGGAGCAGCTGAGCATGAAAGCTCCGCTGAGGACGAAAGTGGCACCTGATGGCGACACTGAGCAGCTGGGCCCCCTCCTGACTCATCATGACCCCCAATTCAAGCTCCTCTCCCTCTGATTGTTACTTCCAACCCAAAACGTCTTCCCCATGTGGAATTCAAAAGCTTCCCTTCCCGATCTCCTGCTTTCCCTGCAGCTCAGCCCAGCCTGCAGCTCCACCGTCCCCCCAGACCCAGAGAGCCCAGCCTGCAGCTCCACCGTCCTCCCAGACCCAGAGAGCCCAGCCTGCAGCTCCACCGTCCCCCCAGACCAGAGAGCCCAGCCTGCAGCTCCACCGTCCTCCCAGACCCAGAGAGCCCAGCCTGCAGCTCCACCGTCCTCCCAGACCCAGAGAGCCCAGCCTGCAGCTCCACCGTCCTCCCAGGTCCAGAGAGCCCAGCCTGCAGCTCCACCGTCCTCCCAGGTCCAGAGAGCCCAGCCTGCAGCTCCACCGTCCTCCCAGACCCAGCTCAGCCCAGCCTGCAGCTCCACCGTCCTCCCAGACCCAGAGAGCCCAGCCTGCAGCTCCACCATCCTCCCAGGTCCAGAGAGCCCAGCCTGCAGCTCCACCGTCCTCCCAGACCCAGCTCAGCCCAGCCTGCAGCTCCACCGTCCTCCCAGGTCCAGAGAGCCCAGCCTGCAGCTCCACCGTCCTCCCAGGCCCAGAGAGCCCAGCCTGCAGCTCCACCGTCCTCCCAGGTCCAGAGAGCCCAGCCTGCAGCTCCACCGTCCTCCCAGACCCAGCTCAGCCCAGCCTGCAGCTCCACCATCCTCCCAGGCCCAGAGAGCCCAGCCTGCAGCTCCACCGTCCTCCCAGGCAGAGAGCCCAGCCTGCAGCTCCATCGTCCTCCCAGGCAGAGAGCCTGGCCTCGCCTGGTCAGTGACCCAGTGGGGCAGGAACTGGCAGAACCTCCCACTGCCTCAACCGGCAACCTGTGGCATTTGTGAAGTCTGTTCACAATAAAAGAGAAGGCTGAGGTCCAAACTGGGCAGAAAGAGAGAGACGGGAGAGCCTGAGGGACCTCTGTTGGGGACAGGACGGACACCCTGCCTTGCCGTTGGTGTAAGTCCCGGGGTGGACACTGGGGGTCAGGCAGGACCACTCAGATCCCAGCTGCCTGAATGGCCCTGCCCGAGATCCTGATGGTGAGTGCTCAGCCCCACTTTGGTGCTGGGAAGGAGGAAGGAGGAGGGAGGGCATCTGTGGCCTGGACTCCTGGCTCTGGTAGCCTCTGCTCACAGAGGGAGATTGTTCCCCAACTGTGCCCCTCACCAGCCTAGCGTGAACTCCCGAGGTGGACACCAGTGGCCCCCTGCAAGCCGCTTGGGTTGTCCCCGCCCCACAGGGGTGCGGAGGGGCTCTCTGACTGTGGATGGTCCTCGAGGCAGATGGTCCCACAGGGCAGATCCCCGAACTTCCAGCCTGGCCTGCCTGACATGCTTCTCGTCCACCCCGCCCTGGGTGATCACGGTCCTCCTCCCCACGCCAAACCCAGGACAGAGTCCCTGCAGCGTGTTCTCCCCAGAAGTTCACCTCCTTCCCTCCACAGGTCAGGACTAGATGCAGAACCTGACACCTCGTCCCTGAGGACGAGGACAGCTTCTCAGCGGAGCCCAGGCCGGCCGCCTCCCCTGGGTCAGGCCCGGCTGCTTGTGAGGGACACTCACTGTAGGACACCGTCTGCTGTCACCAAGCCACCAGAGTCACTGGACCTGCCCACTCGACCTCACCACGTGGCAGAGCCGAGCGTGGGCAAGTCCTGCCTCGGGCTCCGTCACTGGGGCCGTCAGAGGCTCTCCTGACTGTGTCCCGCCACCCCACCTGCACCCCAGCCTCCACACACGCAGCCTCCAAGCCCTCTCCCACCTGAAGACCCCGCCCGCCGACCCCACACACTCCCGAGGACTGAGTGTGTTTAAACAGGGTGTGTCGCTTCAAGGTGGAAGGACGGGAGGACCCTGGCAACGGCCGCTTCTGCCGAATTTAGCCCCGAAAGGGTCTGTAGTGATGATAGCACCCCCACCGCCACGTTCCTCCACGCTGCGACGGCGCTCCCAGGCCGTTTGTGACTTTCTGGACTAAGGAAACCAGTTTCTTTAAATTACTCCCTGGAGGACCCTGGATCCCGGACCCATGTCTTGTGTCAGGGTCTGGCCCCAGCTCACGGCCACTCCTGCTGCAGGGAGCCGCCTGCTCCCGCTTGAGCCGCCACCCCGGCAGCCGCTGAGCTTCCTGCGCTTGGTGGTCCCAGCAGGGGTCCCTCCCTAGACCCAGGGTTGGGGCAGATGAGCGCGCCCTGGGCCACCCACTCCTCAGCAAGACTCACACCTGGGGCCCGGCCCACCGAGGCAGCCCCAAGTGGCCATGATTTAACCAGGCCGCCTCTCAGTGAGGCCCACCACTGCCCAGAGGCTCCCGCAGGCCCTCGCCGCTTCCTCCGCTCTGCTGTGGCCTCTGACAGGCGTGCACATGCACATGCGGTGTGCGTTCCTGGCCCCGACTCCACTTCTCGTCCATTTCCTTTTTTTTCTGTGTGAGACAGAGTCTCGCTCTGTCACCCAGGCTGGAGTGCAGTGGCACGATCTCCACTCACTGCAACCTCCACCTCACAGGTTCAAGCCATTCTTGGGCCTGAGCCACCCAAATGGCCTGAGCCACCCAAGTACCTGGGATTACAGGCGCACACCACCACATCCAACCAATTTTTGTATCTTTAGTAGAGACGGGGTTTCACGATGTTGGCCAGGCTAGTCTTGGACTCCTGACCTCAGAGGATCCACCTGCCTCAGCCTCCCAAAGTGCTGGGATTACAGGCGTTAGTCACTGCGCCCAGCACTCAGATCATTTCTAATACATCTCTCTCCCCACAGGCTCTCCCTCTGTCTCTGTCTCTCTTCCGACTCTGATTCTCTGCCTCTCCCTCTCCCTCTGTCTCTCCCCATCCCTTCCTCTCCCTCTGTCTCTGTGTCCCTCTGTCTCTGTGTCCCTCTGTCTCTCTCTCTGCCCCATCTCTCTGTCTCTCCCCTGTCTCCCTCTGTCTCTGTCTCCCTCTGTCTCTCCCTCTGCCTCCATCTCTCCCTGTGCTTCTCTCTGCCTTCTTCCTTTGTCTCTGTCTCTCTCTCTATCTCTGTCTCTCCCTCTGCCCCCATCTCTCCCTGTCTCTCTCCCATCTCCCTCTGTCCCTGTCTCCCTCTGTCTCTGTCTCCCTCTGTCTCTGTCTCCCCCCAGCTCTGTCTCTCCCTCTGCCCGTCTCTGACGTGCCTTCTCTGTTCCCACCTGTCTGTCCCTGTCTCCCCTTCTGTCTCTGTCTCCCTCTGTCTCTCTCTCTGTCTCTGCCTCTGTCTCTCCCTCTGCCCCCATCTCTCCCTGTCTCTCTCCTGTCTCCCTCTGTCTCTGTCTCCCTCTGTCTCTGTGTCCCTCTGTCTCTATCTCCCCCTCTGTTCTGTCTCTCCCTCTCTCTCTGTCTCCCTGTCTCTGTCTCCCTCTGTCTCTGTCTCCCTTTCTGTCTCTGTCTCCCTCTGTCTCTGTCTTTCCCTCTGTCTCTGTCTCTCCCTCTGTCTCTGTCTCCCTCTGTCTCTGTCTCTCCCTCTGTCTCTGTCTCTCCCTCTGTCTCTGTCTCCCTTTCTGTCTCTGTCTCCCTCTGTCTCTCCCTCTGTCCCTGTCTCCCTCTGTCTCTGTCTCCCTCTGTCTCTGTCTCCCCCTCTGTCTCTGTCTCCCTCTGTCCCTGTCTCCCTCTGTCTCTGTCTCCCTCTGTCTCCCTCTCTGTCTCTGTCTCCCTCTGTCTCTCTCTCCCTTTCTGTCTCTGTCTCCCTTTCTGTCTCTGTCTCCCTCTGTCTCTCTCTCCCTTTCTGTCTCTGTCTCCCTTTCTGTCTCTGTCTCCCTCTGTCTCTCCCTCTGTCCCTGTCTCCCTCTGTCTCTGTCTCCCTCTGTCTCCCCCTCTGTCTCTGTCTCCCTCTGTCCCTGTCTCCCTCTGTCTCTGTCTCTCCCTCTGTCTCTGTCTCCCTTTCTGTCTCTGTCTCCCATTCTGTCTCTGTCTCCCTCTGTCTCTCCCTCTGTCCCTGTCTCCCTCTGTCTCTGTCTCCCTCTGTCTCTGTCTCCCTCTGTCCCTGTCTCCCTCTGTCTCTGTCTCCCTCTGTCTCCCCCTCTGTCTCTGTCTCCCTCTGTCTCTGTCTCCCTCTGTCTCTGTCTCTCCCTCTGTCCCTGTCTCCCTCTGTCTCTGTCTCTCCCTCTGTCTCTGTGTCTCCCTCTGTCTCTGTCTCCTCCTCTGTCCCTGTCTCCCTCTGTCTCTGTCTCCCCCTCTGTCTCTGTCTCCCTCTGTCTCTGTCTCCTCCTCTGCTCTGTCTCTCCCTCTGCTCTGTCTCTCCCTCTGTCTCTGTCTCCCTCTGTCTCTGTCTCCCTGTCTCTGTCTCCCCTTCTGTCCCTGTCCCCCTCTCTGTCTCCCTGTCTCTGTCTCCCTCTGTCTCTGTCTCCCTCTGTCTCTATCTCCCTCTGTCTCTGTCTCCCCCTCTGTCTCTGTCTCCCCTTCTGTCTCTGTCTCCCCCTCTGTCTCTGTCTCCCTCTGTCTCTGTCTCTCCCTCTGTCTCTGTCTCTCCCTCTGTCTCTGTCTCCCTCTGTCTCTGTCTCTCCCTCTGTCTCTGTCTCCCCCTCTGTCCCTGTCTCCCTCTGTCTCTGTCTCCCACTCTGTCTCTGTCTCCCTCTGTCTCTGTCTCCCTCTGTCTCTGTCTCTCCCTCTGTCTGTCTCCCCCTCTGTCTCTGTCTCCCTCTGTCTCTGTCTCCCTCTGTCTCTGTCTCCCCCTCTGTCTCTGTCTCCCCTTCTGTCTCTGTCTCCCTCTGTCTCTGTCTCCCCCCGCTCTGTCTCTCCCTCTGCCCATCTCTGACGTGCCTTCTCTGTTCCCACCTGTCTGTCCCTGTCCCCCTCTGTCTCTGTCTCCCTGTCTCTGTCTCCCCTTCTGTCTCTGTCTCCCCTTCTGTCTCTGTCTCCCCCTCTGTCCCTGTCCCCCTCTGTCTCTGTCTCCCTGTCTCTGTCTCCCTCTGTCCCTGTCCCCCTCTGTCTCTGTCTCCCTGTCTCTGTCTCCCTCTGTCTGTCTCCCCGTCTGTCTCTGTCTCCCTGTCTCTGTCTCCCCCTCTGTCTCTGTCTCCCTCTGTCTCTGTCTCCCTCTGTCTCTGTCTCCCCCTCTGTCTCTGTCTCCCCCTCTGTCTCTGTCTCCCTCTGTCTCTGTCTCCCTGTCTCTGTCTCCCTCTGTCTCTGTCTCCCCCAGCTCTGTCTCTCCCTCTGCCCGTCTCTGACGTGCCTTCTCTGTTCCCACCTGTCTGTCCTTGTCCCCCTCTGTCTCTGTCTCCCTGTCTCTGTCTCCCTCTGTCTCTGTCTCCCCCCGCTCTGTCTCTCCCTCTGCCCGTCTCTGATGTGCCTTCTCTGTTCCCACCTGTCTGTCCCCGTCCCCCTCTGTCTCTGTCTCCCTGTCTCTGTCTCCCTCTGTCTCTGTCTCCCCCCAGCTCTGTCTCTCCCTCTGCCCGTCTCTGATGTGCCTTCTCTGTTCCCACCTGTCTGTCCCTGTCCCCCTCTGTCTCTGTCTCCCTGTCTCTGTCTCCCTCTGTCTCTGTCTCCCCCCAGCTCTGTCTCTCCCTCTGCCCGTCTCTGACGTGCCTTCTCTGTTCCCACCTGTCTGTCCCTGTCCCCCTCTGTCTCTGTCTCCCTGTCTCTGTCTCCCTCTGTCTCTGTCTCCCCCCAGCTCTGTCTCTCCCTCTGCCCGTCTCTGATGTGCCTTCTCTGTTCCCACCTGTCTGTCCCTGTCCCCCTCTGTCTCTGTCTCCCTCTGTCTCTGTCTCCCCCCAGCTCTGTCTCTCCCTCTGCCCGTCTCTGATGTGCCTTCTCTGTTCCCACCTGTCTGTCCCTGTCCCCCTCTGTCTCTGTCTCCCTGTCTCTGTCTCCCTCTGTCTCTGTCTCCCCCCAGCTCTGTCTCTCCCTCTGCCCGTCTCTGATGTGCCTTCTCTGTTCCCACCTGTCTGTCCCTGTCCCCCTCTGTCTCTGTCTCCCTGTCTCTGTCTCCCTGTCTCTGTCTCCCTCTGTCTCTGTCTCCCCCCCGCTCTGTCTCTCCCTCTGCCCGTCTCTGATGTGCCTTCTCTGTTCCCACCTGTCTGTCCCTGTCCCCCTCTGTCTCTGTCTCCCTGTCTCTGTCTCCCTCTGTCTCTGTCTCCCTCTGTCTCTGTCTCCCCCCCGCTCTGTCTCTCCCTCTGCCCGTCTCTGATGTGCCTTCTCTGTTCCCACCTGTCTGTCCCTGTCCCCCTCTGTCTCTGTCTCCCTGTCTCTGTCTCCCTCTGTCTCTGTCTCCCCCCCGCTCTGTCTCTCCCTCTGCCCATCTCTGATGTGCCTTCTCTGTTCCCACCTGTCTGTCCCCGTCCCCCTCTGTCTCTGTCTCCCTGTCTCTGTCCCCCTCTGTCTCTGTCTCCCTGTCTCTGTCTCCCTCTGTCTCTGTCTCCCTGTCTCTGTCTCCCTCTGTCTCTGTCTCCCCCAGCTCTGTCTCTCCCTCTGCCCATCTCTGATGTGCCTTCTCTGTTCCCACCTGTCTGTCCCTGTCCCCCTCTGTCTCTGTCTCCCTGTCCCTGTCCCCCTCTGTCTCTGTCTCCCTGTCTCTGTCTCCCTCTGTCTCTGTCTCCCTGTCTCTGTCTCCCTCTGTCTCTGTCTCCCCTAGCTCTGTCTCTCCCTCTGCCCGTCTCTGACGTGCCTTCTCTGTTCCCACCTGTCTGTCCCTGTGCGTGCCGAACGTGCCGAATGTTTTCTGTGTTTTTCTCCATCTCTGTCCATTTTATTTCTCCCGCTCCCCCTCCCTGACCCGTTTCTGGGCTCCCGTCTCTGAACGGCTTTGGTGCCTCCTGCTCCCTCGCCTGCAGGCTCCTTTGTGTCCGAGGCTTGGTCTGTCTCTCAGTACTTTTCTTGGGGTCTCTGCCAAGCTCTCTCCTGCTGTCTGGGGGTCCCCCCCATTTTCCATCTGTCTTGCTCTCTCACTCACACTCATCCCGAGACACCAACAATGGGGCTCGCTGGGTGAGGACAGAGGCAGAAAACAAGGTCTCGCCTGGAAGCCCTCACAGCCCCTGCCGAGCAGCGCTGGCTCCAGACCTCTGCAAAGTCAACACGGGATGCCCTGGGCCCAGTTGCTGCTGCAGGAGAGACTTTGCACTGATGTGAAACGAAAAGGGAATTCAGGCTGGCAATTACCAGCTAATTTCAGCCATGTAGACAGCCAAATCAGATCCTCCAGTTTCTTATGAGCCCACCTCAGGGTCTGAATTAGCCACCTAATTAATTATCTGCAACAGCCTGGGGCTCCCCGGGTGGAGCTCGCCCTTCTCGGCGCAGATGCTGGCTTGTCCCTGAATCACGTCCCGGTGACGCAATCATTATAATTAGACTCAACCTGCAGCTTACCCTTGACCAGGAAGGCTCAGGGATGTGGCCCCGGGCCAGGCTCAACATCTTTAATTTGTGTTGAGTGGAAGCACAGCTACCCTCCGGAGTTGGCCACACACTCGGCTCCTGTCCTGGGGGAGGCGGCACCTGCCCGTCCACCGGTGTCCCTGGCCCTTCCAACCCAGCCAGCTGCGCACTGCAGAGATGCTCCCAGGAGGCCCGACTCACACCAAGATGTGAACGGCACCAGCTCAGGATGCTCCCCTGCGGAGCCACCCAAGGAAGACGTCTCTAACTGCAGAATCAGGCCCCAACCACGGGTTATCCCTCGAGGGAGCTCTGGGCACTGCTGCTGAGGGAACACAGGATGAACGGCTCTGAGCTAAACCCACTCATCCAGGACAGCCCGTGAGCTGACCCCCCAGCACGGCCCAGGCCCTGCCCACCTCCGAGACTAGGGATTCAGTCACTGTCCTTGGCATGGCCTCTGGCCACCATGACAGCCTTGAGCCAAGTAGGGATGGGGTTCCTTTCAAAGGGCAGACAGCAGGTTGGAAGAGGGCCTGCCCACACCCCAGCACACACGAAAGAGGCTGCACGTCCCGCCCGGGAGTTGGTCGGGACACGCAGGGTTTTTGGGTCTCTTCCTTTGCTCTTGTAACCAGTGAGCCCTGGCTCCGTGAGGACGGCGCTGCCTCACCCAGGGGGAACCCACAGGGTCCTCGCCGGATGCACAGGCCAGCTCTGTCCCCATACCTGTCCCTGAGGCAGCGGCCTGCATCCTGCTCTCCCAGGCTGGGCTCTCACCTGGAAGGAAGCCCTCTTGGGGGCTGCCTGGCCCAGCCAGTTAGAACTGGCCCTGCAAAACCTACAGCACGGTGTCCACCCTCCCCCAGCACGTGCACCAGCAAGGTCCGTGGGCTCTACCGTCACCAGAGCAGGGGCAGAGTGAGCTTACAGGGCAGCCCCTGTCCCACCAGCACACCCCCACCCCTGTGCTGGCTCCAGGCCTTGGAAAGGGCTGGGCTGGGGGTGCCGCTGGACACGGCCCTGGCTCCCTGCCCTAAGGCTCCCATGGAGGGCTGCGCTGTGGAGCGCTGTGCGGGTGACTGCAGGGGCGCTGCTGCAGTGGGCCAGATAAGGAGCAGCTGGTGTGGTGGTCTCTCCATGCCTGCCTGTCCCAGCACCTGGCCCCTCAACCCACCCCACCTGCCCCTTCCTACCTCCCAGGGCCTGCTTCATCACGAACTCCATGACGGTTGCTCTGATTCCACAGCGGCTCCTCCAAGGGTCGGAACTCACATGCGTGTGTGGCCGGGAGTGAGTGTCCTTCCTGGGGGAGAGTGAAGTGGTCACAGGTCACCTGGAGCAGGCCCCTGCCTGGCCTTCCCCAGAGACCATCATTTGTTACCCCCCAGTACCTTGTGGGCTGGAACCTCCCCCACCAGGAGCGGCTTCCTGGGTCTGTTCCTAAGGGGGCTTCTGTGCCCACACCCAAACCAGACCTCAGACCACCTGCAAAGTGGTCTCCCCCGCTCCTGGGGTGTCTGAAGCCCCTGTGGGGAGGGCTGCTGACAGCTGAGGGGGCATCACTCAGAGGCGCCTGGCACGAGGCTGCGGGAGCAGGGGAGGGGCCCAGGGGGCGTTTGAAGGTGACTGCTCCGCTCTGCAGCTCCGTCTGGAGCCGCGCCTCCCTGGTAGTCCCGGGCCCAAGGCTGAGGAGAAGGGTTGGGGGTGGGTCTTTGAGCGGGTGCCCTTCAGGGCAGGCTCCCGTGGCTTCTGACTATCCCTGACGGCACTGCGGTCAGCGTGCCCCCCACATGGCCCACGGTAGAAGAAAGGATCGGGGTAGGGGAGAAACTTCAGAGGTTCGACCGTCAGGGAGCACATGGGAACAGGGACAGAGCCCCCCTGCACCCCGAAAGTGCAGGGGGTGGGGGCTCTGGTCCCCTCTTGGGAAGCTGCTTCCTGAAATCACAGCAGCCGCAGTGAGCCGCATTTGTGGGGTCTCTCCTATCAGGGAAACCCCGGTCCCTTGAGCGCCACTGTTTGACGGTTCGCCCCCGCCCTCCGCAGATGAAGCGGACTCGAGCCGGGACTGGGAGGGCGGCGGGCAGGGAGCGGCCCCGGAGCCTTTGCCGCAGCGCTGAGTCTCCTCCAAACTTCTCCCTGGCTCCCGCGGCGCGGGGAAGGAGGGCACCTCAGGGACCCGCACCCCGCAGGGACCCGCATACCCGCCGCGCCGGGGCTCCCGCACCCTTCGGTTTTGCGGGCGGGAGAGCGGCCCTCAGGCGGGAGCGCGCCAGGAGAGGAAAGAAAGAGGGCGAGGAGGAGAGGGGGAGCCTCGGAGACAGGAAGGAGCGAGAAGGAGGCCGCGCGCGGGCCGGGACCGCGGGGGCCGCTTCAGCACCGCGGCGGTGGACAGCGCCCGCCCCGGACCCCGTGCGCGCCAAGCCGGAGAGAGAAGCGGGGGCGGGAGGGGGAGAGAGAAGCTGGGGCCGGGGGGGAGAAGCGGGGGTCGGGAGGAGAAGCCGGGCCGGGGGAAGAAGCCGAGGCCGGGGGGAGAAGCCGGGGCAGGGAGGAAAAGCCAGGACCGCGGGGAGAAGCCGGTGCCGCGAGGAGAAGCCGGAGCTGCGGGCAGAGAAGCCGGGGCCGGGGGGAGAAGCCGGGGCTGCGAGGAGAAGCCGGGGCCGGGGGGAGAAGCCGGGGCTGCGAGGAGAAGCCGGGGCCGGGGGGAGAAGCTGGGGCTGCGAGGAGAAGCCGGGGCTGCGGGTAGAGAAGCTGGGGCCAGGGGGAGAAGCCGGGGCCGAGGGGGAGAAGCCGGGGCCGCAGGGAGAAGCCGGGGCCGCGGTGAGAAGCCGGCGCAGGGGGGAGAAGCCGGGGCCGCGGGGAGAAGCCGGGGCCGGGGGGAGAAGCCGGGGCCGGGGGGAGAAGCCGGGGCCGGGGGGAGAAGCCGGGGCCGCGGGGAGAAGCCGGGGCCGCGGGGAGAAGCCGGCGCAGGAGGGAGAAGCCGGGGCCGCGGGGAGAAGCCGGGCCGCGCGGGGAGAGACCCGGGAGCGGAGGCCGGGCGGGCGCGGGGCGCGGTTACCTTCCCGGGGCGGGCGCGGGCGGTCAGCGGCGGGGCGCGCTCGGGCCGGCTGAGTCCATGTGGCGCCCGGCGAGCTGCGGCGGCGGCTGAAGGGCACCGCGAGGAGGGCGCGTCACCCGGAGGCGCTCCCCGCCCCCCGCCCGCGTCCGAGCGTGACGAGCCCGAGGGGCGGGGCAGGGGGTGGATCCCAGTGACGCGCCCCCCGCTCCCTCCCGCCGGCCCGGCGCCTCCCCAGCCTGCGCCCGCGCCCCCCGCCCGCCCCGACCTGCGCGCCCCCCGCCCGGCGCCCCCCACCGCGACCCCCCAGCGACGGCGCGGGCCTGCTCCCTACACGGTCCGCGAGTGCCAACCCCTCAGGCGGAGACGGCCCCGGCTCTCGGGCGGAGGGGTCGGGGTCGCGGGAACGGGTGAGGGGTCGCTGCCCCGGTTCTGCGGGGACCGTGCCCCCGAGCGCCGCCCGCCCCACTCCGCATCGCAGGGCGGGAGAAGGGCGCCCTCAGACCCCCGAAAACCCATTCGCGCCCCTCCCAGCGAGAGACCCGCGGGCTGGGCCGGGCTGATTTTCAGGGTGACGGGGTCGCCGACGAAGCCACTGTGTTTTCTTTTAGCGGAACAAAGGCCGGAGACCCCAAGGCCCCGGAGAACAGCGGGAGAAGCCGGGCGGGGCGGGGGCGCGCGAGGTCACCGCAGGCGGGCGGGCGGGGAGTGGGGGTCCCGAGGGGGGCGGGCGGGCGAGCGGGGGTCCCGGGGTCCCCCCGCAGTCCCGTCCCCGCGGCCGCCCCCTCCCCCCGGCCTCCGGGATTTCCGCTGCGGCGGACGCGGCACTGCGGGAGAGCGGGGTCGCCGCAAGGTCGGCTCTCTGCCGGGTCCGCCCTGCGGTCCCTGCGCATTGTCGGGCGCCGGGTGCGGGAGGGGTCGGGGCGCACCGGGGACCCTGAAGCTGCCCTGTGCTCCTGGCCGGGGGTGGCCGCTGCTCGTGGTCGCCGCATTAACTTGTCACTGTCCCCTCGGGCCGAGTCCCCGGACTGCGCTGGAGCCGCGCGGATTCGGCCCCTCCCCCGCTGTCTCTGCTCGTGGCTCTGCCCCATCCCCGCCCCTCCGCCGCCCCGAGTTTAGTCTGAGTTCAGGAGGCCTGGACCCCAAGTATTGGCCCCAGCGCCTCTGCCCTGTCCCTACCCTCTGCTCATCTGGTAGGGGACCCTCAGCAGAGGAAGGGAGCTGCGGGGGAGAGGGGAGGGTGAAGGCCCCAGGGCCGAGCCCACGGGATCTCCCCGAGGCAGCCAGGAGAGTCCGTGGGCTTGGGAGGTTCACAGGCAACTTCCCAGCGGGGTACTTACGCCCTAGGATTGGGGTCTCTCCAGCCTCCCGGGCTGGAAGCCGTGGGCGCCCCCAGTGCCGTCCCTTCCTCTCCCCCTGGATCTGAGCCATGTGGGCTCAGAAGGTTGGGCCTAGGAACAGCAGGCAGGAGGCACCCCAGACCCCTTTCTGCCAGTGACCCGTGGGCCCTTAGGGCCATCTCCGCCTCCCCTGGTCCGAGGCCTCAGTCCTCACACACACCCCGCTGGACGCGCTGTGGAGTGAACTCCCAGTTTCCGGACGCCTGGGGCCCCGGCCTGAGCCCAGCCTGGTCTGCTCAGCCTGCCCTTCTAGTGTCTGCAGGACCTGGGAGGGGACAGCGAGGGTGACGTGTTTTGGTCCAGGAAGGAGAGGTCACTCCCTTCCCTGGCGCTTTCTCCCTCCATCCCTAACTGGGTGGATAACCCCACAGCTGACCCTGACAAGTGACCCCAGAGAGGACCCTGGGGTACCCCCTGAACCCAGAGCCAGGCTCATGACTGACCCTGCCACCTCCACAAGCCACATGCAGGGGAGACATCGGTGCCTTTGGGACAGTCTGCACGGGAGAGGCAGGATGGTACACGGAGGTACAGGCTCCTCTGAGCAGAAGGGTCCAGGGTCTGGGCTTCAGCACTGGACTCCTAGGCTGACCGCTCCCTAGTTCTATAACCCAGGCCAGGCTGAGCTCCAAGCACACCTCCAGCCGGTACCCAGAGGACAGAGACCCTGCCAGCCCTCACATTCTGACCTCTGTCTCTGTCTTTCTCTGTCACTCTATGTCTCTGTCTCTGTGTCTCTCTGTCTCCCTTTGTCTCTTTCTGTCTCTCTGTCACTGTATCTCTGTCTCTGCGTCTTTATGTCTCTGTGTCTCTGTGTCCGTCTCTCTGTCTCGCCTGTCACTGCGGTTACCTCTCTCACACCAGCCACACACGAAGCAACCCTTCTCAGCTCTCACACTCGTCTACGTCCTAACCTGGGGGAAGGGGCAGCCATAACTTGGAGGGAAACAGACAAGGTGGGTGACAGCCCAGGTCAGAGCGACAGGTGCCCTGGAGGAGGGAAGGTGGGCATCTGCCGGAGGACTTGAGGCAGGTGCCAGCTCAGGGTGTGTGAGCCGGGCCAGGGCTGCCCGCCCAGCCAGGTGGGAGTCACAGGCTGCTGGCCAGGAGCCACCCAGGCGCCACTCCAGCGGCAGAGGGAGGTGACACAGCAAATGGCCTCTGCCTAGCCAGCTGCACGGGCCACTTGGACACACCCAGGCAGGTACAGTTGGCCCCTCGAGTGCCCAGAGGAGGCCCTGAACCCTGGAGAAGAAGCCCCCAGACCTCCAGCTGGCTGGAAAGGGGCAGGAGCAGAGTGAGGAGCAACCGGTGGTTTGAAGAGCCAGCTTGGAGAAGCGCTGTGCTCAGCTCGACCAACCCGGGCTGTGGGCCCCGTGCCAGCTGGTTGGACATGGATGGTGCCCCCAGCTCAGCCAGCCCTCTGCCCCTCAGAACACCATCCCCAGACAGTAGCCCATGTGAGCCCAGGGACCCCAGCAGGGCTGTGTGAGGACCACATGGCATTGGGTTTCAGACCCTGCAAGGGTCACTCCAGACAGCAGAGAAAGGAGACAGCTGCCCTGCTGCAACCACCCAACTCCAGCCTCTCTGGAAGCCCCTGCCAAGGCCTCCACCCCACCCTGCTCCCATCTGCTGGGTCCCGTCTGCCCATAGCACCTCCACCTCCTGGGTGCCAGGCATTCTCCCTGCCCTGGGCCGGGAAAGGGGTCCCGGAAGCACTTTCAGCGTTTCCTGGCGTTGGCCTTCCGTCCTGGTGTGGGGTGTGGCTAGGGGGCCGGGTTCCCCACGGGCTCAGCAGGAGGGCAGCCCTCTGCCAAACCATCTATGTGGAGCCGGCCCACAGCGCCCACCTAGAAACTCCAAACACAAACTTAATAGTTCAGTGCACCAAGTAGTTCAGTCTGAATGCCGACACCATCCACGCTGTCATTCTCCTGCTGGATTTTGTTATTATTTCAAAAGTAACAACACGTGAAAAGCGTGAACAGAGCCAGATGAAAACCCTTGCTGCTCGCCGGAGCTGGGGCAGGACCTGAAAACCCTTGCTGCTCGCCGGAGCTGGGGCAGGACCTGGGCTGAGTGGAGGGCGTCCCCCCCACACCCCGGGAAGCTCCCCGGTCCTCCCATGCTGTGGCCCGTTCCCCTCCTCCACCAGGTAAGGAAAGTCCAGCGTCCCACTCCTGACTGGCGGGAGGCCGGCACAGAGATACTGCTGCAGCTGGGCCTGCTCGTGCCCAGACCCCGTCCCGGGGTCCTGGGATCTATGTGGCCGGGTCACATGGCGCCCCAGGGTGCAGGTGGGCCAGCTCTGAGCCGCTCCCTTGTGGCCCAGCAGGGTCCCAACCGCGCATGAACAGCGCCAGGTCGCTGGGTCAGCAGCATCGACCTCGGGCTGGAGAGAGGCTCCTGTGCTGGGCAGGGCGGTCCCAGGCCACCCACTCCCCAGGCCAGGGCCCTCCAGCTTCAGGGGGAGCCACAGGCTCTGGCCCTGCCCTGAGTGTGGGGTATGGATCCGGCCGCCTTCAGCCGGGGACCCTCAGGGCTGCTCGGGGAGGGGTCTTGGGGTGGAGAAGCCTCCCAGAAGCAGCGGCCAGGGAGGAGAGGGGCCTTGCTGTGGCCTGAGGCTGCTCAAGTCTCCCCTCCCAGCCTCAACACCTCAGGTCAGGAGGGAGGGGCTTCAGGGGCTCCGAGGCCAGGGTGAGAGACAGGGAGTCCGGGAGATGCAAGGTTTGCCGGGGGGCGTGGCTGGCGGGTGGAGAGCGAAGTGGGTGGTGCTGGAATTTGGGGATGGCCAAGAGATCCTGGGAGCTGCCAGTTACGGGGAGGAGTTCCCTGGAGGACGCCGGGCCAGACACCTGCGCTCCTGGGGCCCAGAGCCCCAGACACTCCTTGGGGTCTTGGGTACTGTGTGATGGGGCCCGAAGGGGCAGGCGAGGGGCAGAGGGCAGGGAGAGCTGGCTCAGACGTCCAGTGCCCCTCCCCTTCCTCCTTCTCCTCCACTGACACCAGAGTGAGGCCGAATCACATGGTGGGTATTTTTGGGAGCGTTTCGTGCCCAGGAGGCGGGAGGAAGAGTTATTTTGGCTCCCTGGGAGCACAGGACCCCCACAGCAGCCCCCGGAGCTCACTTAGGGAAAGGGTATCCGCGGCTTCACCGGGCTGCGGCCATCTCTGTGTCCCCCAGGGCTTGACCTCCTGGCGTCGGGCTTTGTGTCCATGGGTGTGGTGGGGGGCACAGCGGTGGAAGTGAGTCCCTGGAGGGCAGAGTAGTGGGGTGGGCTCTTAGGGCCGGGTGGGCAGGGGAAGGAGCAGGATGGCCACATCCCTGCCCCCACAGCTCCTGGTCTCACGGGGCTGCCCTGGGAAGAGTGGAAGGATCGAAGAGCTCCCCCTCCACTGGCTCCCCCTTGCCCACATGATGCCCAGCAAGGACCCCTGGGGTTCCAGGCACCAGCCCTCAAGCCCTCTGGTTGCAGGTTGGTGCTGACTGTGGACGTGGTGGCGCCCCCTGCCCGGAGCCCGCTTCTCTCTCAGCTAAATTCTGGAGCCTTTTAAACTTCTCAGGGTCTTGACACTCAGCGTCAGTCCCCTGATCCTTGTGGACCTCAGGGTCTCTCTGGGGGCTAGGAAGGGATGACCTTTCCCTTGAACCTCTGCCTCCTGGGTTCAAGTGATTCTCCTGCCTCAGCCTCCTGAGTAGCTGGGATTACAGGCACCCACCACCACACCTGGCTAATTTTTTGTATTTTTAGTAGAGACGGGGTTTCACCGCGTTGGCCAGGCTGGTCTTGAACTTCTGACCTCAGGTGATCTGCCTGCCTCGGCCTCGCAAAGTGCTGGGATTACAGGTGTGAGCCACTGTACCTGGCCTGCTATGAGTTGTTTTCTTTGTTTTCTGTTGGTATAATGGAAGACTAGAGGCGGGGTAATTTGTAAAGAAAAGAGGTTAATTTGGCTCACAATTTTGGCAGCTGGGAAGTTGAAGATTGGGAAGCTGAAGGCCTCAGGCCGCTTTCACTCCTGGCGGAAAGCAGAAGGGGAGCTGGCCTGTGCACAGATCACATGGAGAGAGAGAGAGAGAGAGAGAGAGAGAGAGGGAGAGAGAGACAGAGAGAGACACAGAGACAGAGACAGAGACAGAGAGAGAGAGAGACAGAGACAGAGACACAGAGAGAGACAGAGAGAGACAGAGACAGAGAGAGACAGAGACAGAGACAGAGAGAGACACAGAGAGAGACAGAGACAGAGAGAGACAGAGAGAGAGAGACAGAGAGAGACACAGAGACAGAGACAGAGAGAGAGACAGAGACACAGAGAGAGACAGAGAGAGACAGAGACAGAGACACAGAGACAGAGACAGAGAGAGACAGAGACAGAGACACAGAGAGAGACAGAGACAAAGAGAGACAGAGACAGAGACACAGAGACAGAGACAGAGAGAGACAGAGACAGAGACAGAGAGAGACAGAGACAGAGACAGAGACAGAGAGAGACAGAGACAGAGACAGAGAGAGACAGAGAGAGACAGAGACACAGAGAGAGACAGAGACAAAGACAGAGAGACAGAGAGACACAGAGACAGAGAGAGACAGACAGAGACAGAGACAGAGAGAGACAGAGAGACAGAGAGAGACAGAGACAGAGAGAGACAGAGACAGAGAGAGAGACACAGAGAGACAGAGAGAGACAGAGACAGAGAGATAGAGCGAGAGACAGAGACAGAGAGACAGAGAGAGACAGAGAGAGAGAGCGACAGGGAGAGAGAGAGAGAGAGATGGACGGGGTAGGGAAGACGGGGAAGACTCTTTTTAACAGCCTGCTTACAGCCAACCCCTCAGGAAGGCAGAAGTCTGTTCACGAGGGATCTGCCCCCAGGACCCGGACACCCCCCGCTGCGCCCCACTTCCTGATACTACCACATTGGGAATCAAATTGCGACATCAGTTTTGCTGAGGACAAACCACATGCAAACTACAGCAGTTTCTCCACAAATAGTTCAATTTCGTGAAATGCTCTATCTGCATCTGTCGGGATGACCTTGTGAGTTTCCTCCTTTATTCTCTTAATGTGGTGAATTACATTGACTCATTTTATTCGTGTTTATGTATTTTATTTGGTCGTTTCCAGATAAAACACTGTTTCCATTGACTCACTTTTGAACGTTACGTAGATGTTGCGTTCCTGGGAAACGCTCCCTGCCTTCTAGACGGTGTCAGATCCAATCTGATTGCATTTTGTTAAAAATGTGTCTGTCTGCATTCCTGAGAGACGCTGGACTGGCCTGTAGCTGTATTTCCTTGTCATGTCTTTGGTTTTGAGACCAGGAGAATGCTGCCTTCACAGACTGAGGGGGGAAGTGTGCCTCCCTCCTCCGTTCTTCAAATGAGTTTGTATAGATTTGGTATCACGATTTCCTTGAAAGTTGGACAGATTTCAAAGTAAACCTGTGTGGAGTTTTTTATCTTTGTTGTTCAAATTCGATTTATTTGATATAGTCCTATTCTGACATTTCAAAATTTCTTTATAAGTCAGTTTTGGTAATTTATGCCTTTCAAAGACTTTGTCCATTTTAGGTAAATTATTAAAATGTTTTGGCATAAAGTTGTTCATAACATCCCTTATTATCCTTTTAATGTCTGGAAGTCCTGTTGTGATCACTACCCTTTTATTCTTTTTTTTTTTTAAGAAAAAAAAAAGGAAGAAAGAAAGAGAGAAAGAAAAAAAAGAATGAACAAGAGGAAGAAAAAGGAAGAGAAAGAGATAGAGAGAACGGGAGTATTGCTCTATTGCCCAGGCTAGAATGCAGTCTAGAAATGGGAATTGAAAACCTCTTTTATGCCAATAATTGTGCTTAACAATGGAGACAGGAAGGAATAAGGGAAGAAAATAACAAACAAGCAGCCAACCAATATTTCATTTAAACCTATGAAATGCTATGCGATTACTGAGGAGTGATTCACTTCCAATTACGTGGTCACTTTTGGAATAGGTGTGATGTGGTACTGATAAGAATGTGTGTTTTGTGTATTTGAAGTGGAGAGTTCTATACATGTTTATTAAGTTTACTTGTTCCGGGTCTGAGATCAAGTCCTGGATATCCTTGTTAATTTTCCGTCTCGTTGATCAGTCTAATATTGACAATGTGATGTTACAGTCTCCCACTATTACTGTGTGGGAGGCTGAGTCTCTTTATAAGTCACTAAGAACTTGCTTTATGTATCTGGGTGCTCCTGTATTGGGTGCGTGTATATTTAGGATCGTTAGCTCTTCTTGTTGCATTGATCCTTTTACCATTATGTAATGCCCTTCTTTGTCTCTTTTGATCTTTGTTGCTTTAAAGTCTATTTTATCAGAAGTGAGAATTGCAACTCCTGCTTTTTATTTATTTATTTATTTTTGCTCTCCGTTTGGTTGGTAAATCTTCCCCCATTCCTTTGTTTTGAGTCTTTGTGTATCGTTGCGTGTGAGATGGGTCTGGATGCAGCATACCGATGGGTTTTGGCTTTTTATCCAGTTAATAATATATATGAGTTTAATACTGCCATTTGATGCTAGCTGGATATATTTTTGGAAAGGCTGATACTGGTTGTTCCTTTATATGTATAGTGCTTCTCTCAGAATCTCTTGTAAAGCAGGCCTGGTGGTGGTGAAATCTCTGAGTACTCGCTTGTTCGCAAAAGATTTTATTTTTCCTTTGCTTGTGAAGCTTAGTTTGGCTGGATATGAGATTCTGGGTTGAAAGTTCTTTTCTTTAAGGATGTTGAATATTGGCCCGCACTCTTTTCTGGTTTGTAGGGTTTCTGCTGAGAGATCTGCTGTAAGTCTGATAGGCTTCCCTTTGTGGGTAACCTGACCTTTCTCTCTGACTGCTCTTAGTATTTTCTCCTGCATTTCAACACTAGTGAATCTGACGATTATGTGCCTTGGGGTTGGTCTTCTTGAGAAATATCTTTGTGGTGTTCTCTGTATTACCTGGAGTTGAATATTACCCTGCCTTGCTAGGTTGGGAAAGTTTTCCTGAATAATATCCTGAAGAGTATTTTCCAACTTGGATTCATTCTCTTCGTCACATTCAGGTACACCTATCAAACGTAGATTAGGTCTTTTCACATAGTCCCGTATTTCCTGGAGACTTTGCTCATTCCTTTTTATCCTTTTTTCTCTAATCTTGTCTTCTCGTTTTATTTCATTAAGTTGGTCTTCGACCTCCGATATCCTTTCTTCTGCTTGATCAATTCGACTGTTAAAACTTGGGCATACTTAACAAAGTTCTTGTGTTGTGTTTTTCAGCTCCATTAATTCACTTATATTCCTCTCTAAATTGTCTATTCTCGTTAGCATTTCATCAAACCTTTTTTCAAAGTTCTTAGTTTCTTTGCATTGGGTTAGAACAAGTTCTTTTAATTCACAGAAGTTTCTTATCATCCACCTTCTGAAGCCTACTTCTGTGAATGGAACACACTCGTTCTCCATCAGGCCTTGTTCCGTTGCTGATGAGGAGCTGTGATCCCCTGTAGAGGGAGAGGCATTCTGATTTTGGATATTGTCAGCCTTTTTATGCTGGTTTCTTCCCATCATTGTAAAGTTATCCATCTGTTGTCTTTGTGATTACCAACTTTCAAATTAGGTCTCTGAGTGGACGTCCAACTTGTTGATTCCCAGCACTGAAATCTGAGCAATCCACTGTGCCGGTCAAAACAGCGGCGTTAAGATTGATGGTGCTTTTCTGGCCGGGAATCTTCAGTCTGGCTCCCTTCTTGAGTCCATCCTTCAATCAGCTGAATAGGCGACTCTGCCTTCCCAGAGCTCCAAACATCGGCCAAAAGGGGACCTACTCTGCACCAAGAACCGCCGCACCGGCCACAAGAGTCGCGCTGGCAACCCGTGGGGCTCCTCCGCTGGGAATCTCCTGGTCTGTGAGCAACAAAAATTCGTCTGAAAGTGTGGCGTCCTCTCGTTCTCTGTGCTTTCACTGGGAGCTACAATCCCGAGCTGCTAGTGATCAGCCATCTTGGATCTCTCTATTCTTAATATTGGTAATGTTTTCTTGAGTAGTCTATTTGGAAATCTATCAATTTTGGCCAGGAATGGTGGCTCACGCCTATAATCCCAGCACTTTGGGAGGCCCAGGCAGGTGGAACACCTGAGGTCAGGAGTTCAAGACCAGCCTGGCCAACATGGTGAAACCCCATCTCTACTAAAAATACAAAAAGTTAGCCAGGAGTGTTGGTGGACACCTGGAATCCCAGCTACTTGAAAGGCTGAGGCAGGAGAATCTCTTGAACCCGGGAGGCAGAGGTTGCAGTGAGCCGAGATCACTCCATTGCACTCCAGTCTGGGCAACAAGAGTGAAATTCTGTCAAAAAAAAAACAACCTATCAATTTTATCTTTTCAAAAAACAGGCTTTGAGTTCATTGATTTTTCTCTATTTTGTTCTATTGATTTATGCTCTCGTCTTTGTTTGTTTTTCTGCAGCTACTTTGGGTTTCATCGACTCTTGCTTTTTGGTCTTTTCTCTCTTCTAATGCAAGCAATTAAACCTATAACTCTTCCCTCTAAACACATTGATGTTCAGTTTATTTATTTATTTTATTATTATTTTTTTGAGATGGAGTCTCACTCTGTGGCTCAGGCTGGAGTGCAGTGGTACAATTTCAACTCACTGCAACCTCTGCCTCCTGGGAGTTCTAGCGATTCTCCTGCCTCAGCCTCCCGAGTAGCTGGGATTACAGTCGCCCACCACCACACTGGACTAACTTTTGTATTTTTTAGTAGAGACGGGGGTTTCACCATATTGGCCAGGCTGGTCTCGAACTCCTGACCTCAGGTGATCTGCCTGCCTTGGCCTCCCAAAGTGCTGGGATTAAAGGCGTGAGCCACCGCATACGGCCAGATGTTCATTTTCATCAAGTATTTTTAATTCACTTTGTGATTTCTTCTTTGACCCATGGGTTATTTTAGAAGTGTGCTATTTAATTTTCAAATAGCTGGGGGTAGGGGTAGTTCAGCTTTCTTTTTCCACAATAGAATTCTAATTTAATTCTATTCTGGTCAGAGAACATACTTTGTATTATTTCACTCTTTTTAAACTTACTGAGGTTTGTTTTATGATTCACAGTATGGTCCATGTGAATGTTTCATTAATGATTTCCTCAGTATTTTCATGGAATATGCTATAAATATGTATTAGATCAAGTTTGTTATTACAATTTTTTATATCTTTACTGATTTTATGTCACCTTGTTCAGTTATAATTGTGAATTTGCCTCTTTCTCCTTTTGTCACTTTTTGCTTTATGTATTTCTAGGTCCTGTTATTGTGGGCATACACATTTGGGAACATTATATATTCTTTTCTGTTTTTTGAGATGGAGTTTCACTCTTGTTACCCAGGCTGGAGTGCAATGGTACGATCTCGGCTCACCGCAACCTTCGCCTCCCGGGTTCAAGCAATTCTCCTGCCTCAGCCTCCCGAGTAGCTGGGATTACAGGCGCGCACCACCATGCCCAGCTAATTTTTGTATTGTTTAGTAGAGACGGGGTTTCACCTTGTTGACCAGGATGGTCTCGATCTCTTGACCTCGTGATCCACCCGCCTTGGCCTCCCAAAGTGCTGGGATTATAGGCGTGAGCCACTGCGCCCAGCCCTTTTTTTTTTTTTTTTGAGATGGAGTCTCACTCTGTCTCCCAGGCTGGAGTGCAGTGGTGTGATCTTGGCTCACTGCTACCTCTGCCTCCCAGTTCAAGTGATTCTCCTGCCTCAGCCTCCCTGGTAGTTGGGACTACAGATGCCCACCACCATGTCCAGCTAATTTTTGTATTTTTAGTAGAGATGAGGTTTCACCATGTTGGCCAGGATGGTCTCGATCTCCTGAACTTGTGATCCACCTGCCTTGGCCTCCCAAAGTGCTGGGATTACAGGCATGAGCCGCCACGCCTGGCCTGGGAACACTATGTTTTCTTAATACGTAGGACCCTGTATTATTATGGGCTGCTTCTCTTTTTCTCTGTTAATGTTCCTTGTTCTGAAGTCTGCTTTGTCTGATTTTAATGTGGCCACATCAGCTGACTTATAATTAGTGTTTGTACGGTGTATTATTTCCATCTTGTCACCTTTAACCCGTACAAGTCTTTATATATAAAGTGGATTTATATACACAGTATATAGCTGAATATTGCCGTTTATTCAGTCTGAAAATGCCTGCCTTTTGTTTGGAATGTTTCCATTTTAGTTGAATTTATGTATTCCACCTTGCGTTCGGTTTGTATTTTTCCGTTTATTCTTTGCGTTTTTTCTTGCCCTGACTTCTTTTGGATTGGTTGACTGTCTTGAAGGAGCCCATGTGTTTGTCTCTGTTTTGTCACTGGCAGTGTCCTCTGTTTCCCCCTCACAGGTTCCTCCAGGGTTTGTGACATGCAGCTCACCTCATCTCCACCAGCCTCTGGGCGACGCACACCTCTGTTCATTAAGAAGCTCATGCTGGGAGGCCGAGGCGGGTGGATCACGAGGTCAAGAGATCGAGACCATCCTGGTCAACAAGGTGAAACCCCGTCTCTACTAATACAAAAAAAAAATTAGCTGGGCACGGTGGCGCGTGCCTGTAATCCCAGCTACTCAGGAGGCTGAGGCAGGAGAATTGCCTGAACCCAGGAGGCGGAGATTGCGGTGAGCCGAGATCGCGCCATTGCACTCCAGCCTGGATAACAAGAGCGAAACTCCGTCTCAAAAAAAAAAAAAAAAAAAAAAAAAAAAAAAAAAAAGAAGCTCATGCTAATTTACTTCCACGGACGCCATAAACCGTTATTGTTTTAGCTTTAGCGATTATCTTTATTATTTTAAAACTTATTTTTGTATTTTTTGAGGTAAGTCTTGCTCTGTCACCCAAGCTGGACCGCGGTGGAGCAGTCGTGACTCACTGCAGCTTCAACCTCCCCAGCTCCTGCCTCAGGCTTCGCAGTAGCTGGGGTTACAGGTGCTGCCACCATGCCCAGCTAATTGTCATTTTTTTAAGGGATGGAGTCTTGCCATGTTGCCCAGGTTGGTCTCAAACTCCTGAGCTCAAGAGACCCTCCTGCCTCAGCCTCCCAAAGAGTTGGGATTACAGTGAGCCACAGTGATTTTTAAAATAGATGTTAAAATAAGTGAAGGGTCTTATTTGCCAACATATTCACACTTCCAGCCCTCTGGGTCCCTCAGGTAGACGGCGCACCCATCTAGTGTCATTTTCGTTCCCTGTGGACTCTTCAGCTCCCAATCTTCCTGCCTGACTTTGTAGAGTTTCAGATCCTGTATCCTAGTACTTAGCAGCACAGGGGAGGCCGAGGAAGATCTCCAGGGCTCCTTCTCCCCAGAGTTCCCTCCTGGCTGGGCTCTGCCTCGGGACCCCTGAACTCTGACCTCCTTCTGCTCCCCTCAGGACCACTGTCCCATGCCACAGTGGCCCTAGCAGCGAGCCAGGAGCGTGTGGCTCCCTCTTCTCAGGGCCCCTGCTCTATGCTACATGTTCCTCAGTGTCCAAAAACGATTGTTTTGGCCAGGCGTGGTGGCTCATGCCTGTAATCCCAGCATTTTGGGAGGCCTAGGTGAGTGGATCACTTGAGATCAGAAGTTCCAGATCAGCCTGGCCACCTTGGTAGAACCCCATCACTACTAAATACACAAAAATTAGCTGGCCATGGTGGCGGGTGCCTCTAATCCCAGGTACTTGGGAGGCTGAGGCAGGAGAATCACTTGAGCCCAGGAGGCAGAGGTTGCAGTGAGCCAAGTTTGCGCCACTCACTCTAACCTGGGAGACAGAGCAAGACTCTGTCTCAAAAAAAAACAAAACTGTTTTGTGCATTTTGTTTAGTTTTTTAGTCTGGTCCCTGTCACTCCATCAAGGCTGCGAGTGAAGTCTCGACTGTGGCCTTGTTTTTACAGCCAGCAAGCATGGGCAATGTCCTCTGGGTTGTGGTGTGAGGGCCCGTGGGGACTGCTGTCCCTGCCTCATGATCCTCGTGTTTCAGCACCAAGCAGAGCAGGTGTGGTGCCAGGTCCCCGGCACCTTCCCAGAGCAAAGTCTGAAGTGAGGCCAGTGGGACATCTGGCCTGAGGTGTCAGGTTTCCTGGCCTGGGGGCTGGCAAAGCTATGGCAGGAACCACAGCAACCACGCTGCTTGGCCCAGAGAGGAGGAGTCTGGGCATAGCCAGGGTCTCTGGCTGTGCGGCTGTATCAGTCCATTCTCACACTGCTATAAACAAACACCTGAGACTGGGTCATTTATAAAGGAAAGAGATTTAATTGACTCACAGTTCCCCATGGCTGGGGAGGCCTCAGGAAACTTACAATCATGGTGGAAGGGGAAGCAGGCACTTCCTCACAAAGCAGCAGGAGAGAGAGTGCACAAAGATGGCAGAGCCCACACTTACCAAACAGGCAGATCTCGTGAGAACTCACTCACCACGGGGAAACTGCCCCCAGGATCCAATCACCTCCCTCCCTCGGCATGTGGGGATTAAAATTCGAGACGAGATCTGAGGGGGAGGGACAGAGTCAACCGTATCAGCAGCTGAGGGGCTGGCAGCAGGGACTTGGAGTTTGACCTTGGGTAAGTGCCAAGGCCGGAATGTAGGGGCCGTGCCACATGGACCTGCCTCTTCTGGCCCTTCTCCAGTCATCGGACCGGCCGGAAGACTCCTTATCCTAATCTAAGGCCCGTGACATCTAGAGGGTCTGCAGCCTCTTCCACAAAGGGGGTGCCCCAGACCTGAGACCGGCATCCTCAGCTTGCACGTGACTGCCCGGCACACCTGGGGTTGGGGGCAGGCTCCCAACCCATCCGAAGGGGCTCTGAGTGCTGGTGTGGGCACAGGGGCCCCTCGCTGCCAGCACAGCCTCCCCTGCCCTTGGGTTGCTGCGATTTTGCTGTAAGCTCCTGGAGATGTGAAAGTGAGAACAGCCTGCTGCTGAGGCTCCTGCTGAGGTGAGGTCTGGTGGGACGCTGAGCAGCTGCAGGCCTCGGTGGGCAAAGCTTTGGAGCAAGCCCTTTTGTCTGTTTTTGAGATGGTGTTTTGTTCTTATCACCCAGGCTGGAGTGCATTGGTGCAATCTCAGCTCACTGCAACCTCTGCCTCCTGGGTTGAAGTGATTCTCCTGCCTCAGCCTCCCGAGTAGCTGGGATTACAGGCATGCACCACTACGCACAGCTAATTTTGCATTCTTGGTAGAGATGGGGTTTCTCCATGTTGGTCAGGCTGGTCTTGAACGCCTGACCCCAGGTAATCCGCCCACCTCGGCCTCCAAAAATGCTGGGATTACAGGTGTGAGCCACCTCGCCCGGCCAGAGCAAGCCTTTTTGGCGAAAGCAGTTTGGGGCAGCCAGACAGCGCTCTGTGGCCCTGGAATCCTTGTCCACACTGAAGGATGATGAAATCGGTGCCGTGACGGGAGGTCCCTGCTGTGCCACCTGTGGCCAGGGAGTGCTGGCTGATGAGGGCCCGTCACGGGGCTTAGACCTTCAACTCCACCCAGGCCTGTGAGGTGGGCTGGGCGCGCGGCTGCCTGGGGCTGTGGCTGCAGTGCAGGAGGGGGTGAGCTCCTGGAGACGAAGGCAGAAGCGGAACTTCAGCCTCAGCTGACCTCAGCACTCGGTTTTCCTGCTAAAAGCAGCTCCGGGACAGAATCAGCCCCTCCCCCAGCTCTGAAGCTCGTTCTAGTGACACTGGTCTGCTGTAGTGACTCAGTGCCTCCCCTCCGACTCCTCGCAGCCAAGTCCTCCCACTTGGAGGCCCACAGGGTTAGCGGGGGCCTCATCTTGGGGCCGAAGCACACCTCTGGGCTTGGCCCTCCGCAGAGCCCCGAAGCTCCCTGGGGGCACAGGGAGAAGAGGCCCATGGAAGCCCCGGGAGGTGGCCTGAGAGCAGCGGGACGTCTAGGAGACAGGGGTGTGACAGGCCACCTGGAAGGCAGCCTGCTTCACCCACAGGAGCTTACTGTGGAGAGTCTGAGCCCCCGCAGGACAGAAGTGCGGTCTGCACTGGTTTGAGGAACACAGTTTGGATGCGTCCCTGCCTGAAGCCGGCACATCCTCCCCTGCCCACCCCCGGACGGCCATGGACTAGGCTGGCCTGCCGAGGACTTCACATTTGCTGGAATTTTACACGAATGAAGTCACTCCCCGCCCCCTCCTTTTGATCTGGCCGCATTTGCTGAGCTCGCTGCTGTTCTGATGGGTGGCTTGGATCAGCGTCCCCAGCCGAGTCTCCTGCGGAACTGTAACCCTCATGTGTCAGGGGAGGAGCCTGCTGGGGGTGGCTGGATTCTGGGGCGGACATCCCCTTGCTGTTCTCAGGATGCTGAGTTCTCACAACATCTGCTTGTTTGGAAGGGGCCACACGTTCCCCTTTCACCCGCTCGCTCTCCCTCCTCCCACCAGGTAAAATGTGCCTGCCTCCCCTTTGCCTTCTGCCCCGATTATAAGTGTCCTGAGGCCTCCCCAGCCATGTGGAACTGTGAATCCGTTTTTCTTTATAAATCACCTGGTCTCAGGTATGTGTTTACAGCAGTGTGAGAACGGACTAACGTACCCGGGGACACCTTGCAGTGCTGCCCCACTCCATGCTGAGCAGGACCCTGCGGGTGTGGACATGCACAGCTCCTTCATACGCCCACACGACCCCATGGGACGGACACGAACAGCTCCTTCATACACCCACACGACCCCGTGGCACGGACACGAACAGCTCCTTCATACGCCCACACGACCCCGTGGCACGGACACGCACAGCTCCTTCATACGCCCACACGACCCCGTGGCACGGACACGAACAGCTCCTTCATACGCCCACACGACCCCGTGGCACGGACACGAACAGCTCCTTCATACGCCCACACGACCCCGTGGCACGGACACGCACAGCTCCTTCATACGCCCACACGACCCCGTGGCACGGACACGAACAGCTCCTTCATACGCCCACACGACCCCGTGGCACGGACACGAACAGCTCCTTCATACGCCCACACGACCCCGTGGCGTGGACACGAACAGCTCCTTCATACGCCCACACGACCCCGTGGCGTGGACACGAACAGCTCCTTCATACGCCCACACGACCCCGTGGCGTGGACACGAACAGCTCCTTCATACGCCCACACGACCCCGTGGCGTGGACACGAACAGCTCCTTCACACGCCCACACGACCCCTTGGTGTGGACATGAACAGCTCCTTCATATGCACACACAACCCCGTGGTATGGACACGAACAGCTCCTTCATACGCCCACCTGTGTGTGGACCATGGGTTGTTCCTGAACGTGAACATGGCCTTACCCTTTCCTATCTTGTGGGTCAGCACCTAGGAGCAGAATTGCTAAATTGTGTATGAAATTTCTATTTTGTTTTTTAAGAAACTACCAAGCTATTTTCCAAAGCGGTTGTGCCATTTTAAGCTCCCACCCAGACTGCATGAGGGCGAGGGCTTCTCCACATGTGTGGGGACACGTGGCTCAGTGGGCCTTCTTGACTGGCTGCCCTTGTGGGTGTGGCAGCATCTTGCTGTGGTTCCAACTTGCATTTCCCCCAGGACCCGTGATGTGAGCATCGCTGCATGGCTGCTAGCCATTCGTAGCTCCATGAAGTCGACAAGAAGATGGGGCCATGCAAGGTGGGCAGCGCCAGGCGTGGTCTCTCTTAGAGCTTCACGTGGCCTATGTACTACGACCCTGCAAGGATGACCTCATGTCCACGCACGGGACGGAGCACAGCCACAGGCTCGGTGAACATGGGCAGGGCTCCCACACGCGGGACGGAACCTCAGTGCCTCGGGCAGGGTTCCCGCATGCAGGACGGAGCCTCGGTGCCCTGGGCAGGGCTCCCGCGCGTGGGACAGAGCCTCGGTGCCCTGGGCAGGGCTCAGACCAGCGGCCGGCTGGGCAGATGGTGCATCCTGGACCTTTCACGTGTGGGTGCATTGGCAGTGCCGTGTGTGACCTCTTGTGACCATATCTGCGTGTGTGTTCAGCTTCTACGTGCCTGTGCACCTGTGTGTGTCCATGCTGAGCTGAGTGGTGGGCAGAGAAATCCTGGCACAGCATGGCCAGGAACAGGCCATAGACTCCCTTTTGAGCCGGGTCATGCTGGATGGGGTTTTCCCTGTCCTGCCACCCAGACCCCACCGTCCTGGCCTCCATTCTGTGCACTGCATCTCAGCCCAGCCTGGGCCGGCGATCTCCTACCCTCCACACCCTCCTCCGTCCTCCGTAATCTCAGCCCAGCCTGGACCAGCCACCCTCTGTCCTCCACACACAAGAGTCTCAGGCCCCTGACAGAGGGTGTGGGGCCAGCCAGAGGGAGGTGCAGTCACTTGTCCAGGTGGGGTGGCTGGGTTTGCCCCGGGCCACGGGAGGTTGGTGGGGAGAAGGGACCCCCCAGCTTTCAGAGTTAAGTCTGGGGCAAGGAAGGGGCCGGGCTAGGGGATCGGTTTGGAGCTTGGGTCTCCTTGGGGAGAGGGGTGGGCGGCAGCAGGGGCAGAGGAGGCTGCACAGCGCAGGGCTGAGGCTGGAGAGCCTGGAGGGAACGCAGTCCCAGCCACCCCAGAGCAGGGGCATCTGCGTCAGGTGGCCAGGCCCGAAGCCAGAATCCAGGATGACTTTGATATGAAAATCTCAGCACCTATTTAGCTTCTCATTACTTTTTTAAAAAAGAGCTAAAAATAGCGGCGGGTGCATAGCAAATGTGAAGACGTTATTCTCTAAAAACAGGAAGAGCCTGGCAGTGATGAGTTCAGGGTGGGGTAGGGGCTCACCACGGTCACCTTCTCCTTCCAGCGGCCCCTGGTCCTCCACCAGCCTGACAGCCGATGCCACCTCAGCCCTGCGGGGATGACACAGGGGCAGTGTGGAGCCCACCCTTGCTCCCAGGCCCAGGGCCCACGAGTAGGGGCCGAGTGTAGAGGAGAGGAAGGTCCCAGGGCTGAGGGCAGGGGCTGAGTGGAGAGGAGAGCGGTTATCCTGGGCCTTTGGGGGCCGAGTGGAGAGGAGGGGGGGTCCGGGGGCTGCAGGGACTGAGCGAAGAGGAGATAGGGTCCCGGGGCTATGGGGGGGTCTGGGCAGCTCTTCAGGGGGCCATTGAGCCCAGCCAGGGCGAGGCCAAAGGTGGGGGCTCCAGGCAGGAGCAGTGGAAACCCCGGGTGTCAGAGAGACCCCGCCTGTCTCTCAGGACTGCTGCCCCTGGTGTGACCTGGTGCCAGCAGCGTCGTCAGTCTCTGCCTGGGAGCTGCTGCCCGCTGTCCTCTGGCCCCTCTGGGGCATGTGAGGGCAAGTGAGGCTCCCACGAAACCCCCACATCCTTTGCCCCCAGGACCACTCCCATGCCCTGCTGTGCTAACTTCTTGGGCATCCCCAAGGGTGGGGGCTAGGCCTGGCGTCGGGTAAGCAGCAGAGCGGCCTGGCTTCCTTCAGCTGTGTGGGCCCCACTTCCTCCAACGTGAACCCTCAGGGGCTGGAGGTGCCTTGGAGGTGGTGGCTCCCAGGCTGGGGTTGTGCATGAGTGCAGGCTAGTGAGTCCCATCTGCGTGCAGCTGGGAGGGGTCTCCTCTCCTCTGACCCCATAGACTCCCCAGCCCTGCCGTCCGGCCCCTCCCACTCCCCCACTCCCCGCCTGTGCCCACCGAGGTGGCCGTGGCCCCGAGGGCATCTGGCCCACGCAGCCACCCATGTGCCCTTGCTGCCTCCCTAGCTCAGTCAGGCCAGCCCAGCCCCCCAGGAGCACCACCTGTGCCCCACGGCTGTCCTGGCCGCTTCCATCTCTGCCTCTCAGCTGCCCGGCTAGAGTGCCCCATGCGTACCCTTCTCCAGAGGGACCCATCTGACCTCTGCCAACCTGATGCTGGTTCTTGTGTCCAGTAACAGCCCCTCTCGCGACAGGCTGTGGCCCTGTGGCATGTGTCCTCACCAGGGGGTACTGCAGAGGCCCCAGGCCTTAGGCACAGGGAAAGCCTGCAGTCTGGGACACCCCCAGCAGAGGGAGGAGGAGCTGAGGCTTGCACTCATGGCTCCCAGGACACCTTCTGGGCAAACCTTTATTCCAGGACACTTGCTGCTGGGATTCCCGACAGCAGTATTCTCAGCACTTGGCTCTGGATGCGCGCACCTGTGTTCCTGCGACCACTGGGCTGGTACCGAAGCCCCGCCCCCACGCCACACCCCGCCCCGCTGTCCTGAAGACTTCAGGACCCACCTTCCATGGGGCAAGAAGGGCCTGGCACCCAGAGGCTCCCAGACAAGCATGGCCCTGAGGCCTGGGCCTGGCAGGGGAGAGGCCAGCTGGTGGGGTGGCCTTGGGGCCCCCGGACAGACCCTGCTGATAGGCCCCCAGGAATCGTGGAAAGCTTGTCGTCAACCTGGCAATGTCATGCAGGGCGGAGGCTCCTCCAAGTTCTGAGGCCCTGGGATGCCCCTCTGCCCCTGAGCCTGAGCAGTAGGGCACATCTAAGCAAGCACTTAAAGACTTCTCAATTTTTTTTGAATTTTCTGAATAACAAAATCCTCCAAACTTCCCCACTAAGCCTGGACACAGGAACCCAGGGTAGCCAGGTGGGCTTGGGGGCTAGGGTCCCCTGGAAACCTGGGGCTCGGTTTCCCTACAGCCCAGCCCTGTGTGGCAGCCCTGGCCTCTGCTGCAAGGCATGCACCCCTCTCCCTCCCTTCCTCTCCCCTCACTCCCTCCCACCTCGCAGTGGCCCTAAGTCCATGCCGGCCTGAGGTCCCCGGGGAGGCCTAGGGAAGCCCAGACCCCGCCAGCAGAACAAGCAGCAGCAGTGACTCAACCCCACAGGGCCCCGGCCACCAGCTGGGGTGCAGGAGATGGCAGCTGACCTGGTGTCCCCCAGGCCCTGGCAGCGCTGGCTGCAGCAGTGAAGGCAGATCCTCCCAAGGAAGGTGGGTGACGCCCCAGGCAGAGACCTGCCCCCGCCCGGCCCAGCGTCCCATCCCATTCTTTGGCCATCCCATCCTCCCGTCACCAGAACCTTCTCCGTCCTCCCAGCCCGGCGACTCATCCCGTCCTCCCGTCACCGGAACCTTCTCTGTCCTCCCGGCCCGGCGTCTCATCCCGTCCTCCCGTCACCAGAACCTTCTCCGTCCTCCCGGCCCGGCGTCTCATCCCGTCCTCCTGTCACCGGAACCCCGTCCTCCCGGCCCGGTGTCTCATCCCGTCCTCCCGTCACCGGAACCTTCTCCGTCCTCCCGGCCCGGCGTCTCATCCCGTCCTCCTGTCACCAGAACCTTCTCCGCCCTCCCGGCCCGGCGTCTCATCCCGTCCTTCCGTCACCAGAACCTTCTTTCGGCAGAGCACCCTTTGAGGTGCCCCAGCCCCACGCTGCCTCTGGCTGGGGGTGACGCAGACGAGCTGGTCTGTGCCCCTAATTACAGGTCAGAGTCAAGACCCAGCGATCTAACCACGGCAAAGCTGCCGAGGAACCAGCCCCGTGCCCCAGATGGTGAATGGCACCAAGGCGAGCGGATCCACAGTGGAGACACAGCGGTCATTGGAAAATAGTTTAATTCTGTACAGACGACCATGGGACTGATTACAAAGTGCGGTGCAAACACCAGGCCCGAAACACCAAAGAAATCACAAACCCGACAACTGTGGAGGAGCACGAATCAGCTGTTCCTCTGGGAGGAGAAAAAGGAGGGCGGTCAGAGGCTTTGGAATGCTTTCTCGTCCTGTGCCCGGAATGCCGGGCGGGCGGCGACCCTGGCCGCACCTGCCGCCGCCCACGGGCCCTCACGGCGGGACCCAGGTCCCACGAGGGCTCCTGAACCGTGGAGCTGTGTGCACAGCCCCCGCCACTGCGGCCTCAGAAGAGGGGCCGGGAGCCCTGGTTCTCAAACTCCGACCAGGCGTCGTTCAGCTCCATGAAGATCATCTTGGCGTGCTGCTCGTACGGCTGCCCCGCGGCCTGTGGGCGACAGGCGGTGTGAGCGCCTCCCACAGGCACGCGGGGGTGGGCGGGGCAGGACCCCCCAAGGCGTCCCGTGCGGCCGGCAGCCCCGCTCACCTTGTCGGGGTGCACGGCCAGCACGGCACGGCGGTAGTGCTTCTTCACCTGCTCCGGGGCCACCAGGTCGGCCATGCCCACGGGCGTCCAGCGGCTCTCCCCGTCCCACAGCACCGTGTGCAGCGTGGACAGCAGGGCGCGGATGTTCCGCTCCTTGCCCTCGATCCAGTCCAGGAGCTGCAGGAGACACGGAGCTTGCTGAGCCCTGAGTGCCAGCCCATCCTCCGCCTCCCTGCACAGGGAAACCGAGACATGGCACCGCGGAAGGGCTTGGGTGGTGAACAGGGAGTGGGCTGCACTGTGAGTCCTGGCAGGTGAACTCCAGCCCTGGACCCTGGCCACCCTGATGGCTCCACAGGACATGTCACCAGCTGCGGCAACTGGCATGCGTCCGGGAGGCACCGTCGCACTGGGGAGGGCAGGGCCACAGACACTGTCCCACTGCACGCCCTGCCCTCAACCACACGGAGCCCACGCTGGACGACACAGGGCCAGGTGGCCTTTGTGTGCTAGGGCCTGGGGCCAGAGGGACCCTCTTCTCAGCCAGATGATCACTAAGGACCCAAACCCTGGTGCTGGTGGCGCAGAGCCCAGCCCATCCCAAGCCCCAGACTCAGAGGGACGAGGGGATGATCCCTGGTGCCCGTGAAAGGACCCCAGGGTCACAGCCGCACATGGCTGGTCATCAGCCAAGCCACAGAGCAGGACGTGTCTTGGGGCCGGCACAGACACCCTGAATGCTGCACAGTGAGCACCCAGAGCAGCCCCCAGGAGATGTGTGCCCTTGACAATCTCTGCAGACACCCTGGGGGCACCCCTCGCCAGCACTCAGCCATCTGGGCACATGGGGAGCAGCACTGCCTGGGGCCTGGCTCTGCCCTGAACCCCCGGCCTCAGGCCACCCCAGCCTCAGGTCACCCCATCCTCTAGGGCTGCTAGGCCTGCCGGCAGTGGCGGGTTCCCGGCTGGAGATGCCGGCTCCCTGCGGCACAGCAGATGCTCCGGGGCCCTGGGTCGAGGCCTCGGGCTCCGGGTCCCACCTTCAGCTTGAGTGGGTCTGTGTCTTTAGCCAGGTCCTGCTTCCTCATCTCCGCAATGGTCTTCGGCCCCTTCTTGTCAGGCCTGGAGGAGAAGCCTTGATTGGACAACAGATCTTCAAAGTCGTTCTCAGAGACTTTTGGCTTCTGAGCTAGAAAAGAACAGAAACTTTTTTTTGTTTGAGACAGGGTCTCCACTGTCAGCCAGGCCAGAGTGCAGTGGTGTGGCCGCGGCTGTCTGCAGCCTTGGTCTCTGGGGCTCAAGCGATCCTCCTGCCTCAGCCTCCCGAGTAGCTGGGACCACAGGCGTGCGCTGCCATGCCTGGCTGTTTTAAACTTTTTGTAGTCTCACTGTTGCCCAGGCTGGTCTTGAACTCCTGGGCTCAAGTGATCTGCCCGCCCCAGCCTCCCAAAGTGCTGGGATTACAGGCGTGAGCCACGAAGCCCAGCTAAGTACAGAACCTGGAGCTTACTGAGCTCTGAGCACTTGCCCACCCTCCGTCTCCCTGCACGGGGAAACTGAGGCACAGTGCCATGGAAGGGCATGGGTGCGGTGAGCAGGGGGAGACAGAGCTTTCTGTAGACACACACAGGTCCACTTCCACCTGCGGCCCCAGGGGACAGGGCTACCATCCTAATGCCTCCACGTGTAAGTGGAGGGAAGAAAAGAGAGGGTCCCAAAGGCCATTTGTTAAAAACAGGTCAAGAAGGTGTCACTGGAACAGATGACCCAGAGACCAGCAGATGCACGTGGGAAACCTCGTCCTTCTCTGGCTGGCTCAGCCGTGCCTGTCTCAGGACCGAGCTCCGAGTTGAAGCCAACACAGGTCCCACCTTTAGCCAACCCAGAACCCACAGCAACAGAGCGTGACAGGGGGACTCACTGAAGCTGGGTGCGCGGACCCCCCGCTCCTCTCGCGCCCCGATCACACTGAAGCTGGCGGCATAGTTAGGCCTCAGCTGTGTGCCGGCTTTGGGGGGCGGCTTGGCCTGAGGGGGCCGTGGGGTGCCCTGGGCTGGCGGTCGACTTGTCTGCCAGGAGCCGCTGGCCTTGGGTGCGGCGGCTGTTTTGGGAATGAAGCTGCCGGGAGGGAATCCAGCTGGTGAGCCTGTGAGACGGAGTCAGACAGTTGGCATCTGGTCGTCCACGCGGGGCAACCGCTGCTTCTAGACCTGAGAGCACCACATACACTGGAAAACACACGCTTGCAAAATAACACGCTCATCACTCGAGTCCGTGCAGAGGGGCCGGCGCCACCCACACGCGTGAACGTCTCCTGGCGCTGCTGGCACAGGCCAGGTGCTGGGGTGGCGGGAACGTTCTGGATGGAGGGTAGACACCAGGACAGCTGTGGAGGCCACAGCCCCACCCCCACGAGCCAAGGCTGACCCGGGCTCGTCCACTGAGGAGGGCCACCACCACCTGCCGTGGGGCCACTGCCTCTCAGAGCACGTCACATCAGGGCTGATCCTTTAATTCTTTTTTTTGAGATGGAGTCTCATTCTGTTACCCAGGCTGGAGTACAATGGTGTGATCTCGGCTCACTGTAGCCTCCGCCAACCAGGTTCAAGCAATTCTTCTGCCTCGGCCTCCCAACTAGCTGAGACTACAGGTGCCCGACACCACGCCCGGCTAATTTTTTGTATTTTTACTAGCGATAGGGTTTCACCATGTTAGCCAGGATGATCTCGATCTCCTGACTTCGGGATCTGCCTGCCTCGGCCTCCCAAAGTGCTGGGATTACAGGCGTGAGACACTGTGTCCGGCCTAACTTTTCATTCGGAATAATTACAATAGCAGGAAGAGGTAAAAACCCCGAACGCCTGCACCCAGCACCCCTCAGGGAGGGCATCTCTCCACCTCAGTGCAGGGCTGAGCCCCGGCAGCCGCACCACCCACAGAGGCGATCAGACGTGGCAGCTGGACGTGTATGGGTGTGCAGGGCCACGCCGCTGGCCACACGCAGACTCCTTCAAGCTCCAGGGCATCGCGATGTGGATGCTTCACTATGGTTCTGTCATCTTTTGTTTTTTTTTGAGATGGGGCCCGCTGGCCTCACCGCCCACAGGGCTGGGATGGAAGGGATGAGCCGCCACGCTCGGGCCATCACCTTAGTTATGGTCTAGAAGTGGAGCAACAGCCAGCGGCCTCCAGACCATCCTCTTCACTCAGGACGAGGCCGCTCGGGCCCTGGCATCCGCCGCTCCCTCTCCCTGCCGAGGGCCGTCTCGTGTGTGGGGACCACTATTGAACCGTTCACCTGCAGGACACCTGGGCCAATTCCAGTGTTTGGCTACAACACACACATCTTTGAACGCCTGTTAGGCCTGTGTGTGAACACGCTTCCGTTTCTCTGGGATAGATGCCTGTGTCCCACAGCAGCTCAGTACTTGCGCGTTTAGCTTTGTAGGAAACCGATCACCTGTTCTCCAGAGCGGCCCTGCGGCTTTACACTCCGCGGCAACGCGTGAGACGCGGCTCGTCCGCAGCGATGTGTGAGAGACAGCCATCCTCCTCCGCACCGGCATTCTCTGCCACTGCTCCTCCTGCCTTGGCCATCCCCGCAGGCCACTTCCCGATGGTAGCAAGGTGACGCCAGACGTCTCGGCCTGTGCTTCCCGGCCGTCGGCTGCGAGGTGATGTGGGTGTCTCTGCCTGCGCTTCCCGGGGCCATCGCTTGTGAGGCAACGCAGGTGTCTTGGCCAATGAATCTAACTGGATTGCTTTCAGGTTTGTTTTTGACTGTTATTTTTATATTCTATAGATGAGTCCTTTGTTAAATAAGCAGTCTGGAGATACCTTCTACCAGTCCGCAGCTCAGACACTCGGCACTTTGAAGCTGTGCCCGCTCTCCTGACGGGTGTGGTACGCGTGGTGGGTCTCGGCGCTCTGAAGCTGTGCCCGCTCTCCTCTGATGGGTGTGGTACGTGTGGCGGGTCTCGGCGCTCTGAAGCTGTGCCCGCTCTCCTCTGACGGGTGTGGTACGGGTGGCGGGTCTTGGCGCTCTGAAGCTGTGCCCGCTCTCCTCTGATGGGTGTGGTACGCGTGGTGGGTCTACGGACTCTGCCCTGCGGCTTTTCTCCTAAAGGCCCTGCAGTTTTGCATTCCGACCTGTGGCTGACTCTGATGAGCTGCTCTATGCGACGGGGGCTCAGGGCTTTGCTCTGGCACCATCTGATGAGTGGGTTTCTGCCCGTCAAAGCCCCGCTGGTCTTACTTGTGTGGCCTACTTCTCAGTCCTCTCTTCTGCTCCACAGACGTGCCTGTCTCTCTGCTGTCACCACGTTGTTGATTTCTGCGGCTGGAGAGTAAGCTCCAAAGCCAGGAAGAGTGATTTCTCCAATGCCGAGCTTCCTGTACAAAAATATTTCAGGCATTCTAGCTCATCTGCCTTTCAAATACATTGTACAATAAGCTCATCTGCATCTACGAAAATCCCTTCTGAGCTGTTGGCAGGAACTGTGTCGAGAGATGTGCACAGAACAGGTACCTCACTCAGGGGCCTCCGGGCCGTGACCACGGCGTCCGTCCTGTATCCATGGCCGCGACCACGGCGTCCGTCCCGTATCCACGGCCGTGACCACGGTGTCGGTCCCGTATCCACCTCTCCCCTTGCAACATCCCGTATCCACCTCTCCCCTGGCGGGCCGTGACCACGGCGTCCGTCCTGTATCCACGGCCGCGACCACGGCGTCCGTCCCATATCCACCTCTCCCCTGGCGGGCCGTGACCACGACGTCCGTCCTGTATCCACGGCCGCGACCACGGCATCCGTCCCGTATCCACCTCTCCCCTGGCGGGCCGTGACCACGGCGTCCGTCCCGTATCCACCTCTCCCCTGGCGGGCCGTGACCACGGCGTCCGTCCTGTATCCACGGCCGTGACCACGGCGTCCGTCCCGTATCCACCTCTCCCCTGGCTTCTTTCACCACGGCTGGTTTTAAAGCTCCACCACACAAGTCCTTGACACGTCTGGTCAGATTTATACCTAACTGTTTATTTTTCTAAAAAAGGTGACTGTAAATGGTACCGTTTTGGTTTCCTTGTGGCAGTTAAACAGAAATACGACAGACTTTCGTGTGCCGATCTTGTATCCTGCGACCTTACCGAACTCACAGTTCTGACAGACCTTTGTAGATCCCTCGAGATTTCCTGCACAGACAATCATGGCATCTGCAGACAGGAGCAATTTTATTTTTCCCTTTGTAGCGTGTGTAACTGTCACTTTCTTTTCTTGCCAAATGGCAGCAGCCGGGACTTCTGGCGAGTACAAGTGGTGAGAAGACGTTCCCGCCCTGTTCTTGATTTTAGGGGGATGGTTAAAAATGATACTGGCTCGGCCAGGTGCGCAGTGGCTGATGCCTGTAATCCCAGCACTTTGGGAGGCCAAGCTGGGTGGATCTCTTAAGGTCAGGAGTTTGAGACTAGCCTAGGCAACATGGTGAAATCCCATCTACCAAAAATACAAAAATGAGCTGGGCATGCTGGTGGGCACCTGTAGTCCCAGCTACTGAGGAGGCCGAGGCAGGAGAATCGCTTGAACTTGGGAGGCGGTGGTTGCAGTGAGCCGAGATCGCGCCGCTGTACTCCACCCTCGGCAACAGAGACTCTGTCTCAGAAAAAAAAAAAAAAAAAAAAAAGAGATGTTGGCTGCAGGTTTCTTGTTTTTGAGACAGGGTCTTGCTCTGCTGCCCAGGCTGGAGTGCAGTGATGCGATCACAGGTCCTGGGCCCAAGCGATCCAAGTGATCCTCCCGCCTCAGCCTTCCGAGCAGCTGGGACCACAGGTGCTGACCACCGCACCCGGTGAGTTCTTACAGGGGCCTGTGTTGTCCAGGGTGGTTTCAAACTCCTGGGCTCAGGAGATCCTCCCACGTCGGCCTCCCACGGCACTGGGGTTCCAGGTGTGAGCCACCGCGCCCGGCCCGGCTGTGAGTTTCCAGACATGCTTGTTACCGGTTGCTGGCATCCTGCTCTGACTGTGGGTTCTCTGACAGTGTCATCATAAGAAGGTTCTGAATTTTGTCAAATGCCTTTTATGCATTGTTGAAGTGATCACATCCTTCTTCAGCCAGTTAATATGGTATAGGGTTGGTGCAAAACTAATTGTGGTTTTGCCACTGAAAGTAATGGCAGAAACCGCAATTACGTTTGCAGGAACCTAAATAGATGGTTAGCCAATTCTGAAATGTCAGCCTTGTACTGCTGGAGTAAATCCTACTTGACCTTGGTGTAGAATTCTTTTCATATACTGATAAGCTCTATTGGCTCAGGTTTTGTTGAGGATCTGTGTGTATTCATGGGGAATAAGGGCCCCCCGCTCCCCTCCTCGGCCCCCCCAACGCTCCCCTCCTCGGCCCGCCACTCCCTTCCTTGGCCCCCTCCCACTCCCTTCCTCGGCCCCCTCCCACTCCCCTCCTCGGCACCCCTGCTCCCCTCCTCGGCCCGCCACTCCCTTCCTTGGCCCACCATTCCCCTCGGTACTGTTTCTGCCTGATTTTGGTATCAGGGTGACAATACTAGGCTCATAAAATCAATTAGAAATCGTTCCCTCTCTTCTAGTTCTTGCGAGAGTGTATGGAATTGACATTCTTTAAACATTTGGTGAAATTCTCCAATGGCTCCAGGTGGGTCTGGAGGTTTCCTTTTTGGGAAGTTTTTAACTATGAATTCATTTTCTTTGCATTTATAGAATTTTTCAAAGGATCTAATTGATATTGGGTAAGTTTTGGCAGTCACTGGTTTTGAGGAATTAGTCAATTTCATGTAAGTGCTCAAGCTCACAGCACAGCGGTGCCCGCACCGTGACCCTCGTAGAGGCTGTGGGGTCCTCTGTATCAACGACCTGGCCCCTCTTCCTGCAGTCCCAGGAGAGGTCTGCGGGCTTCCGGCCTCTGTCTCTGATGCTCCCCGGCACTGCCATGGCTCCGAGTTCTTGCTTTCCTTCTGCTCGCTGTGGGCTTATTCTGCCCCTTTTCTCCCCAGCAAATGTCTTGTGTAAAGAGCTCAGGTCACTGCTGGGCTCTCTGCCTTTTCCACAGCAGGGGCCCAAGGCTGGGGGTGTCTCAGTACAGCCTGCCAGGGCCCCGGGCCTTCCGAGGCTGCATCTGGATTTTTGCTCAGCTCCACGAATCTGTCCCTCGAGACCTCCTCTGTGGCCCAGGTGTCGTTGGAAAGTGTGAAGATCCTTCAGTTCTATTTCACTGTGGTCAGAGAGCACACTGTAGAATCCGGCTTCTCTGAGGACAGGGCTGCACGGAGAGGTCCGTGCCTGCAGCCGCCGGGACCCGCTGGTGGTGCCTCCGCCTTCCTCATCCTCGCTGCCTTCCCTACAGCGGCTCCAGCACGTGCAGGGACAGCAGTGCTGATGTCACTAGCTAGGATTTGGGTTTGCGTATTTGTTCCTTCAGTTGTATCGGCTGTGTTTGTTCAGAATTGCTGTCTTCTCAGAAGGCAGGATGGTCTCAGGCCACCCACCGAGCCAGCGGGCGGAGGGCTGGGGCTGCGTCCAGGACGCAGATGGCGGCGGGGGTCCCTGGGAATCCACTCGTTCTGCCCCATTACCACCACCCAGGGCAGGTCTCCTCCCGAGGGTGCGGCCCCCGCTGCCCCACCGAGCTCCCAGACGACACAACACGGAGGCCACAAAGGGAAGGAAAACACACAATGACCCAGTCACCCTCTTACGGATGTCCTCAAAAAGACACGATGCATCCCCAAACCATCAAAACATAAAAAGAACATTCAAAGGACTAAAACCCTCTTGGGACTTGATGACGGAGCAGAGCTCACGAGAGCAGAGCGGGAGGGCTCGTGGGAATGTGAGCCCCTCGGGGACAGACAGGAGACACAGCGGGCAGGGGAAACGTTCCTGGAGCTGAGGAGCTGAGGTGCCCGGCGTGGGCTGCACGCTGGAGTGTCCGGAGGTCACTGGCACCCACATACATCCCAAGGTGGAGCCACTTCCCACCCAGGATTCCACCCGACGGCCAGGCAGTGAGTGGACGGAGGCCCCTTTAGACGATCATAACCCCACCACCAATGCTGCTTCTGAGAAGCCACAGGGACCCAGGGGCACACGTCTCGGAAGTGAACCCGGAGACCCGGGAGCGTCAGGTCAGAGGAGACGTGAAGCCACAGCCTCCTGGCCAGGCCTGAGGCAGACACGGGGCCGGAGCGGGTGGGCTTGGTTCCTGTGGCCAAAGGCCAGCGTGTTCTGAGCATGGCCTCTGGGGTCCGAGCAGAGCCCAGCCACACCCCACTTCCACACGGAGGCCCCGCTTCCCAGCTGGCCCCCACAGCCCGAGGGCAGGACAGATCACACAGCAGGTGCCGGTACAGGCTGGCAGCAGCGCCACTTTCAGCCACATCTGGTTTTGGCTGGTCAGCAGACAGCTGCCTAGAACAGGTGTGGACATGCTGTCCCCAGGGGCCACTGTGCTCTGGGTTCGGGGGTCTTGTGAACAGAGGCAAAGACTTCATTTTGGGCAGCTCAGAGTCACACAGACAAGAATAGAAACATCTTCCACACCCCAGACGTGCCCTCCACGTTACCTTGGAGGCCGGAGCTGAGGTCACCAAGGTCGGCAAATGGGTCCAGGTTCTGAGACTTGGTCCAGCTGGCCTGAGGGCCACAAGGGGCTGGCTGACCTCCAGTGAAGAGGGGGCCTGGAGAAGGGGCACAGTGCATTAGAACAAGCACCACCTGAAGTGAAACACACCCTCCTGGGACCTCCAATCGTGCCTCCTTAGGACATGACAGCCTTGCACCTGCCTGAGAGTTGGCACCTGCCAGGCCTGTGTGCACATGACCAGCCAGGACCGAGCTGCACACGGAGGATGCTGCCTCCACACCCCACATTGCTCCCTGGGACCAGCCAGGACCGAGCTGCACACGGAGGACGCTGCCTCCACACCCCACACTGCTCCTCGGGGACCAGCCAGGACCCAGCTGCACGCGGAGGACACTGCCTCCACACCCCACACTGCTCCTCGGGGACCAGCCAGGACCCAGCTGCACGCGGAGGACGCTGCCTCCACACCCCACACTGCTCCTCGGGGACCAGCCAGGACCCAGCTGCACGCGGAGGACGCTGCCTCCACACCCCACACTGCTCCTCGGGGACCAGCCAGGACCCAGCTGCACGCGGAGGACGCTGCCTCCACACCCCACACTGCTCCTCGGGGACCAGCCAGGACCCAGCTGCACGCGGAGGATGCTGCCTCCACACCCCACACTGCTCCTCGGGGACCAGCCAGGACCCAGCTGCACGCGGAGGATGCTGCCTCCACACCCCACACTGCTCCTCGGGGACCAGTCAGGACCCAGCTGCACGCGGAGGATGCTGCCTCCACACCCCACACTGCTCCTCGGGGACCAGCCAGGACCCAGCTGCACGCGGAGGATGCTGCCTCCACGCCCCACACTGCTCCTCGGGGACCAGCCAGGACCCAGCTGCACGCGGAGGACGCTGCCTCCACACCCCACACTGCTCCTCGGGGACCAGTCAGGACCCAGCTGCACGCGGAGGACGCTGCCTCCACACCCCACACTGCTCCTCGGGGACCAGCCAGGACCCAGCTGCACGCGGAGGATGCTGCCTCCACGCCCCACACTGCTCCTCGGGGACCAGCCAGGACCCAGCTGCACGCGGAGGATGCTGCCTCCACACCCCACACTGCTCCTCGGGGACCAGCCAGGACCCAGCTGCACGCGGAGGATGCTGCCTCCACGCCCCACACTGCTCCTCGGGGAAAACAGCTTCACAATTCACACCCAGAACCAAAAGATGTTCACATCATTATGCGTTTGCAGTGCCACTTTCTGGAATCTATCTCAAATGTGAATGTTCTTCACGATATTCTTTATAATAGCATAAATTTGAGAATGTTCTAAGCAGAAAATCATAAAATATAGACAGGGCAACATAGACTCTGTCTCTACCAAAAATAAAGTCAGCCAGGCACGGTGGCACATGCGCGTGGTCCCAGCTACCCGGGGGGCTGTGGTTGGAGGATCACCTGAGCCCAGGGGTTCACGGCTGCAGGGAGCCAAGATGGCACCACTGTACTCGGCCACGGTGACAGAACAAGACTGTCTCAAGAAAAAAACCAAAACGTCGCACAGCGGCTTCATAGCATGCCGTGCAGGCATTAAAACCAGGCTCTTCAAGTGTAAAGAGCCCTCATGGACCTACAGAGGAAAAAGATGAATTCCCAAGGCCAACGAGTGAGTAAAGGACGTGATGCGAGTCTCAAAAAAATATACAAAACCAAAACCATGCGAAGTAAGAGTCAGCCTCATTCACAAGCAAGTAAACGGGAGCGTCGTACGGTTCTCATCCAACCTGAGAGGAGCCGCAGACGGGAGCCGGCCCTGTCCACGAAGCGCCCTCGAGGGGCCGCGCACCAAGCCCCCCCCCCACCCTTCCTGCGCCCCCGCGTGTGCCTCCTGGCGCTCCGCAGGCAGTTTCCACCCGCCCAGGCTGTGGCAACTTGGCAGCCAGCGTGCGTACCGGCCACTTGCCCGTGGCACGCACACTCTCCGGGTCCCCGTGCCGCATTTGGGAATTCTAACGATACTTCAGATTCTGTTTTGGTGATCTGTGTTGAGTGAGCTGACGGCACTACTCTAATTCCTTTGGGTGCCATGAACCATGCCCATCCGTGTAAGACGGTGAGCTTAACTGACAAGGCTCCACAGACCAGCCGCTCGCCCGTCCCCTCCTTCTCAAGCCTCCCCATTCCCCGAGACACAACCATATTGAAATTAGGCCCATTCAAAGCCTACAATGGCCTGCAAGCATTCAGGTGAACGCAAGAGTTGCCAGCATCTCACTTGAAATCAAAAGCGAGGAACGCCTGAGCTTAGTGAGGAAGGCACCTGGAAAGCAGGGGGAGGCCGAGGCAGGAGGGTGCTTGAGGCCAGGAGTTCAAGACCAGCCTGGACAACACAGCAAGACCCCATCTCTACAAAAAATAAATTTAAAAAAATTAGTTGGGCATGGTGGTGTGAGCCTGTGGTTCCAGCTACCTGGGAGGCTGAGGTGGGAGGGTCCCTTGAACCCAGAAGGTGGAGGCGGCACTGATCCATGATGGCTCCACTGCACTCCAGCCAGGGCAACAGCAGGACCCTGTCTCTAAAAAAAGAAAGCCGGGATAAGCTAAGAGCTAGGCCTTTCGCACCAGCACGCCACGTTGTGAATGCAAAGAAAAAGTCCTTGAAGGAAATTAAAATGCCAGTCCAGTGAAATCACGAATGGTAAGAAAGCAACAGCCTCACTACTGACTGAGTGACGGGGAGATCTGAGCAGCCGCAACATCCCCTTAAGCCAAAGCCTAATGCAGAGCCAGTTTTCAACTCCTTCAACTCTGTGCAGGCAGAAAGAGGCGAGGAAGCCGCAGGTGAAGCCAGCGAGGCTGAGGCTGAAGGAAAGACGTTGCCTGCGCGGCGTGAAGGTGCAAGCGGAAGCAGCAAGTCATCCGCTGAGATCCAGCTGAGATCACTGATGAAGCCAGGCTCCCCGCAGATGACACAGCCTGGTGTGGGCAGACGCCATTTAGGACTTTCACAGCTAGAGAGAAGTCAGTGCTGGCTTTGAGGCTTCAGAGGACAGGCTGCCTCTCTTGTGAGGGGCTAATGGAGCTGGTGGCTTTAAATGAAGACAGTGCTCACTCACCATTCAAAAACCCTAGGGCCCCCTCTTTTTACTGAGACAGAGTCTTATTCTGTTGCCAGGCTGGAGTGCAGTGGCACGACCTCAGCTTACTGCTACCTCCGCCTCCCGGGTTCAAGCGATTCTCCTGCCTCAGCCTCCCAAGTAGCCGGGACTACAGGCACGTGCCACCATGCCCAGCTAATTTTTATATTTTTAGTAGAGACGGGGTTTCACCATGTTGGCCAGGCTGGTCTTGAACTCCTGACCTCAGGTGATCTGCCCGCCTTGGCCTCCCAAAGTGCTGGGATTACAGGCGTGAGCCACTGCGCCTGGCCCAGAATGGCTCTACATCAATTCGGCCTGTGCCGTAGGAGTGGCACAGCAAAGCCCGTATGGCAGCCTTCCATGCCCAGCATCGCTTATGGAATATTCTAAGCCCACTGTTGAGATCTGCAGCTCAGAAAAAAGATTCCTTTAAAATATCGACGGTCTGCTGACTATACTGACAATGCTCAGAGCCTGGTCACCCAAAAGCTCTGAGGGAGACGCACACGCAGAGTCACGCTGTTTTCGGGCCTGCAACACCATTTCCACTCTGCAGCCCACGGACCGAGGGGTCGTGTCGACTTCCAGGTCTTACTATTGAAGAAACACATTTCTAAGGCTACAGCGGCCGCAGACATCGATTCCCATGATGGCTCTGGGCAAAGTTCACTGAAAACCTTCTGGAAAGGATTCAGCATTCTAGATGCCATTAACAACACTGACGATTCATGGGAGGAGGTTAGACAGCACCATGAACAGGAGTTTGGAAGAAGCTGATCTCAGCCCTCACGGGGGACTCTGGGGAGCTGAAGACGTCAAAGTCACTGCGGATGTGGTGGAAACAGCAAGAGAACTAGAATTAGGAGTGGAGCCTGAAGATGGGACCGGATTGCTGCAATCTCAGGGTGACACCTGAACGGATGAGCCAAGAAAGTCGTTTACTGGGATGGAATCCAGGCCTGGAGAAGACGCTGTGAACACTGTGAAATGAAGCCGAGGGTTCAGAATACTCCATAGACTTAGTTGATAAAGCAGCGGCCGGGTTTGAGAGGAGTGAAAAGCTCTTTGCGGGTACAATGCTATCAAGACACTGCAGCCACAGGAAGCGTTGCTGACAGAGAGAGTCAATCCACGCTGCAAAGGCCATTGTCTTATTTTCAGAAATGGCCACAGCCATCCCAGCCTTCAGGAATCACCACTCTGATCAGTCAGCAGCTGTCTACATCAAGGCAAGACCCCACCAGCAAAAGATTAGGATCATTAGCATCTTTTAGCAATGAAGTATTTTTCTTTTCTTTTTTTTCTGAGATGGAGTTTCACTCTTGTTGCCCAGGCTGGAGTGTAATGGCACGATCTCAGCTCACCGCAACCTCCGCCTCCCAGGTTCAAGCAATTCTCTTGCCTCAGCCTCCCAAGTAGCTGAGATTACAGGTATGTGCCATCATGCCCAGCTAATTTTGTATTTTTAGTAGAGATGGGGTTTCTCCATGTTGGTCAGGAGCTCCCGACCTCAGGTGATCCACCCGCCTCAGCCTCCCAAAGTGCTGGGATTACAGGCATGAGCTACCTTGCCTGGCCAGCAATTAAGTATTTCTAAATCAAGGTAGCTACATTTTTTTTTTTTTCAGACATAATGCTACTGCACACTTAACAGACTACAATATAATGTAAATATAACTTTTTTTTTTTTTTTGAGATGGAGTCTTGCTGTCACTAGGCTGGAATGCAGTGGCACAATCTTAGCTCACTGCAGCCTTCACCTCCTAGGTTCAAGCGATTCTTCCGCCTCAGCCTCCCGAGTAGCTGGGACCACAGGCGCATGCCACCACACCTGGCTAATTTTTTTGTATTTTTAATAGAGATGGGGTTTCACTGTGTTGGCCAGGATGGTCTCGATCTCTCGACCTCGTGATCCGTTCTCCTCGGCCTCCCAAAGTGCTAGGATTACAGGCGTGAGCCATCGTGCCCAGCCAGTAAATACAACTTTTAGCTGGTGCAGTGGCTCATGCCTGTAATCCCAGCACTTTGGGAGGCCAAGGTGGGCAGACCGCCTAAGCCCAGGAGTTCTAGACAGCATGAGCAACGTGGCAAAACCTTGTCTCTATGAAAACAAATTAAAACTTAGCTGAGCATGGTGGCACATCCCTGTAGTCCCAGCTACTCAAGAGGCTGGGGTGGGAGGATTGCTTGAACCATGAGGTCAACGCTGCGAGGCTATGCTCCAGCCTAGGTGACAGAGTAAGACCCTGTCTCCAAAAAAAAAAAAAATACCCACAAAAAACCTTCCTGGGTGCAGTGGCTCACGCCTGTAATCCCAGCACGGTGGGAGGCTGAGGTGGGCGGATCACCTGAGGTCAGGAGATCGAGACCATCCTGGCTAACATGGTGAAACCCATCTCTACTAAAAATACAAAAAATTAACTGGGCATGATGGCACATGCCTGTAGTCCCAGCTACTCAGGAGGCTGAGGCAGGATAACTGCTTGGGCCTGGGAGGCAGAGGTTGCAGTGAGCCAAGATCACACCACTGCACTCCAGCCTGGGCGACAGAGCAAGACTCCATCTCATAAAAACAAAACAAAACAAAACAAAAACAATGAAAAAACCCATAACTTTTATGTTTACTGGGAAAGCAAAAAAAAAAATAATCTGACTAGGTTTCCAGGGGTATCTGCTTTGACCGTGGCTGGAAGCAACCCTGCTGTGTCGCTGAGGCTGGCCCTAAACACGCTGGAGCATAAGCATCCGCGCTGCCAGAGACGTCGCGGGAGGGCAGGCTGGAGGGCGACGGGAAGGACAGACGCTCACAGACACGGGCTGCTGCATGTGACCCTCTTCCTGCCAGGGCACGGGACGTCGGCCATGACACCGTGACACCCACGAATGACCCGCGGAGTTAGCCTCACCCACAAACCCCTTCAGGAGTGAACAGCCCACAGGGCCCTGAAAGGTGCCGAGGCGACTTCTGCGTGTCAGGCAGAAGAAGCAGGCAGTAAACAGCACGGGGCATGAAACTGCATCACAAACGCTGACACCTTGCCGGAGAGGAGGGAAAGGACCCTTTGGAGGCAGGCACCACCAGCGCTCAGGAGCCGCTGCAGCTCTGAGACACGGGGTCTGTGTCCGTGTACCCCAGCCACACCGCATGAGTGAGTGAGGCCGCTGCAGCCAGACCTCAGCCTTGTGCTCGGAGCCGATACCACTGAGCACACCCCAGCCCTTCCTTCCTTCTCTGAGTAGAGAGAGCCCTATTACAGGTACGTGTGAAACAGAGATGGGCCCCAAGGCCACAGCAGCTGCGTGTCCCGGGAGCCCCGTCCTTGCTGCGGGGTGGTCATACCTTCCGTGGCTGGCGTGGGTGTTGCGGCTGATGCTGCAGTCTCGGTCCACGCAGCCCATCCTCCCAGCAGGTCGGGGTTGCTGGACGAGGCCACCATCTTGGTGGGTTCTCCTGGCAGATCCCCTGGGAAGAAGGAACCGGAAGAGAGCACACTTCGGTGTCTCAGCGCACAGCTGGTGTCTCCACGTGGCAGGCGCCAGGCCGTGCTCAGGACCCGGGAGCCAGCACCTCGTGCGTCCAGGCCCAGCTGAGGCTGGATGGACGGCCTCTCTCTTCCTGATGGGCCTGAGGACTCAGCCAATCACGCAGAGATAACTGAGTGGACACAGGGACACCAGCGGGCGGAGCTGCTGGCGGGAGAGGCTGAGAACCAGCATCTGTGGTTCCCATACAAAAGAGTCTGTCTGGACCCCACTTTCTGCAGCCGCCCACTGCCGTCCCCACGGCCTGTGTTCTGGCCGCTCCTAAAACCCACCACAGCCCTCGGTGGCTCCCCCTAGCTGAGCTGCCTTCCAGGCAGACGGAGGCCCCAGCAGGGCGCACCTCCGGAGGCGCCCACCCACATGCCGCAGGGCTGTGCTGCACACACCCAGCATGAGCCATCTCTCAACAGTCACGCCATCACCCCAGAGCGCACCGTGGGCCATGCTGCTGCCTCCTCGGGAGATAGAACCTGGGCTGCCTCCCCCAGGACCACACGGGAGAGACAGCCCAGCCCTCTCACTGGGCCTGGCCCTCCAGGTGTCTGTCTAAACAAGCTCCCCGTGGACACAGCGCCCCAAGGCCCCTGCTGCACTCGGACCAGGCATCCCTCTGACCTCTCGGCCCCACACGCGCTCTGGGTGCAGGTGGCTGTCTCTGCCAGGAGCTGCGAGCCCTGGGCCTGTGAGCGCCCAGAACCTGTTCCGGGTTTGGCGAGGGTTTGGGGAGACAGAGCAGGGAGCAGTCCGTCCTGACCTCGGGGACATTCTGCAGGACCCCTGGGCCACCAGGAAGGGCACGCAGAGGCCACAGTCCGGCCTCATCACTGCTGGAGACCCACAGCTCTGCTTCCAACACAGGCTGCGGTCCTGAGGGACGAGGCCACAGGGAGCTGGCTGCCGCGAGAGGCGCTTACCCAGGTGCAGGAAGTCGGTGCTGCAGGCCAGGGGCGGAGCGCTGTGGGCAGACGGGAAGGACGGGGCGGCCACAGAGTCTGAGTTGAGAAACTCGCCGAAGAGATCAGGACTGGAGCGGGGCTGGGAGTCGGTGTCTGAAGACAGCAGCAGTGGGCCGAAGGGGTCGGCTGCGGGGACAGGCGGGGACGGGGAGGACAAAGGACCCAGCTCTGGGCCACTCCAGCTGAGCAGTCCAGAACCCACGGCTGCCCTCTCAGGGACACCAAGGCAGTCAACCCAGGGCCTCCCGACACCCCATGCCTCAGGATGACTTTCCCATGGACGCAGCAACATTGCTCAGATGGCAGAGCTGGCAGCGCCTAGCCCGTGAGCTCAGGCAAGCAGCGCAGAGCCAGCCCCTGCTGTGACCCTGAGGCTGCTCCCAGGGGAGGCGGGGGAGGGCACGTTCCCTTCCTTCAAGAGCCTTCCAGACATTTCTATGTGGTGAGAATGACTGAACCTCATCACTCCTCTACCGTGAAGCCACTCGCCATCCACAGAAACACGTACCAGCAGCGGGGGGCCCTCCTCTCGGGGTGCTCTGCACGCGCAGGGGAGGGGACGGGCTTGCCAGGAGCAGGGGGGCCTCGCCGAGCAGATCCTCCGGGGACCCCTGGGAGGTGGCCTCAGGGGGCCCGAGAAGGCAGCTGAGCAGGTCGGTGTTGCTGGAGGGGGCCCTGTGGGCCTGGGTGGGGAGAGCAGGCTCTGCGCCTGCCTCGGGCTCAGAGTGCAGCCCTAGGAGGTCGACCCCGTCTTCCTGCGGCTCAGGCTCTGGCAGTGCAGCCGGCGTTCCCACCTCAAAAACGGAGTCCTGCTGCACCAGCCCCGCTGCCAGGCAGGGGGCGTCCGAGTCGGCCCTGGGCTCCTGGCCCTCGCTGGAGATCGGGGACCCCCCTTCATCCGACACCTCGCTCTCGTCTCTGTCCTCCATCAGGGCAGACTCGCTCTCCTTGGGAGAGGCTTCTTCTGCACCAGTCTCTGACTCCTTCTCTTCTGTGGAAAGGAAACAAAACCATAGGCTGGTGAACCCACACGGCCAGCCCAGGGTCCCCCCGGCGCAGCTCCCTCAGCGCCTCCTCGGCCCAGGGCCTTGGCAAACACTGCGGAAGCTTGTGAGCTTTCCTGAGGCGTCTCCAGCGTACCCCCCTCCAGCCTACTCAAGGGTCTGCCTGCGGCTCTCTCCACCTGGGCCTCTGCGGTGCTCCAGGCTGAGTCAAGTGGGGGACCCGCAGCAGCAGAACCAGGGAGGAGCACTGGGGGAGGAGCATCGGGGGAAGAGCACAGCAGGGAGGAGCATTGGGGGGAGAAACATCGGGCAGGGGGGAAACGCTAGGGGAGGAGCACGGAGGGGGGAAACACTGGGGGAGGAGCACAGGGGGAGGAGCACAGGGGGAGGAGCATGGGGGAGGAGCACCAGGGGGAGGAGCACGGGGGGGAGAAACACTGGGGGAGAAGCAACACTGGGGGAGGAGCACGGAGGGGAGAAACACTGGGGGAGGAGCACAGGGGGAGAAACACTGGGGGAGGAGCACAGGGGGAGGAGGACGGGGAGGAGCACGAGTGGAGAAACACTGGGGGAGGAACACCAGCGGGAGGAGCACGGGGGAGAAACATTGGGAGAGAAACACTGGGGGAGGAACACAGGGGGAGGAGCAACACTGGGGGAGGAGCACCAGAGGAGCACGGAGGGGAGAAACGGGGAAAACACTGGTGGAGGAGCACAGGGGAAGGAGCACCAGGGGGAGGAGCACGGAGGGGAGAAACACTGGGGGAGGAGCACAGGGGGAGGAGCACGGGGGGAGAAACACTGGGGGAGGAGCACCAGGGGGAGGAGCACGTGGGGGAGAAACACGGGGAGGAGCACAGGGGGAGGAGCATGGAGGGGAGAAACACTGGGGGAGGAGCACAGGGGGAGGAGCACGGGGGGAGGAACACCGAGGGAGAAACACTGGGGGAGGAGCACAGGAAGGAGTACCACAGGAAGGAGCGTCGGGGGAGGAGCACCCTGCTCTGGGAACAGGCAGCAGGCGGGACAGCCCTGCTGGGACAGACGAGAGTGCTGGGACAGGAGGTGGCAGGGATGTCCCCCAGGGTGTTTGTCTAGGGTGAGGTCCAGTGACAGTGCCCAGGTATTTGCCTGAAGAGCCTGGGCAGTGGCTGGGAGCCCACTGGGGGTTGTGGGCAGAGAGGGGTGTGGGATCCCCAGGCGGTGACTGAACGTCCCTCCGCCCAGGCCCTTCCCCTGCACCCAGGGGCCCCATGGGCAGGGCCGGTGCTGCCAGCCGCCCCAGGTCCACAGACTGAGATGAAAAGCTAGGGTCAGCATTTTAGACTCTGTGGACATATTTTTTTCAACCGTTAAAAATATGAGATCATCTTACTTTGTGAACCACTAAGGAACAGGCTGGCGTGCTGTGCGCACAGCCCCACTCTGATACAGCCCAGCTCTGCCCGAGGTCCGTCTCCCAAGATGCTTGCCCTGCCCCAGGGCACCTCCAGACTGGTCCTGTCCTCTGCAAGAGAGCCAGGTCCAGGGCTCTGCCTACCCTGCCAGTCCAGTGTGTGCAGGAAGCGGCTGGTATCCGCACTGCTGCTTGGTGGTGAGTCGCAGTCTGGGGGCTCGGCTTCTGGGGACCCCACCCCAGCATCGTACTGAGCCGTGGAGCCGGGCTGTCGAGGGAGCTCTGGCTTCCCTGCCAGGAAAGAGAGGGTGTCAGGGCACTGGCACTGGCCAGCAGCCTCAAGGCAGCACTACCCCAGAGCTGAGAAGTGCAGCTGGGCAGGCGCCAGCACCGTGGCAGGCCAGGCCACCAGGAGAGCACACCAATGACATGACGGCGAGGCGACCTCTGTGAAGGGATTCCTGCTATCCAGTCAGATGCCGTTCTGGGCCACGTGTGCACACTCGTGCATAGCACACGCAAACACACACAAGGAACACTCAGGCATCACATGCCACATACAGTCACAGCAGATACGAAGGCACGCACCACTCACGTGCACACACACACCAAGCACACGGGCACACTCCACCCAGGTACATTCACAGCACACACAAATGCATGCACCACTCACGTGCACACACACACCACACATGGGCACACTCCACCCACGTACACAGACAGCACACACAAATGCATGCACCACTCACGTGCACACACACACCACACACACGGGCACACTCCACCCACGTACACAGACACAGCACACACAAATGCACACACCACTCACGTGCACACACACACCACACATGGGCACACTCCACCCACGTACACAGACACAGCATGCACAAATGCATGCGCCACTCACGTGCACACACACACACACCATGGGCACACAACCCACGTACACAGACACAGCACACATGAATGCACGCAGCACTCATGCGCACACACACCACACACACGGGCACACTCCACCCACGTACACAGACACAGCACATATGAATGCCTGCACCATTCACGTGCACACACACACCACACATGGGCACACTCCACCCACGTACACAGACACAGCACACACGAATGCATGCACCACTCACGTGCACACGCATCACACAAACGGGCACACTCCACCCATGTACACAGCACGCACAAATGCACGCACCACTCACGTGCACACACACACCACACAGGGGCACACTCCACTCACGTACACAGACACAACATGCACAAATGCACACACCACTCACGTGCACACACATCACACACACGGGCACACCACCCACGTACACAGACACAGCACACAAATGCATGCAGCACTCACGTGCACACACATCACACACACGGGCACACTCCACCCACATACACAGACACAGCACGCACAGGCTGCACATGCAGTCTCTTTCAGGGATGCTGAGGATGCTCAGAAAGAAAATGCAAACATCGCGTCCTCATCAAGAGCTGAGGACGAGCACGGCACGGGCAGTGGGTGGCCCTGGGCCCACCCGCCAGCGCTTCCTGGGCTGCCTCTTTGAAACTGCTCGGAACAGGAGCAAGGGTTCTTTCGTGTCCACGTGCTGCCAGCAGGCCTGAGGCCTGCAGTGATAGCAGACGTGTATCCAGCACACGACAAAAACCTGACCCAGACACGTGGCCAGGGCGAAACCCTGCTTTGCCCGAGGAGCCTGGGTTTCCTCCCTCTGCCTCTGCCCCCACCCGTGGGCCCCAGTCCTGCTTCCCTGGTGTCGCTGGTGGTGGTGTCCAACACCCAAGACAGAGTCTCTCAAAGTTCCTGCAGCCCAAGCTGCTCCGGCCTGAGCGCAGCAGCAGATGCGGGTGGCTCAGCCCTGCCAGAGCTCAGCCGAAGGGGCTCTCACCATAGAGATACGGGGCAGAGCGGGATGCCCTCATCGCACCCGTGGGAGCTTACCAAACTTAGAAAGAATGTCCTGCTGCTCCTCCCGGCTGGAAAACAGGATCTTGGGGTTCAGCCCCTTCATGCTCGAGTTCTCCCATGGCGGGGCCTCCCGGCTTGGCCTGTCCCTGGGCTCCACCTCCACTTCCAGGTTCACTTGAAATAAATCCGGGTATTTCTCTTGAATGTCACATGCGTCCAAGTCGTACCTGCGGAGTTACGAGTAGACGCCACTCAGGAAGGCCCCTCAAGTAGTGTGCAAGTCCCTCGAACATTCACCGAGGAAAGGTGCACGGAAACACTGCAGCTGCGGGAGGTGGCAGGAGAGCCACCAGGGCAGCTGGCCACCCCCGCCTGCCGAAGCTGGAGCCGCGGGAGCCAACCCAGCAGCCGTCCCAGAAACCCGCAGGGCGTCAGCACCCGGGTCACGGCCCCAGGAGAGCATCATTGCACCTGTTCCTCGGACGTCACAGTGGGGATGCCTGAGGCTGTGTTCAAGGCAGAGGGGCACTGGGCTGGGCCAAAGCGTTTCCCCCAAGTCCAGGGGAGGCCGTGTGCTCAGAGCAGACAGGACAATGTCCCACAGCCTGTGATTCAGGTGCCCAGGCAGGCAGCTCTGAGGTGGGACCCCAGGGTTCCAGAGCAGGCACTGGCCCTCACCCCCAGCACACAGCCTTCAGCCACCCTGCAGCTCGTACTGTGTCATTAAAATGACAATGTCTGCCCTGACAAATCCACAGCTGTTACCAGATGCCCCTAAAACCAAGACCTCTAGAATCCGGCTGCCAGGGAATTGGGAGGGTGATTCCGGGGGAAACAAAGCCGTGTCTACCATGGGGCGAGGGAGGCAGCACTGGCTGAGCCCCCTGCTCAGCTGTAGGGAGCAGAAGGAGGGGTCAGTGGGACCCACCAATGTGAAGAAACCTCATCTCTACTAAAAATACAAAATCAGCTGGGCATGGTGGCGCATGCCTGTAATCTCAGCTACTCAGGAGGCTGAGGCAGGAGAATTGCTTGAACCCGGGAGGCAGAGGTTGCGGTGAGCCGAGATCGCGCCACTGCACTCCAGCCTGGGCAACAAGAGCAAAACTCCGTCTCAAAAAAAGCAAAAAAAGAGTGGCGGCCAGTTCCTGGGAAACGCAGGGTGCCAGCGTCTGCAGGGCCAGAAGCACCCAGAGCTGGGTGGGACACAGCTGAGGGAGGGTGGGGAGGCGGGTGCGGTGGCCTGTGTGGCTCAGAGCCGTGGCTGGCTTTAACTGTCACTTCTCTGAGCTCCACACATGCTTCGGATGTGTGAAGACCTCTAGCTTATCCCCTCTGGCTCGCCCCTTAAAACATCATCTCCCTGCACAAGGGGAGGGCATCCTGGGCCTGCCCTGGAGGTGGGCACCCACTCCCTATCCACAGTGGCTGACCTCACACAAAGCAGCGCCCCCTCGATGCCCTCTCAGGGCTCTGGGCAGAGGTGACCACAGAAGTAGCTAGGGCAGATGTGCCCTCCAGCAGAGGCCAACACGAGCTTCCCTCCGCACCCCAGTCTCTTCCTGGGCTGCTGTCCGCGGTCGGGGGCAGCGGGGACAGCACGGCAGCGGCACAGCTGCTGCGGAGATGTAGAGGCGGCAATGTACACAGAGGAGCGAGCAGGCACCAGCAGAGAATCCGACGGCCACTGCGGGGGAGGCTCAGACCTGGCCACCAAGGAGAGTGGAGGGGCACGGCGGGACGGTCTGTGCAGAGAGCCAGGTCAGGGAGGCAGGCTTGGGTTCTGGGACAGACTGAGCTTGGGCAGCCCAGAGGCAGTGCCACTCATGCCTGGCCTCCCTGCCCCAGCTGCCCCTGGAGACGGCCCTGGGCACTGGGCCTGCAGGCTCAGCTCACCCAGCCTGGCGCTGAGGGCACAATGAGGTCTGTGAGCAGGGCTGGTCACTCCCGAGAGCCCTGGACTGCAGAGGACACAGCCCGCAGGCTCCTGCCAGACGAGCTCCAACAGGACAGAAGGGTCTCCCAACAGGCTTGGCTGCTACACAGAAATGCTGAGCTGTGCCGCGGCGGCAGCAATCCTGGGCGCTCACCCCATGCACAGTGCAGGCTCGCCTCGCAGGACCCACGCACATTCCACGTGCTCCCCTCCCGCTGCCCCGTCTAAACCCTCACCCAGGCACAGGGCAGGCGCACTGCGCAGGACCCACGCACATTCCGCGTGCTCCCCTCCCGCTGCCCCGTCTAAACCCTCACCCAGGCACAGGGCAGGCGCACTGCGCAGGACCCACGCACATTCCGCGTGCTCCCCTCCCGCTGCCCCGTCTAAACCCTCACCCAGGCACAGGGCAGGCGCACTGCGCAGGACCCACACACATTCCGCGTGCTCCACTCCCGCTGCCCCGTCTAAACCCTCACCCAGGCACGGTGCAGGCTCGCCTCGCAGGACCCACGCACATTCCACGTGCTCCACTCCCGCTGCCCCGTCTAAACCCTCACCCAGGCACAGGGCAGGCGCACTGCGCAGGACCCACGCACATTCCGCGTGCTCCCCTCCCGCTGCCCCGTCTAAACCCTCACCCAGGCACGGTGCAGGCGCACTGCGCAGGACCCACGCACATTCCGCGTGCTCCCCTCCCGCTGCCCCGTCTAAACCCTCACCCAGGCACAGGGCAGGCGCACTGCGCAGGACCCACGCACATTCCGCGTGCTCCTCTCCCGCTGCCCCGTCTAAACCCTCACCCAGGCACAGGGCAGGCGCACTGCGCAGGACCCACGCACATTCCGCGTGCTCCTCTCCCGCTGCCCCGTCTAAACCCTCACCCAGGCACAGGGCAGGCGCACTGCGCAGGACCCACGCACATTCCGCGTGCTCTTCTCCCGCTGCCCCGTCTAAACCCTCACCCAGGCACGGTGCAGGCGCACTGCGCAGGACCCACGCACATTCCGCGTGCTCTTCTCCCGCTGCCCCGTCTAAACCCTCACCCAGGCACAGGGTAGGCGCACTGCGCAGGACCCACGCACATTCCGCGTGCTCTTCTCCCGCTGCCCCGTCTAAACCCTCACCCAGGCACGGTGCAGGCGCACTGCGCAGGACCCACGCACATTCCGCGTGCTCTTCTCCCGCTGCCCCGTCTAAACCCTCACCCAGGCACGGTGCAGGCGCACTGCGCAGGACCCACGCACATTCCGCGTGCTCCTCTCCCGCTGCCCCGTCTAAACCCTCACCCAGGCACAGGGCAGGCGCACTGCGCAGGACCCACGCACATTCCGCGTGCTCCTCTCCCGCTGCCCCGTCTAAACCCTCACCCAGGCACAGGGCAGGCGCACTGCGCAGGACCCACGCACATTCCGCGTGCTCCTCTCCCGCTGCCCCGTCTAAACCCTCACCCAGGCACAGGGCAGGCGCACTGCGCAGGACCCACGCACATTCCGCGTGCTCCTCTCCCGCTGCCCCGTCTAAACCCTCACCCAGGCACAGGGCAGGCGCACTGCGCAGGACCCACGCACATTCCGCGTGCTCCTCTCCCGCTGCCCCGTCTAAACCCTCACCCAGGCACAGGGTAGGCGCACTGCGCAGGACCCACGCACATTCTGCGTGCTCTTCTCCCGCTGCCCCGTCTAAACCCTCACCCAGGCACTGGGCAGGCACACTGCACAGGACCCACGCACATTCCGCGTGCTTCTCTCCCGCTGCCCCGTCTAAACCCTCACCCAGACACAGGGCAGGCGCACTGCGCAGGACCCACACACATTCCGCGTGCTCTTCTCCCGCTGCCCCGTCTAAACCCTCACCCAGGCACGGTGCAGGCGCACTGCGCAGGACCCACGCACATTCCGCGTGCTCCCCTCCCGCTGCCCCGTCTAAACCCTCACCCAGGCACAGGGCAGGCGCACTGCGCAGGACCCACGCACATTCCGCGTGCTTCTCTCCCGCTGCCCCGTCTAAACCCTCACCCAGGCACGGTGCAGGCACACTGCACAGGACCCACGCACATTCCGCGTGCTTCACTCCCGCTGCCCCGTCTAAACCCTCACCCAGGCACGGTGCAGGCGCACTGGGCAGGACCCACACACTTCCCAGGTGTTCCTCTCCCGCTGCCCCGTCCTAACTTCACATTCAGCCACCTCATTAAATCCACCTGTTCATTCTGACCGTGCACAGGTTCCTCAGGATTTCTTGCTGAAAACCATCATGCTGCCTGTGAGAAGCAACACCGGAAACTTCCATTCCTTCTGCTCTTTCCTTTTCTTGCCTGACTGCACTGGCTAGGACTGACCATAAACTACCGGAGAATGAGACTCAAACTCCTGCTCTGCTTGTACACTCAGGAGAGCAATGTGTGAGTATGTCACCATCAGCTGTGCGCCGGCTTTAGGGTTTCGGTGGCTGCTCTTCACCAGCCTCAGAAACTTTCCTCCTGTTCCTCTTTGCTGAGCATTTTGACAAGAAAGGAGCACTCATTGTTATCATGCTTTATCTATGAAAACTTGGCCTGGTTTTCACTTTTGCTCTGCTAACGTAGTGAATGATGGTGACTGACCAATTTTCAAATGTTAAAACCACCTCCCGTTCCTGAAATAAACCAGATGTCAGACATGTTATCCTTGTTACATAACACTAGATTCTTTCAGCTAATATTTTGTTTAGAATTTTTATATCTATATTCATGAGATCTGGCTTACAATTTTCCTTTCCTACAATGTGCTTTTGTGTGTGCACAATCATGGCTCACCACAGCTTAGACCTCCCAGGGTCAAGCGATTCTCCCAGCTCAGCCTCCTGAGAGCTGGGACCACAGGTGTACACCATCACATCTGGCTGTTTTTAAAAATTTTTTGTAGAGATGGGGTATCACTATGTTGCCCAGGCTGGTCTCCAACTTCTGGCTCAAGTGATCCTCCCATCTCAGCCTCCCAAAGTGCTGGGATTACAGGTGTGAGCCGCAGTGCCCAGCCTGTAGGAAGGTTTTAAATTACAAAATAAATTTCTTTAACAGATATTCCAAGGCAGGACTTCTTCATGGGTGTATATTGAGAGGTGTTTTCCAGGTAATTTGTCCATTCCACTCAGAATGGCATTCCTCTAGCACCTGAGGCCGCGGTGGGAATGTCTATGGGACCCCGGTCTCTCTTCGCCTCCCACCCTGGGAACCAGAGTTCCATCTCCCTTTCTAGACCAGGTTTGTTAAGCATTCACCAACTCATCTTTTCAGATAATCAGAAGAAACATCTTTTGGCTTTACTGACTTTTCCTGTAGCATGCTTGTTGTTTTTTTTTTTTTGACATGGAGTTTCACTCTTGTAGGGCAGGCTGGAGTACACTGGTGCGGTCTCAGCTCACTGCAACCTCCCCCTCCTGGGTTCAAGCGATTCTCCTGCCTCAGCCTCCCCAGTAGCTGGGACTACAGCTGCGGGCCACCACGCCCAGTGATTTTTTGTATTTTTAGTAGAGACAGGGTTTCACCATGTTGGCCAGGCTGGTCTCAACTGCGAACTCACTGATCAGCCCGCCTCAGCCTCCCAAACTGCAGGGATTCCAGGCGTGAGCCGCCGCACCCGGCCAGTGTGCTAGTTTTTAACTGAGTTCTGTTCCTACCTTTATTTTTTTCCATCTACTTTTTGGGTTTAATTTGCTGTTCTTTCTCTAACTTCCTGAGATATGAGTTTAGGTCACTGACTTCCAATATTTCTTTTTTATTTTGGAGATCGGTTTCGCTCACGGCCTACTGCAGCCTTGTCCTCCCAGGCTCAAGGAATCCTCCTGCCTCCCTCCCCAAGGGCTAGAGTTACAGCCATGAGCCACTGTGCCCAGCCAACCTTCCTTCTTTTTAATATATGCATTTAAAGTTACAAATTTCCCCTAAACACTGCTTTAGATGCATCCCACAAATCTGGTAAGTGGTATTTTGATAATCACTCCGTTTAAAGTACTTTCGCATTCCAACTGTGATTTCCTTTTTGGCACGTGGGTTACTTATGAGCACACAGCCTCTGGGCGTTCTCCCACTACTGATTCCCACTTTACTCCACTGTTGAGATGTTCTGAGACTTACTATATGACCCAACACGGGGTTGACTTGGTAAATACTCCACTTGAACAGATGCCACTTCTCCAAGTATTTGCTGAAGTTGGCAAAACTCAGGTCAGGTTGGTTAAACATTGTAAAAAAAAACTACATCCTGGGCCAGGCGCGGTGGCTCATGCCTGTAATCCCAGCACTGTTGGGAGGCCAAGGCGGGCAGATCACGAGGTCAGGAATTCAAGACCATCCTGGCCAACATGGTGAAACCCTGTCCCTACTAAAAACACAAAAATTAGCTGGGCATGGTAGCGCGAGCCTGTAGTCCCAGCTACTCGGGAGCTGAGACAAAAGAATCATTTGAACCCAGGAGGTGGAGGTTGCAGTGAGCTGAGATTGTGCCACTGCACTCTGGCCTGGGAGACAGAGTGAGACTCCATCTCAAAAAGAAAAAAAACAAAACAAAACAAAAAAACAGAAGAAACCAAAACTGCATCCTGATGTTCTTGTCTACATGTTCCGCTGACTGGGGAGAGGCGGTCATCAGCATGGGTCCGTCAACTTCACCCCTCGTTCTGCGTGTTTGCAGCGCCTGTCCTGAAGCCACCTCGCCGCGCTTGCCCCTGGGACGTGGCCCTTCGCCTCCTGCCTTGATCTAACCTGTCTGATGTCGACACAGTGACGCCTGCCCTCTTCCTGCTGCCATCTGCATGGGAAGCAGCTTTCAGTCATTCCACTTGGCGTTTCTGGGTCTTCATGTGCGTGGTCTTTAAAGCATGGCTCTGGTAAGCAGTGCAGACTGGAGGATAGACTCGAGCTTTCCCTGTGTGCTGTTTCTTAGTCCAGCCCAGTTAACTGGAGCGTTTCCTACACTCCCGTTCGATGGGACGGCTGACAGGCACAGTGGGGCACAGGTCTCTTCTTCCACTCCCTTTCGACGGGATGGCTGACAGGCACAGTGGGGCACAGGTCTCTTCTTCCATTCCCCTTCCATGGGACGGGTGACAGGCACAGTGGGGCACAGGTCTACCAGCTGGTTGTCCTCTACCTACACCCCATCTGGATGTTTCTTTATCTCTATATTCTTCTTGTGAATTAATCACACTTTTGTTCCAGTTTTCTTCTCAATCAAATCTTTAATCTGCCCTAAGGATTGGTACATTTCCTGCTTCCTGGTGATGGAACTCTCAAAACATTCACTCCATTACCCCCTCCTCTGCCGTGTGTGTGTGTGTTGGTGCTCCTGTTGTCAATATTTTACTACCAAATAGGTTATAAAACCGACAGGACATAATATTGGTGTTTTAAGCAGCTGGCACTGGTATCATTTCAGCATCCCTGCCTTTCCTTCCCCTAAGCTGCAGGCTTTACAGCTTTGCCTTGGATATCTGCTGAAATGGAGCAGTTCTGCCAACAATAAACTCTCTCATCCTTTGTTTGGCTGAAGACATCTTTAACTGGCTTTCATACTTCAAGGATAAATTCACTGGATATAGAATTCCAGTATTTTTCTCTCAGCACTTTAGAGACAGTTTGTCGAAGTTGCCGTCTGGTGTCACTGTGCAGGTCATGCGTTCCCACACCTCTGTCCCCATCCCTAGGGGCTGGAAATTGTTCTCTTTGGGTTCCAGCAATTCAACCAGGATGCTCTGAAGTACCAAATCTCTTTTCTTCCTTTTGCTAAGAAAAGAAATCCTCTTTGGTGTCTGCAGAGCTTCTGATTCCACAGTTTTGATGTCCTCCATCAGTTCAGGAAAAGTTTTGGCCAATGGTTTTTCAAGCATTATTTCTGTTCCACTCCATCTCTTCTCCAAGAACTTCAAATAAAAGCACGCCAGGCCGTTGTGGTACCACAGTGTCTCTCATGACCCTTTCAGTACGTATCCTCCGTCCTCACGGGCCTCTCTGTACGTATCCTCCGTCCTCCCGGGCCTTTCTGTACGTATCCTCCGTCCTCACGGGCCTTTCTGTACGTATCCTCCGTCCTCACGGGCCTTTCTGTACGTATCCTCCGTCCTCACGGGCCTTTCTGTACGTATCCTCCGTCCTCACGGGCCTTTCTGTACGTATCCTCCGTCCTCACGGGCCTTTCTGTACGTATCCTCCGTCCTCACGGGCCTCTCTGTAGGTATCTTCCGTCCTCACGGGCCTTTCTGTACGTATCTTCCGTCCTCACGGGCCTCTCTGTACGTATCTTCCGTCCTCACGGGCCTCTCTGTACGTATCCTCCGTCCTCACGGGCCTCTCTGTACGTATCTTCCGTCCTCACGGGCCTCTCTGTACGTATCTTCCGTCCTCACGGGCCTCTCTGTACGTATCCTCCGTCCTCACGGGCCTCTCTGTACGTATCTTCCGTCCTCACGGGCCTCTCTGTACGTATCTTCCGTCCTCACGGGCCTTTCTGTACGTATCTTCCGTCCTCACGGGCCTTTCTGTATCCTCCGTCCTCACGGGCCTTTCTGTACGTATCCTCCGTCCTCACGGGCCTTTCTGTACGTATCCTCCGTCCTCACGGGCCTTTCTGTACGTATCCTCCGTCCTCACGGGCCTTTCTGTACGTATCCTCCGTCCTCACGGGCCTTTCTGTACGTATCCTCCGTCCTCACGGGCCTCTCTGTACGTATCCTCCGTCCTCACGGGCCTCTCTGTACGTATCCTCCGTCCTCACGGGCCTTTCTTTAAGTATCCTCCGTCCTCACGGGCCTTTCTGTACGTATCTTCCGTCCTCACGGGCCTCTCTGTACGTATCCTCCGTCCTCACGGGCCTTTCTTTAAGTATCCTCCGTCCTCACGGGCCTTTCTGTACGTATCTTCCGTCCTCACGGGCCTTTCTGTACGTATCTTCCGTTCTCACAGGCCTTTCTGGACTCACGGGCCTTTCTGTACGTATCCTCCGTCCTCACGAGCCTTTCTGTACGTATCTTCCGTCCTCACGAGCCTTTCTGTACGTATCCTCCGTCCTCACGGGCCTTTCTGTACGTATCTTCCGTCCTCACGGGCCTCTCTGTACGTATCCTCCGTCCTCACGGGCCTTTCTGTACGTATCTTCCGTCCTCACGGGCCTTTCTGTACGTATCTTCCGTCCTCACGGGCCTTTCTGGACTCACGGGCCTTTCTGTACGTATCCTCCGTCCTCACGAGCCTTTCTGTACGTATCTTCCGTCCTCACGAGCCTTTCTGTACGTATCCTCCGTCCTCACGGGCCTCTCTGTACGTATCTTCCGTCCTCACGGGCCTCTCTGTACGTATCCTCCGTCCTCACGGGCCTTTCTGTACGTATCTTCCGTCCTCACGGGCCTCTCTGTACGTATCTTCCGTCCTCACGGGCCTCTCTGTACGTATCCTCCGTCCTCACGGGCCTCTCTGTACGTATCCTCCGTCCTCACGGGCCTCTCTGTACGTATCTTCCGTCCTCACGGGCCTCTCTGTACGTATCTTCCGTCCTCACGGGCCTTTCTGTACGTATCCTCCGTCCTCACGGGCCTTTCTGTACGTATCTTCCGTCCTCACGAGCCTTTCTGTACGTATCCTCCGTCCTCACGGGCCTCTCTGTACGTATCCTCCGTCCTCACGGGCCTCTCTGTACGTATCCTCCGTCCTCACGGGCCTTTCTGTACGTATCTTCCGTTCTCACGGGCCTTTCTGGACTCACGGGCCTTTCTGTACGTATCCTCCGTCCTCACGGGCCTTTCTGTACGTATCTTCCGTCCTCACGGGCCTCTCTGTACGTATCCTCCGTCCTCACGGGCCTCTCTGTACGTATCCTCCGTCCTCACGGGCCTCTCTGTACGTATCCTCCGTCCTCACGGGCCTCTCTGTACGTATCTTCCGTCCTCACGGGCCTCTCTGTACGTATCTTCCGTCCTCACGGGCCTCTCTGTACGTATCCTCCGTCCTCACGGGCCTCTCTGTACGTATCCTCCGTCCTCACGGGCCTCTCTGTACGTATCTTCCGTCCTCACGGGCCTCTCTGTACGTATCTTCCGTCCTCACGGGCCTTTCTGTATCCTCCGTCCTCACGGGCCTCTCTGTACGTATCCTCCGTCCTCACGGGCCTCTCTGTACGTATCCTCCGTCCTCACGGGCCTCTCTGTACGTATCCTCCGTCCTCACGGGCCTCTCTGTACGTATCCTCCGTCCTCACGGGCCTCTCTGTACGTATCCTCCGTCCTCACGGGCCTCTCTGTACGTATCCTCCGTCCTCACGGGCCTCTCTGTACGTATCCTCCGTCCTCACGGGCCTCTCTGTACGTATCCTCCGTCCTCACGGGCCTCTCTGTACGTATCCTCCGTCCTCACGGGCCTCTCTGTACGTATCCTCCGTCCTCACGGGCCTCTCTGTACGTATCCTCCGTCCTCACGGGCCTTTCTGTACGTATCCTCCGTCCTCACGGGCCTTTCTGTACGTATCCTCCGTCCTCACGGGCCTTTCTGTACGTATCCTCCGTCCTCACGGGCCTTTCTGTACGTATCCTCCGTCCTCACGGGCCTTTCTGTACGTATCCTCCGTCCTCACGGGCCTTTCTGTACGTATCCTCCGTCCTCACGGGCCTTTCTGTACGTATCCTCCGTCCTCACGGGCCTTTCTGTACGTATCCTCCGTCCTCACGGGCCTTTCTGTACGTATCCTCCGTCCTCACGGGCCTTTCTGTACGTATCCTCCGTCCTCACGGGCCTTTCTGTACGTATCCTCCGTCCTCACGGGCCTTTCTGTACGTATCCTCCGTCCTCACGGGCCTTTCTGTACGTATCCTCCGTCCTCACGGGCCTTTCTGTACGTATCCTCCGTCCTCACGGGCCTTTCTGTACGTATCCTCCGTCCTCACGGGCCTTTCTGTACGTATCCTCCGTCCTCACGGGCCTTTCTGTACGTATCCTCCGTCCTCACGGGCCTTTCTGTACGTATCCTCCGTCCTCACGGGCCTTTCTGTACGTATCCTCCGTCCTCACGGGCCTTTCTGTACGTATCCTCCGTCCTCACGGGCCTTTCTGTACGTATCCTCCGTCCTCACGGGCCTTTCTGTACGTATCCTCCGTCCTCACGGGCCTTTCTGTACGTATCCTCCGTCCTCACGGGCCTTTCTGTACGTATCCTCCGTCCTCACGGGCCTTTCTGTACGTATCTTCCGTCCTCACGGGCCTTTCTGTACGTATCTTCCGTTCTCACGGGCCTTTCTGTAAGTATCTTCCGTTCTCACGAGCCTTTCTGTAAGTATCTTCTGTTCTCACGAGCCTTTCTGTACGTATCTTCTGTTCTCATGATCGTTTCTGCATGTAGCTTCCATCGTTTTTTCTCCACGTGGCTGTCGGAAGATCTTTTCTACCAATTCGCTGTCTGACTGCCTAGCATGTGCTGAGTCCTTGATTTCGGCCGTAATATTTTTCAGTTCTGGAATTCACATCTGTCTCCTTTTTATGTTCCTGATCTCTGGTGAAATTCCCATCATTTCCCCCACTTTCTTAAATAACCGGTTACCAAAGTCCCTGCCTCCTGCCTCCAGCATCTGAATCACTGACAGGTCCTTCACCGACATTTTCCTCTTCATCGTCAGTCACTCGGTCTTTAAAAAACTCTTTTAAGCACCGCCTCCACTGTGGCTGAAAACTCAAAGAACTCTGGGTGTTTTTCTTCTCCAAAGGAGAAAAAAGAAACAAAATGTTAAAGTTATGAATATGTGAGTTAAAAAAAGAAAAGCGTAAGACACAACAAAGACAAGAAATATAAAAAAAAAAACGTGAAAAAAGAATGACAGACAGAAAAGCACGAGAACAGCACCACGGTCTCCTGGCGCAGGCTGTCCAGGAAAGCAGGCACCAGCTCTTCCTGAGCTCCCCTAGACTGGGCCAGACCCCCTCCCAAGTGTGTAGTCACCTGTGGGGCTGGACCTAAGATTTCCCTTTGTTTACTGGGTCGGAACCAAGAGAGCAGAGCCTGGAACACAGCAGGCCCTCAAGCCAGCCACTGTCTCAGAACCCCCCGTCGGTAACCCCTCTGGCTCCTAAAACAAGTTTGTTCCACTGTGCCTTGGTGGATAAGCCTGCCTGTGACTGAGTAGAAAGATCTCCAGTTAAATGGGAAGCTGGGGCAGGCGGATCACTTGAGGTCAAGAGATCGAGACCAGCCTGGCCAACATGGTGAAACTCCATCTCTACTAAAAATATAAAAATTAGGTGGGCCTGGTGGTGCATTCCTGTAGTCCCAGCTACTCCAGAGGCTGAGGTGAGAGAATCTCTTGAGCCTCGTGGGTGGAGCTGCAGTGAGTTGAGATTGTGGGGGGTGTGGGAGCCCGCTCTGCTGCTCACCACATCTGCACCTGAGCCTGCAGAGGGCAGGTATGCACTGTTGGGTGCCCACGTGAAGAGGACAGGGAACTCGCAAGTGCTTGGCATGGCGGGTGGGGTTATCCCTCGACTGTGCTTGTTTACAGAGGTCTCTAACACCAGAGTGAGCTTCTAGTCAGGACTGTCCCGCATTACCTGCAACCTCCTCCTGGCAGGGCATTCTGCACACAGCAGGCTCAGGGACATTTGTGAAGATGCAGCTGCCACCCACTCACCTACTCACCTGCTCACACCACACCCAGGTGTGGGGGCAGAGCAGCAGCCACCAGGTCCACCCCAGGAGCCTGTACACACGCGGCTCCCAAATGGCCCAGGAGCAGCCCAGTGGCACCAAGCGGCAGTCACAGAGCCTGCCACTCCCCCTGCAGCTCCTGCCACTGAGCCACACGCAGGTGCTGCATTGCTGGGCACCCGCCCATCCCCTCTGGGCACACGTGGCACCAACGTACTTGGCAAATTTCACAGTGGTGGCATTCCGAGGCACAAAGCCCGTGTGGAACTGAATCTGGAACATCTTCATGGATGCCATCTGCAAAGAGAGCAAACAAAACACGAGGGCCCCCATGGAGGGTGAATCCAGATCCCGGGGCCACAGGCACACTTTTCCCAACAGACGAGCTCTGGGAGCTGCTTGTGGCACTGGGGACGTGGATGACGCCCTGTGCCACGTGCTATGGGGGAAGCGGGAGAGGGTCCGTGTGTGGCGGGTGGTCCCAAGGAGAAGGCACGGGCCCACAAGCTGCTTCGTGGGGCTGCCGTGGGGGCTGCCCAAGTGGACCCTCAAACTCAGTATCGACAGGAAACGCCAGGCTTTTCAGGCCGAGACCCTGCCGTGGAGAGTGCAGAGTGAGCAGGTACAGTCTCCATGTGGGGCAGTCGCCACGTGAGAGCCGACAGCACTCACCAAGCAGTGAGCACCCCGGAGCCTTCAGCAGGAAGTGGAGGGACGGCCGCGCTGAGCGCACAGCAGCCCCCAGCCTCCCAGAGCCCGGGGTGAGTGGGGAGCACTCGGCAGGCCCCAGGCTTCCTCACCTTGGCCTGCAGCCGGCCGCCCAGGGTGGACCGGGCGTGATAGATGACGATGAGCACGTCTCCTTGCACCGTGATGCCCAAGGGAATGACTGCTTTCCCATCCTCGATCTTAAAATCCCTAACAACAGAATGATGAGAGAAAAACTAAACAAATGAAAACAACAAAAAACAGAAGGATGAGAAGTTGCCCACTCAGGTAAAATGTGTAATACTCAATAAAGGATGACCCCCCACAAACGAAAACCCTGACAAGAATCCTGCAGTCTCCTGGACGCTCGGATCCCTGTGATCCCCCGTGCTGACCCAGTCCCCAAGTGACCTGCCGCAGAAACTAACGTTCCAAACACGTGCGCCCCAGCAAGGCAGGCTTCCTCTTTCAGGTTTTCTGGAGCGGGAGAGTAGGAAACACGGCGCGGGGCTGCAGCTGCACTCACCGCATCTTGTCGTACTCCTGGGAGGTGCTGGCCACGCGCTCGTCCCCCACGTAGACCTCGCAGAAGGGCCTGCAGCCGCTCCTCTGCTTGCTGAACAGTGGCACGGGGGTCATGACCACGGCCCTCACCAGGATGGGCTTGCTATGAGGCGTGATGGGCTCCTCTGCCACCATGTCACACATGTACTCGATGTACCTGGGGGCAGGCGTGTCGCGTCACCATACGTACAGTTATATATGTACTTATACACAGTCACACATGTAGTTATATAGATGTAGTTTTATATATATAGTTACGTATATGTGTAATCTGCCTCTATATATACACATACATACACATATATGCATATATGTGTCTTTAAGACAGGGTCTTGCTCTGCTGTCCAGGCTAAAGTGCAATGGCATGATCATAGCTCACTGCAGCCTTGATCTCCTGGGCTCTAGTGATCCTCCCACCTCAGCCTCCCAAGTAGCTGGAACTACAGGCATACACCATCACGCCTGGCTAATTTTTGTAGAGACAGGTTTTCGCCATGTTGCCCAGGCTAGTCTCAAACTCCTGGGCTCAAGTGATCCACCAGCCTCAGCCTCCCAAAGTGCTGGGATTACAGGTGTGAGCCACCACACCCCGCCCTAGTTAAAAATATTTTTAAATTTCTTGTGATACTCTCACTTTCATTCATGGGTTATTTAGAAGTTGTTTGAGGCTGTGCAGTGGCTCACACCTGTAATCCCAGCATTTTGGGAGGCCAAGGCAGGTGGGTTGCCTGAGCTCAGGAGTTCGAGACCAGCCTGGGCAACATGGTGAAACCCCATCTATACTAAAAATACAAGAATTAGCTGGCTGTGGTGGTGTGCACCTGTAGCCCCAGCTACGCGAGACGCTGAGGCAGGAGAATGGCTTGAACCTGGGAGGCGGACGTTTAGTTTTCCAGACATCCTTCTGGTATTTTTAGTTTTATTCCACTGTGACCCGAGAGCATAGCTTATGGGATTGCAAATTTTAAAAATTTATTGAGGTGTATTTATAGGCCAAAATCTGATCTTTCTTCTTGCATTCCACGTGCGTTTAAAAGAAATGTGCATTTTCTGTTCTTGGGTGTAGTGTTCTAGAGATGTGTCCGCCTTCCTGGGTTGGTGTGTTCAGTTCTCCTATAACCCTCTGTTGTTGGGTGGAGAGTTCTAGAGATGTGTCCGCCTTCCTGGGTTGGTGCGTTCAGTTCTCCTCTATCACTCTGTTTTTGAGTCGAGTAATCTAGAGATCTGTCCGCCTCCCTGGGTTGGTGCGTTCAGTTCTCCTATAACCCTCTGTTGTTGGGTGGACAGTTCTAGAGATGTGTCCGCCTTCCTGGGTTGGTGCGTTCAGTTCTCCTCTATCACTCTGTTTTTGAGTCGAGTAATCTAGAGATGTGTCCGCCTTCCTGGGTTGGTGCGTTCAGTTCTCCTGTACCCCTCTGTTGTTGGGTGGACAGTTCTAGAGATGTGTCCGCCTTTCGCCTTCTTGGGTTGGTGCGTTCAGTTCTCCTGTAACCCTCTGTTGTTGGGTGGACAGTTCTAGAGATGTGTCCGCCTTCCTGGGTTGGTGCGTTCAGTTCTCCTGTAACCCTCTGTTGTTGGGTGGAGAGTTCTAGAGATGTGTCCGCCTTTCGCCTTCTTGGGTTGGTGCGTTCAGTTCTCCTGTACCCCTCTGTTGTTGGGTGGACAGTTCTAGAGATGTGTCAGCTTCCTGGGTTGGTCTGGGTCAGATATGTTGAAAAGCCATGAACTTGAAGATGGTCCAGCTGGCAGCCCCGCGGGTGCAGTGCTCTGCACATCTCTCCACCCCCGCAAGGAAGGAGCTGTGGGGACCTGGTGGGGTCATGGAAGCGCAGCCACACACCACAAGGAAAGACTCCCTGGTCTCGGATGCCCCCTGCTGAGCAAGCCCCACCGCATCTGACCTGGGGGTGCCAATGGCTTTCAGCTCCATGCATGGAGGGAGGGGCTCCCTATTTTGCACTCCACCTCCTAGGGTCACATAAGATGCAGCTGGGTGGGGCGGCTGCGATCTCCTCCCCACCAAGGCTGTGAGCATACGAGGTGGGGCCCTCCCTGGGATCCACAGCAGCAACAATGGGCTCCTGAGCCTTGCCCCGCCCACAGGCTGCGCGCCCCTCCTGCAGGCTGCCTGTCCCGTCCAGAGGGGACGAAGAATGGGGAGTCCCTCGAAGCTTGGGCCTCTCCTCTTCCCTCACGGTGAGGCCATGGGGCTGGCCTTTGCTCTGTGGTCCAGGTCAAGGCCTGCTCTTTCAGAGGCTGGGAGGCTGCTCCAGCCTCACCAGGTCCTTACTGAGACCAAGGCCAGGAGAGGCTTTACTCTGAGAAGGACTCCTTGGACGTGGGCACCTGCAGCCCCAAGAAACAGCCTCCTCCACACGGCCAGGGAGAGCCTGCTGTGTGCTGAGGCAGAGCCGCACGGAAGCCCGCATTTGGCAGGGCCCCGAGCACACCGCGACCATCCTCACATTTGAGCAGCGTCAGGCGGTCGACACAGCATTTTCATACGCATCATCCACCAGAGCCCACCAGAAGGCTCCCACAGGAGGGACAGAACTGGGTCTGAGAGGAGCCGCCCCTGCCCCGCCCAGTGAGCACAGGCCCGCCAGGCTACGTGGCACCTGCCAGAGAACCTCCATCCACCCGGAGCTGGGCAGGTGCTAACCCACAGCAGTCAGCACCACCACGGCCGCGGGCCCACCCTCCCTGGGCTCTGTGGGCATAAGTCTGCAACTTGGCCACGGCTCAGCGAGGCCGGACCTGCTGTTCCCACCAGTGCCTGAGCGGCACCAACAGGCCCTCCAGGAGACACCGGGGCGAGGCCGGCAGTGCCAGGCGGGCCCATGGAGCTGTCCCCGGAGGGCCACGCGGTACCTTTTGTGGGACGGCCAGATGCCTGGTGGGCAGCGCTTCATGCTGAACATGTACACGGCGGCCTCCGCGGTGCTGAAGAGACGGCAGAAGCACAGGAAGGAGCAGACGGCCACGGCAGACGCAGCTCTCCCGTCCTAGGGCAGACAGACACGCTTGTGCACACCTCACACGCCCAGGACGAGGGCTCCAGGGTCCTCAGGGGTCCTACCTGCCCCGTGGCTGCGGGGACACAGGGCTGTTCCTGAGGCTGGGATATGTTTAGGAACCTATATAACATGCCTGCCAAGGAAAGAATGGAGCCCGACAGAAGATTCCCTGAGAAGAACGGGGCTGGCATCTCTGCAGCAGGCTCTGCTGATGCCCTGTACCCCTGCGGGCAACCCCTCACGGAAATCTCGACTCCATGCACCACAGGGGCAGCTGCCACACCCCGGGAGGCTCAAACACCACCAACCCTTGCACTGCAGGTGGGGACCTGAAACTGGAGGGGACTCTTTGGTGGCTGCCGCGCAGAAAGGGAGGCGGGCGCCCCACATGGCAGAGTGGCCTCCACATGGGCATGCAAGTTGAGGCCAGCAGGGCCACAAGGAGAGGGGAGGGCGGGGCCACCTGGCAACTGCCCCTCCAGACTCAAAGCCCCCAAGTACAGGGACTTCTTCCATGTCCCAGGGTGAATAACAGGCCCCAGCTCATGACTGGCACTCAGATTTGGTTGAACTACGCGTGCAATTATGAATTTCGGTGGAACCACGGCGCCAAGGCGCAGCTATGAACTTCAGTAGGGCGTGGCTGGGGCTCACCACGCAGTGCACGACGCAGACGTTCTTGTGGTCCTGCCGCAGCCAGGCGTGCATATTCCTGCAGATGTTGTAGAGGGTGTGCAGGTGTGGGGCCCGCCGCGCCGCCCAGCCACACTCGGAGACCTGTGGGGACAGGGCATGGTGACGCGGGCAGCAAAGGAGCCACACCCGGCCTCTGGTGGATCGGAGGGATGGCCTGCCTGAAGTGCAGGGAACTCGGCTGGCTGGCAGCGTCAACAGTGTCCATCTGTGTGAGAGCCTCGGCGGCGGGACCTGAGCACCAGCTGCCACTGGCCTTGCAGAGAGAGCTGAGTCAGCTGCTGCCGGGCTTTAGGTCTTCTGCAGACTGACAAGTCTCATGTCTGGAGGGAAAGCCTTGGCCTCCAGCACCCTCTGGCAGGCGGGCAGCGGCAGGAGCCAGGGCGTCCGGGTTCCCGTCAAGCGGCATCCTCAGCGCAACAGAGACCCCACCTCGCTCCCTCCTGCTCCGTGCCCTGCAGACCCTCAGGAGACCTCGGGCCGCCCCATCATGGCCCCACCTTGGCCAAAGCCCCCAGCTGCACCCCTGCGCTGGAGTGGGAGGAAGCTGCCACAGCTGCACCCAGACCAAAGCCTGCGGCCACACACCCGGTTGTGAAACCTGGAGGCCCGGTAGGTCCTTGGGGACAGGTTGTAGACGGCGTAGTGCCCAGCGTGCTTCGAGTCCAGGAACAGCCGCACGTCTTCGATGTTGTTTTTGAGTGCTGACTCCACACCTTCGGCCGGGAACGACATCACTGAAACAAGCAGGCCTGTGTCAGCCGCTGTCCCGGGAGACGGCGCACCTTGTGGCCAGGCGGCTGCTGAGGCCTTGCTGCTCCTGATGTCCCCATTAAAGTGCAGCCTCCGGCAGCTCCACCAGCCACTGCCCACACAGCCGGCCCATGTGGGCCCCCTCACCCTTCATAGACTCCTGGCCTGGGATGACCTAGGAACAGAGACCCAGCCACACGCCTGCCAACCAGAGACCTACGGGCACAGACCCAGCCACACGCCCGCCAGCCGGTGACCTGGGGCACAGACCCGGCCACATGCCTGCCAGCCGGTGACCTGGGGCACAGACCCAGCCACACGTCCAGCAGCCGGAAACCTACGGGCACAGACCCAGCCACACACTGACCAGCCGGTGGCCAGGATGTCCCAAGACAGCTTTCTGATGCCTGCCCAGTCTCCAGGGGTCAGGATGAGCGACCGAGATGCCTGGTGCACAGAGGCCTCGGTTTTCCAAGACACAGCCTTGCATTGCTCCCGGCAGGACCTCAGAGTTCAAGAGGGAGCCACGGGAGGCGCCAGGCACAGGCCGCCCCTGTGTGTCTGTGGTCACGGAGAATGCTGGAGCAGAAGTACCTGTGCCCTGACGCACAGCAGGGACGCGCTGTGCATACACGGAAGGGCCAGGGCACGTCCCACAGCCTCATGTGGCACACGTACCCGCAATTCTGGATGTGATGTAAGATATGTCCAGGTCACCCTTGGCGTAACTGGAATTAAAAAGAAGAGAACTTGGTTATGATGAGAAACACTCTGCAGTGAAGTCACAGGGCTGAAGCCAACGCCCGAGGCCTGGAGACGCTGCGGAGCTCTGACTGTGGAGTCTGCATCTCACGGGGAGCATGCGGGCAGGCTTCTGGGTATGTGTGCGCTGCGGAGCTGACCCCTAGAGTAGTGCATGGAAATGAGAGCCCGCAGGTAGTGGCGGCGTGGGTGAGACAGGAGGGACGTCCGCTGTCTGGCTGTCCCCTCCCGTGTACCCTCCAGGGAGGCACGGCCCAGGAGGCTGGGAGAAGGCTGGCAACACTGGTGGAAGGAGAGGGCCGGAGAGCAGAGGTCACTTGGACCATGGTCACAGGTTGTGCCAGGCTCCAGGGTGCAGTCAAACGTTTTAAAAGCTTGTCTAAACCCACAGAGCAGGTGCTGACTTAGGATGTGGGTCTTCCTAAGCAACAAGGGAAGGCGGGAGGGAGGCACATGAGCCTGGCGTTCAAGCACTTTGTAGCACAGGACGCTGGGCAAGAGACAAGCAGGCCGCACCAAGCGTGGCTACTGGACCCATCATCTCATCACCAGGAGAAAAACAAAAACAGGGGCCGAGTACTGTGGCTCACACCTGCAATCTCAGCACTTTAGGGCTGAGCACGGTGGCTCACACCTGTAATCTCAGCACTTTAGGGCCGAGCACGGTGGCTCACACCTGTAATCTCAGCATTTTGGGGCCGAGCACGGTGGCTCACACCTGTAATCTCAGCACTTTGGGGCCGAGCACGGTGGCTCACACCTGTAATCTCAGCACTTTAGGGCCGAGCACGGTGGCTCATACCTGTAATCTCAGCACTTTAGGGCCGAGCACGGTGGCTCACACCTGTAATCTCAGCATTTTGGGGCCGAGCACGGTGGCTCACACCTGTAATCTCAGCACTTTGGGGCCGAGCACGGTGGCTCACACCTGTAATCTCAGCACTTTGGGGCCGAGCACGGTGGCTCACACCTGTAATCTCAGCACTTTAGGGCCGAGCACGGTGGCTCACACCTGTAATCTCAGCACTTTAGGGCCGAGCACGGTGGCTCACACCTGTAATCTCAGCATTTTGGGGCCGAGCACGGTGGCTCGCACCTGTAATCTCAGCATTTTGGGGCCGAGCACGGTGGCTCACACCTGTAATCTCAGCACTCTGGGGTCGAGCACAGTGGCTCACACCTGAAATCTTAGCACTTTGGGAGACCGAGGCTCGGAGATCACCTGAGGTCAGGAGTTCCAGACCAGCTTGGTCAACATGGTGAAACCCCTGCTCCCCAGCACCACAGGAGGCAGAGGCCAGCACAGGGAGCTGACACGCCTTGAGCAAAGGTGGGCGCTGTGAGCCACGGACCCACATGTGTCTCACCCACCCCTGCAGCCCGAGGAGGCATGGACCTGGCTACGCTGGCCTCGGGCATGTGTGCAAGGGGTGTGTGTGTATTAGGGCTGACCTGAATGCTGACAGGAGAGAAACCAGGCCCCAGACACAGAGCACAGGACCCGAGGCCCTGGGCACCAGGGCAGCCAGGGCTTCACAGCCACCCCGGTCCCCACTCCTGGACTTGTCCATGGGGAGAGCCAGAAATGCAAATGAATTCACTGTCCTTTTTTTTGAGGCAGGGTTTTGCTCTGTCACCCAGGCTGGAGTGCAGTGGTGCGATCCCAACTCACTGCAGCCACAAGCTCCTGGTCTCAAGTGATCCTCCCACCTTGACCCCCAGTGCAGCACGCCACTTCACCCTGCTAATTTTTTATTTTTGTAGAGACAGGGTCTTGCTATGTTGTCCAGGCTGGTCTCAAACTTCTATCTTCAACGGATCCTCCCTCCTCAGCCTCCCAAAGCGCTGGGATTACATGAGCCACCGTGTTCGGCCACCTCATGAGCCTCCAGGCCCAGCCAGAACTCACTGTGGTTTCTAAGTCAACGAACACGAGTCTAGGCAGCTTTATCTGCCTCAAGCATGTGGCGTGAACAGAAGGCAGATTCAAACGGCAGGCCTGCCCTCAGCTGGCGCCTGGGAGTGCTGGGAGGGTTCCCACTGTCCCCCGACAAACAAGTGGCAGCTGGCTGTGCCTGAGTGCTGTGCACGCAGCGCATGCTCAAGCTAAAGTGCGTCATCCTGGGGCCTGGGACCCATGGGACCCATGGTTCCCAGCAGAGCCGTTTCTAGGACTGGCCCCTGGGGCCTTAGACCTCCAGCAGACAGCAGCTCCCACCAGCCTCACAGCTGCTGGGGAGGGGAGCGTGGGCTGGAGACCCCCAGGGAGGATCATGGGAGCTGTGCCCGGACCCTGGAGGCCCCACACGCCTCCTGCCTCTGCTGACTCCGTTCGGCCCCATCCCCACAATTCACTGTGGCTGTGGAGACCACGAGTCTTCTGGGGAATCAGGTGGCCGGGGGTGCTATGGGACACAGCATCCATCCCTTTCCTCCAACGCTGAAAGTGACTGCTCCTAGTGACTTTCACATGCGGCTTTGCCGTGCATCCTCTGTCCGTTTCCACTCTGAGCCCAGCATCGCTGTTGCCGAGACGACGCTCAAGAGTCTCTCGTCCCCCTGGGGCAAGGCCAGTCCTGCTGCGCTTCACATGCGGTACTACCAGCCAGGACGCTGCAGGAGCCACAGCCCTGGGCCCCGTGGGCGGCGGGCTGGCCCCTGACAGATGGAGCTTCCTCTGATCTTCCGTCAGCCACGTCAGCCACAACTCAGGCAGGCGACGTCACAGAGGAGGTGGCCACAGGTGCGAGCGAGCTCACGCCCTGCTCTGGGGACATGCAGGCCCACTAAGAACAGGTTTCTCTCTACAGAAGGTTGCACAGACATGAGGCGCACAGTTAATGGCACCGCACAGCCAAACGTGCAGCACACATGGATACACACAGCTCACACAGGCACTCATACACATGCTGACGCGTGCACACAGCTCACAGGCATTCATACACATGGTGACACGTGCACACAGCTCACACACAGGGACTCGTACACATGCTGACGTGTGCACACAGCTCACAGGCATTCAGACACATGGCGACACGTGCACACAGCTCACACACAGAGACTCGTACACATGCTGACGTGTGCACACAGCTCACAGGCATTCATACACATGGTGACACGTGCACACAGCTCACACACAGGGACTCGTACACATGCTGACGTGTGCACACAGCTCACAGGCATTCAGACACATGGTGACACGTGCACACAGCTCACACACAGGGACTCGTACACATGCTGACGTGTGCACACAGCTCACAGGCATTCAGACACATGGTGACACGTGCACACAGCTCACACACAGGGACTCGTACACATGCTGACGTGTGCACACAGCTCACAGGCATTCAGACACATGGCGACACGTGCACACAGCTCACACACAGAGACTCGTACACATGCTGACGCGTGCACACAGCTCACAGGCATTCAGACACATGGTGACACGTGCACACAGCTCACAGGCATTCAGACACATGGTGACACGTGCACAGAGCTCACACACAGGGACTCGTACACATGCTGACGCGTGCACACAGCTCACAGGCATTCAGACACATGGTGACACGTGTACACAGCTTACACAGGCACTCATACACATGCTGACGCGTGCACACAGCTCACAGGCATTCAGACACATGGTGACACGTGCACACAGCTCACACACAGGGACTCGTACACATGCTGACGTGTGCACACAGCTCACAGGCATTCAGACACATGGTGACACGTGTACACAGCTCACAGGCATTCAGACACATGGTGACACGTGCACACAGCTCACACACAGGGACTCGTACACATGCTGACGCGTGCACACAGCTCACAGGCATTCAGACACATGGCGACACGTGCACACAGCTCACACACAGAGACTCGTACACATGCTGACGCGTGCACACAGCTCACAGACATTCAGACACATGGTGACACGTGCACACAGCTCACAGGCATTCAGACACATGGTGACACGTGCACACAGCTCACAGGCATTCAGACACATGGTGACACGTGCACACAGCTCACAGGCATTCAGACACATGGTGACACGTGCACAGAGCTCACACACAGGGACTCGTACACATGCTGATGCGTGCACACAGCTCACAGGCATTCAGACACATGGTGACACGTGCACACAGCTCACACGGGCACTCGTACACATGGTGACACGTGTACACAGCTCACAGGCATTCAGACACATGGTGACATGTGCACACAGCTCACACGGGCACTCGTACACATGGTGACACGTGCACACAGCTCACAGGCATTCAGACACATGGTGACACGTGCACACAGCTCACACGGGCACTTGTACACATGGTGACATGTGCACACAGCTCACACGGGCACTCGTACACATGGTGACACGTGCACACAGCTCACAGGCAGACACATGGTGACACGTGCACACAGCTCACACGGGCACTTGTACACATGGTGACACGTGCACACAGCTCACAGGCATTCAGACACATGGTGACACGTGCACACAGCTCACACGGGCACTCGTACACGTGGTGACATGCGCACACAGCTCACACAGGCACTCCTACACACTGACATGTGCACACAGTTCACACAGGCACTCGTACGCATGCTGACACATGCACACAGCTCACACAGGCACTCCTACACACTGACACATGCACACAGCTCACACAGGCACTCGTACACATGGTGACGTGCACACAGTTCACACGGGCACTCGTACGCATGCTGATGTGCACACAGCTCACAGTTCACACACAGGCACTCCTACACACGCTGACGTCCATGGATCACACAGGCACTCGTACACATGCACACAGTGCACACACATGCTCACACATGCACATGCTCGTACACACGCATGCACGTGTGCAGCCTCACAGCTCACACGAGCACTCAAGCACCAGCACACATGCTGACACCAGCACTCAGACACATGCCCATACATGCCCATGCCATCTGAACACACACACACGCAAACACCAGCATTTACACACACACAAGTGTTCACATACATGCATGTTCATAACGCCCATGTCCTCACACGGTCACAGACACATGCTTACACATGGGCACACATGAACAGATGCTGGGCCACATGTCAGCACAAGTGCACACATCTACCTGGTGCTGAGGACACAAAGCAGCGATCACAGCACAAAGGAAAGAACAAAGGAACACGCCGGAAGGTGTCGCCGGCTGTAGAAGGAATGCAGTGGCCACGACGCACTGCGTGTGGCTCCTCGTGACAGGCGCCAACCCAGCCCAGCTCCTACGTTGTTTCCTGACACAGCTGATGCCTGTGAGCTGGTGCGTCCGCAGGGACAGACGAGCAGCCGGCGTGCTCCTGGGCATCCAGCTCCTCCAGAAAAGCCAGCACACAGACTCCACGACACAGAGGGGCCGCACTCTGGAACACTTCCAGTGCGCTGTGAGCAGAAGCTGCCGGGCCTGTGGGCCGATGTCGGGGGCCACGGGCCACCCCCACACAGACACGCCCTCTGATGGCCCACCCAGACGGAGACTTCCTCCCACCACACGCTCAGACCCACCCACTTGGCCTAAGTCTGAGTAATGAGGGCTTTAACTCAGGGGACTGCCTCAGTGAGGCATCACCAAAGCTGTTTCATCCAATTTGCAGCAAAGAGTCCCAGAACAGCCCAGGAGCACCCAGTGTGAGGGGCGTCATCACAGCAAGTGGAGGGTGGACCCAGGCGTCTCCACAGCAGGGCCTTGCCCCACAGGGGTCAAAGGAAAGGGATCTGCCAGGCTCCAGGTGCTGGGCTCGTTCCGACTCCCTGGCAGAAGAGGGTGATGCTGTCCCATGCCTCGGGGGCTCCTGTGGAGCCTGATGGCCAGCTGTTCCACTGCAGCTGGGGAGCGAGAACTGGGACTGAGCCTGGAACGAGCACGGCAGGTCCAGGGCCCTGGGGCCTCACACTTACTTGGCAACAGACTGTATGACCTTGGACGAGGTGTCCCTGAGGTTGGTGAAGAGCCGCTCTGTCCCACCACGCAGAATGTCCAGGAAGCCGCCATAGGGCTGGTCATACTCCGCCAGGGCCAGACCTGCAGGGAGACAGTCTCAGCGGGCCACAGGTGCCCTGTCCCACCTCCCCAGGTGCACGATGCCAGGTGGCATGGCCAAGCCCCCGACTCACACACACCCAGCGGCAAGCCAGGCCACAGCACTGGCAGGTCTGACCCTGTTCTCAGCCTTTCCAGAGACCTACGAAGCGGCCAATCTGGGTGCGGAGGGCTATGTAGCTGCCTCAGCACAGCTTGGGCTGGAACTCTGTCTGCCAGGACAGGCCAGCCTCACGGCCACAGCTTCAGGCCACCACGACCATGGACAGGAACACAGCGTGGCAGTCCCTGACCTGGAGGGTCCTGGGAGTGAGGTCTTCACAGGCAGCTGTGGTGGCATGAGTTAGTGTTAAAAAGAAAAAAAAAGTGAAACCCTGTCTCTACTAAATATACAAAAGTAGCTGGGCGTGGTGGCGCGTGCCTGTAATCTTAGCTACTTGGGAGGCTGAGGCAGGAGAATCGCTTGAACCATGGAGTTGGAGGTTGCAGTGAGCCAAGATCGCAGCACTGTACTCCAGCCTGGGCGACAGACCAAGACTCCATCTTAAAAAACAGCAACAAGAAAAGAAAAAACAGGTCAGGCACACAGTGGCTCACACCTGTAATCCCAGCACTTTAGGAAGCTGAGGCGGGCAGATCACGAGGTCAAGAGATCGAGACCATCCTGGCCAACATGGTGAAACACCGTCTCTACTAAAAATACAAAAATAAGCCGGACATGACGGCGCGTGCCTGTAATCCCAGCTACTTGGGAGGCTGAGGCAGGAGAATCGCTTGAACCCTGGAGGCGGAGGCTGCAGTGAGCAGAGACTGCGCCACTGCACTCCAGCCTGGTAATAGAGACTTCATCTCGAAAAGAAACAAACAACCCCTCCCCGACCAGTGTCCCTCTCGCAGACCGGAGACAGAGGCCCGGGCAGCATGGAGCAGACGGAGGCCCCACAGAACCCGGCACTCGAGGACTCACCCTCCCTCCAGCCAGCAGAGACCCGGCCGGCCACGGCACCTGTAGCTGCAGGACCCACACTGTGTGGCCCGGGTGCCCTGAACATGGGGCCGAGCCCCTCCCTGGGAGGCAGAGCTGAAGGACCCAGGCGAGCCCTCCCACATCTCAGCGGGGATGGGGGGTGAGGTCAGGAGGGGTCAGGGCCATGCAGAGCTACACATTCAGCCGCTGCCTGTCAGGACCGTGTCCTCAGTGGCTCCCCCCGAACCTTCTGGAGCACTCCCAGGGCCAGCACAGAGTGCCAAGGGCATGCAGCGTCTGTCTCCCAGGGCCCACTCCACTCCTCACTGGCCGAGGGCCCTCCAGGGACACCCAGGCCCATTACAGGTGCCCACTCCTCACGCAGCGGAAGGGACCACCTCACACGTAGCACACCACCCTCGGCTGTGCAATGCCTGTTCCTGCACCCCAGCCTCAGGGTCACTGCTGCAGTAAACGGTTCATCTTGCCCACAGCAGGCCTGGTCCTTCGTCCCCAGCTCCTGAGAAGGAACCTGGGATGCCCCCTCACTCCCCAGAAGGGGTGTGTTTCCCTGGGGCCTTGGGCTGTGCCAGACACGACAACGTGATAAATGCTGCTGTCTCGGCCATGGTGCGGCTGCCTTCCTGGCAGGCACTGCTGTACAGAACCCCTGAGTGAGGCCTCTTCCCTCGGCTGGCTTGAGTCTGACCCGTCCCCCTTCTGACCTGCACCGAGACATCAGCTTTGCTGAGTTCTGTGAGCCCCAGTGAACTGTGGAACCCGAAGGTGGGCCTGGGGACTCCAACTGTGAGAGGAGGCCCTGGGAGGGAAGGCCGTCAGCCTCCGCTCTGATGTGCCGCGGATGCCCGGGTAGCAGCAGAAGCAAGGGACAGGTGGCGGGCGCAGGACAGGGCACTCACCTGCACCATAGCCACTGCCTGTGGGGCCCATGGGAGGGGGTGGCCCCCGGGACAGCACGGCACTCCCGTAGCCTCCATTCTGCTCCAGGAGCTGTGACAATGCAAACGCAGAGGTCAGGGCTCTAAACTGACATCTCATGCCTGCCCACGTGGTGCAGAGGCACAGCATGGGCACCCTTAGAGCCCATCTTCTGCCCCACTTACAACACAGTGCAATGGAGGCACTGCCCACAGGCCAAAGCCTCGGCTGGAACTCCCCAAACCAACCACACATGCACCCGGGGAGTGGACATGGGCATCTGGAGGAAGCGGGGGTCTGCCTCACTCGGGGGTGCTGGGGGTCGGGCATCTGGAGGAAGCGGGGGTCTGCCTCACTTAGGGCCGCTGGGACACGGGCATCTGGAGGAAGCGGGGGTCTGCCTCGCTCGGGGCCGCTGGGACACGGGCATCTGGAGGAAGCGGGGGTCTGCCTCGCTCGGGGCCGCTGGGACACGGGCATCTCGAGGAAGCGGGGGTCTGCCTCGCTCGGGGCCGCTGGGGGTCGGGCATCTGGAGGAAGCAGGGGTCTGCCTCGCTCGGGGCCGCCGCGGCCACCCAGCGCTCCAGCCCAGCTTTCGAGATTCTTGGGCTGCACATTCTGTTCCTCTTCCTTTTCTGTCTCTTCCCAGTCTGCACAACCATCTTTTTTTCTTTTTTTTTTTTTTTGGAGACAGAGTCTCACTCTGTCACCCAGGCTGGAGTGAAGTGGTGCAATCTCAGCTCACTGCAGCCTCTGCCTCCCATCCCGCACCATCTTAGGCAGACACATGGCCTGTCTGTTCTGGGACGTTCCATCACTTCAGGTCCTGGGTTCTGAAGGCCACCCCGTGGTGCTCACTGCCTCCTGGGGACAGTATTTTTATTTCACTGTGAGCTCAGCCCCATCATGGACTGTTTTCTGGGGACCTGAGCAGGGGTCTTATGTTTGTCCCCGTGGGGTCCCAGCTTAGAAGTGCTGACGGCCCCATCGCTAGTGGTCTGTCTGCCCATCAGCCCAGCGGCACCTCCTCCCGCCCCATGGAGAATTCCTCCAGCATGCCAGACGAAGCATGAGGCCCGCATCTCCCTGCAAGCCCACTGTCGTCCATGACCTCCGGGGAGTTGAGCCACCGAGGCAGGAGGACGTCAGGCCCAGGCTGCCCTGCTGAAGAGCGAGGTCGCCCAGGAGTGCTTTCCTTCTGCTGCTCTCTGACCGGCCCCAGGGAAGCTGCTGAGAGGTCACCAGCGACACCAACTCTCCCACCTCAGAGCACCCCACACCTCAAAATGCTCCCCATATCCAGCATCAGGGCTCCCTCCCTCCACTGGTGCACTCACCACAATGGCTGCCAGACAGAGGCACCACAGCCCCTCCCCACCTGTGCCTGGCATCCTGGGGCTCCCCTGCTCCCAAGTCTCCACCCCCATGCAGCCCCTACAGGAACTGCAAACCTTTCACTCAGCCCAGCCCATCCGCCCCCCCAGGAACTGTAAACCGTTCACTCAGCCCAGACCATCCTCCCTACACAGGAAAACCCTTTACTCAGCCCAGACCATCCTTCCTCCACAGGAACTGCAAACCCTCCACTCAGCCCGGACCGTCCTCCCCACACAAGAACTGCAAACCCTCCACTCAGCCCGGACCGTCCTCCCCACACAGGAACTGCAAACCCTCCACTCAGCCCAGACCATCCTCCTCACACAGGAACTGCAAACCCTCCACTCAGCTCGGACCATCCTTATCCCACAAGAACTGCAAACCCTCCACTCAGCCCGGACCGTCCTCCCCACACAGGAACTGCAAATCCTCCACTCAGCCCAGACCATCCTCCTCACACAGGAACTGCAAACCCTTCACTCAGCCCGGACCATCCTTATCCCACAAGAACTGCAAACCCTCCACTCAGCCCGGACCATCCTTATCCCACAAGAACTGCAAACCCTCCACTCAGCCCGGACCATCCTTATCCCACAAGAACTGCAAACCCTCCACTCAGCCCGGAGCATCCTCCCCACACAGGAACTGCAAACCCTCCACTCAGCCCAGACCATCCTTATCCCACAAGAACTGCAAACCCTCCACTCAGCCCGGACCATCCTTATCCCACAAGAACTGCAAACCCTCCACTCAGCCCGGACCATCCTCCCCACACAGGAACTGGAAACCCTCCACTCAGCCCAGACTGTCCTTATCCCACAAGAACTGCAAACCCTCCACTCAGCCCGGACCGTCCTCCCCACACAGGAACTGCAAACCTTCCACTCAACCCAGACCATGCTTTTCCCACAGGCTCCCATCCTCAGACAGGGACTCAGGCAGTAGCTCTGACCTTCCCTCCCTGTGCTCACACCCACTGCCTGGGCCAGGTCCACTGCAATGGCTGAAAAGGGGACAAAATGCAGGAGCCAAGAATCCTGGGTCCTTGGACACAGACCCCTCTGAGGGCCACAGGGGGCCCCTGCGTGTCCTGACCTAGTCCCTGAGCTGGGATGCCCGGGGGCCTGCCTGCTCCCCGTGAGGGCCCGGTGGCACGTCTGCTCTGCCTCGAGGGTCTGGTGATGGAGACGGTACCCCCTGTCCACGGCTAGGTCAGAAAAGACCCTGAGAGCATCTTCTGGCCAACATGTGCTGCCGCCTCCCAGGTCTCCCACTTCCACAACGCACGCAGCCCTGCCGGCCTGTCTCCCAGCCCCCAGGCCCTGATGCTGCCGGCAGCCAGGGGTGCCTGGGAAGGGACCCAGGCCAGGCCCAGCTCGGAGATGACTGCAACCAGGAGGCCCGGAGCTGAGGGCCAGCTGAGCTGGCCTGGAGACGGGGCCCCAGAAACACAGATGCAGGAGCAACTCACGCCACCCTGTCAGGGGAAGAATCCAGAAAAGTGCCTGTAGAACTCAAGGCCAGAGGAGTGCGTGCAGAGCGTGCCCCCGGGTCTCAGCCCTGGGCTTCGGGGGTCCCCCTGCTCCCGCAGGAGCCCAGGGCCCTCAAGAGCTGTGGCTCCACACGAACTGGGCAGGGACTCCCAGGGTGCAGGGTCCAGTGGGGCTCACGAGTACCTCGCTCACCTCTGTGATGGGAGACTTGGGGTTCACATTGCGGGCGGCCGCGATCTCCTGCAGCTGATGCACCACCTCAGCGATGGACAGCCGCTCCTCCGGGTTCACCTGCAGCATGGCGCCTGTGGCAGAAGCACAGCGTGTGCTCGGCCCTACGGTTCCCCAGGACCAGCACCCCTGCACTGGCAGAGGTCACAGACCACCAGAGGCCACTCCCTCTACACACATCAGTGACTTCAGAGGCAAGGAGGGAGTGGCAAAGGGAAGAACAGAAACCCAACAAAATGATCAAAACCCACCACTCAGCGTACCGCACATTCACCAGCAGGGCGGTCAGCAGGGGAGCTCCGTGGAAGCCGCCCCCAGGGACATGTCAAAACCACGGTGACGGGCCGGGTGAGCAGTGCCGCGGGGTGGGCGGGGCCTCCAGAGTGAGGCGAGGTCTGTGCTACAGGGTCTTGCCCCACGGACGCGTCCCGGCGGGACTTACGGATGAGGCCGTGGAAGACCGTGTACTGCGTGTCGTGCGGGGGGATTGAGTACTTCCCGTTGACTATTCGAAGTTTCGCTCCATCCTCAAAAGGGTGCTGCCGGAAGCACAGCAGATACAAGATGCAGCCCAGGGCCTGCGGGGAGACCAGGAGTGACGCTGAGGCTGGTGGGGAGACCAGAGGTGATGCTGAGGATGGTGGGGAGGGCAGCGCTGATGCCTAGCCCACGGGGAGGGCAGGGGGATGTTGTGGCTGGTGGGAGGGCAGGGGTGACCCCCGGGCCTGCGGGGACGAGGGCATGAGATAAGCACTGGAGACACGGAGACTGGCTGAGGGGCGGCTCCTCCCTTGGGGATCCCAGGGATATAGTCGGTGGTGATGCAAGCATCCCCTGGCTGTGTGGAGCTGGCAGCAGCACTTCCCACGGCCCAGGGAAGCCCAGATGCTCCACCTTTATTCACCACAAAGAACCGTCCAGGCAACAGTGCTAAACGGACTCCAGGCTCTTCAGATGAAAGGTTCCTTTCACAATTCCAGGGTTCCCACACTCATGTGCTGAGGATCATGGGCTGGTGGGACCAGCAGAGACCCCACGGTGTGCTGTGCGAGGGGCAGGCGCCGTCCCGTCCTCGACAACAGCCGAGCCCCACATTTCCGACCTGACCGCATGTGCAGGGTATAGGGCACGGGGCAGACACTGCAGGAAGCTGCCGCCTCCGTCCACTCAGGGTTTTCACAGAACTGGCCTTGAACAGTCAGCAATTTCTTGTCAATCACCCAATTTTTATGTGAGCCCAGAGGAGGGACTGGTGATCACTTCAGTGTCACCAGGACCCCAGGCCACTGCAAGCAAGCAAGAGCAGGCCAGGAGTGTCCTCGTGTGGGACGGGCAGAAGGCCAGTCACAGCGTTGAGCCAAGAACACTAACAATGACCACGTGCACGGCCCCGACCTTCCACACCTCGAAGGACAGAAAGCCTCACCCTGCAGCCCCATGCGTTGTGATTCTGAGGCAAACACACTGTGGAGGGCCGAGCACCACACCTGCTGGCTGAATGATGGGGTGAGGGGACGTCAAAGAACCAGAGGGCAGGGCACCCGCCACGCGTGGCCAACCTCGGTCGATGGGGACATGGCCTTGGAGAGGAGCAGGGAAAAGGGAGGACGCAGGAGACCACCCTGGCCATCAGGCCCAGCCCTCACCCTGGCCCGGCTCTGAACAGGGGAGCTGAGCCTGCCAAGGCTGGGGTGAGGCAGGGACGGGGCTGAGGGAAGCCTCAGGCAGACCCAGACACACAGGCTCTGAGCCGACCCAGCCACACAGGACACTCTGACTGCTACTCAGTTCATTCCATTAGAAGCAGTCGCGGTTGGGCGGGGCGCAGTGGCTCAAGCCTGTAATCCCAGCACTTTGGGAGGCTAAGGCCGTGGACTGCTTGAGCTCAGGAATTCGAGACCAGCCTGGGCAACATGGTAAGACCACATCTTTAACAAAAATACAAAAACATAGCTGGGCATGGTGGTATGCACCTGTGGTCCCAGCTACTTGGGAGGCTGAGGTGGGAGGATCCCTTGAGCCCAGGGTGGAGGTTGCAGTGAGCCTGAGCCGAGGTTGCACCAGTGCACTGGGCGACAGAGGAAGATCCCGTCTCCAACAAAAACAAAAACGACAAAAAAGTCACAGTCACAGTGATTCTTAAGGAAAGGAAAAGAAAAGGGAAGGGAGGGGAGGGGAGAGGGCGCCAAGGAGGCAGGCCGGTTCTGAGCGGCAGGTGCCCGGCCCACACTGCCTCAGGCCGAGTTGGGGCGTGCAGAGCCAGGAACGGCCGCTGAGAGGCGCCAGACCTCACCCAGATATCCTGCTTCTCGCCGATCGGGAAGTTCGAATACAAGTCTATGATTTCTGGCGTTCTATACATCGGCGTTGTATTCCTCGTGATCTGAAAAAACACAACACTTCTAAGGGAAAGTCGCATCCCACAAACAACGTGTTTTATGTTGCATCACTTCATGCAGCTTTCCAAATGCACAGCAGACCAGGGAGCGGCCTGCCCCGCACACTGTGGGGCCACGCTGAGGCCCCGCGATGACCTCAGCCCGCCCAGTCCCACCTCCGTGGTTCACCTTTGGCCTCAGCGCGTGCCTTAGGAGGAGGACCGAGTCATTCACCTCCTTCAATCTCCCATGGCCTCCCGTGCTTCATGGCACCCACATCTTCGCCTGCCGTGTACCAATTCTGCTTGCTGAGGAGAAGGGTGTGTGTCCCCTCACCTGGCACAGGGGCCCCACTCCAGAGTGGCTGTGCCCAGAGCCCCAGGGCACAAGATGGGCGCCGGGGGAAGAGGCTGCCCACTAGATTCACCTGACCAGCTCAAGGTTAACAGGTGAGAGCCTCGGCAACATGTGGGGGCACTTTGGAGAGGCAGGGGCAGGGGCTGGGGCCGCACAGCCGTGAGAAGAGTGAATCTCCGTACACGGCAGACACACAAACCCCCAGCCTCAACTGCAGATTCACAGGAGAGCAGGGGCAGGTGGGCTCTGTGGTTACAGCAGGACAGCGCATGGCCTTGGGCAGGCCACAATTTCTAAAGGCAACAGAAAATGAGAGCTGACAGAAAGCCGAAGAAACACCCTCCACTCTAAGACCTGCTTTTCAGGAATGACCTCCCTGAGGCCGGAACCATCAGCTACAAATGCAAGACCTGAGAGCAAGGCCCTAGTGCAGACGGCACACGTTAACTCCTCCAGCTCCAAGACAGGGTGAGAGCAGGTCACGTGTGGGCAGCAGACGCCCGTCTACACCCGCCTCTGGAGAAAGGAGCTCAGGAGGACGGCCAAGGACGCGAGGGGCTGAGGAAGGAGGGGCTGTGAGAGAACATGGATGGGGCCACCCTGTGTTCTCAGCTCCACTTTTCTGTACTTTTTAGAGCAGCTGAGTGTAACGGTTTGTTCACATAAATAGGCAGATAAGCCCAAATGCATTCAAGTGAGTAACAGAACCACGACGGAGGAGGAAATGAACCCCAGGACTTCTGCGGGCAACCCTCGGCAGCCTGTCCTCGGCCTCGGCGGCAGGTCGGGGGAGAAGGCTCCAGGTGAGCCCTGGGCCTTGCAGGGTCTGTCTCCTCAGTGCCAGGGCAGCTGGCCCCGAGCCTGTGGGCTGTGCGGATGCCGGCCAGGCCCTCACTGAGGAGGGACCGTGGCCCCACAGTCGTGCTAGAACTGCAGGTGCCAGCGAGGTCCGTGGCTCTGCCACGAGGACGGTGTGTGCTGTGTGGACGTGAGCACCTGTGTACTGTGCACAGCACGTGGGCTCAGAGGGCCTGGGGGACTCCCGGCCTCCGTCCTCAGACGCTCCCTGTCACCACCATTACTCATTATTTTCTGTTCTGCATGGTTTGTACAAGTTATGTGCATTTCTTATGCAGTGCAAGCTACCTGTAGACAAACGCAGAGGTTGCAAATGACCAGCTTGGGGAGACTGCGGGAAGGATGTCCCCGACCCCAGCAGCACCTGGGTCCCACAGCCTGTACCGCTGCAGTGCCTGCCCTCTGCCCATCCCGGAAACCCCTTCCCAGCGGCCAGCGCCAAAGGCAGCTCTGCCGGGTGCCTGCCTCCTTTCGGTCTGAGTCTGACCCTCAGGGGTGCGAGGACCCATCCATGCTGCCACAGGATGCGTCTGCTCGTGCCCAGAAGACACGCCACCCAGTCACTCATGCAGATACATTTCTAAGTGATTTTATAAAAAAGTTAGCCATTTTGTGTTTTAAAAGATAACAGAGTTCTGGAGATGGATGGTGAACAACTCTGCAGATGTGTTTCTGCCACCGAGCCACCCACGTACGATGGCCACACTGATAAAGCACTGTTATGCACATCTTACCACCATCAAAAAATCCAAGAAAAAATAGTCCTGCAACATTCAGAGGCGGGTTTGGGAGGAGGACGGAGGTGAAACGCGGTGTTCCACGTTTCAGGACGTCAGCCTTGGGGGACGGAGGTGAAATGCGGTGTTCCACGTTTCAGGACGTCGGCCTGGGGGGACGGAGGTGAGGTGCGGTGTTCCACGTTTCAGGACGTCGGCCTGGGGGGACGGAGGTGAAGTGCGGTGTTCCACGTTTCAGGACGTCGGCCTTGGGGGACGGAGGTGAAGTGCGGTGTTCCACGTTTCAGGACGTCGGCCTTGGGGGACGGAGGTGAAGTGCGGTGTTCCACGTTTCAGGACGTCGGCCTGGGGGGACGGAGGTGAAGTGCGGTGTTCCACGTTTCAGGACGTCGGCCTTGGGGGACGGAGGTGAAGTGCGGTGTTCCACGTTTCAGGACGTCGGCCTGGGGGGACGGAGGTGAAGTGCGGTGTTCCACGTTTCAGGACGTCGGCCTTGGGGGACGGAGGTGAAGTGCGGTGTTCCACGTTTCAGGACGTCGGCCTTGGGGGACGGAGGTGAAGTGCGGTGTTCCACGTTTCAGGACGTCGGCCTGGGGGGACGGAGGTGAAGTGCGGTGTTCCACGTTTCAGGACGTCGGCCTGGGGGGACGGAGGTGAAGTGCGGTGTTCCACGTTTCAGGACGTCGGCCTGGGGGGACGGAGGTGAAGTGCGGTGTTCCACGTTTCAGGACGTCGGCCTGGGGGGACGGAGGTGAGGTGCGGTGTTCCACGTTTCAGGACGTCGGCCTGGGGGGACGGAGGTGAGGTGCGGTGTTCCACGTTTCAGGACGTCGGCCTGGGGGGACGGAGGTGAGGTGCGGTGTTCCACGTTTCAGGACGTCGGCCTGGGGGGACGGAGGTGAGGTGCGGTGTTCCACGTTTCAGGACGTCGGCCTGGGGGGACGGAGGTGAGGTGCGGTGTTCCACGTTTCAGGATCTCGGCCTGGGGGTACGGAGGTGAAGTGCGGTGTTCCACGTTTCAGGACGTCGGCCTGGGGGGACGGAGGTGAAGTGCGGTGTTCCACGTTTCAGGACGTCGGCCTGGGGGGACGGAGGTGAAGTGCGGTGTTCCACGTTTCAGGACGTCGGCCTGGGGGGACGGAGGTGAAGTGCGGTGTTCCACGTTTCAGGACGTCGGCCTGGGGGGACGGAGGTGAAGTGCGGTGTTCCACGTTTCAGGACGTCGGCCTTGGGGGACGGAGGTGAAATGCGGTGTTCCACGTTTCAGGACGTTGGCCTTGGGGGACGGAGGTGAAGTGCGGTGTTCCACGTTTCAGGATCTCGGCCTTGGGGGACGGAGGTGAAATGAAGGTGTTCCACGTTTCAGGACGTCGGCCTTGAGGGACGGAGGTGAAATGTGGTGTTCCATGTTTCAGGACGTCGGCCTGGGGGGACGGAGGTGAAATGAAGGTGTTCCACGTTTCAGGATCTCGGCCTTGGGGGACGGAGGTGAAGTGCGCTGTTCCACGTTTCACAATGTGGCAGCTGACCAGGCCTCGGATGTAGGCCTGGGGGTCGCTGCTGAGGTTCTGGCTCCAGGATGGCTGCAGGTCCCCATTCAAAACACCACGGCAGCAAATAAGAGTGCTCAGGGTGCAGACCCCAGGGAGGGCCGGCTTCTCCCAGCACGGGCCCCGCTCAGCTCACCCAGCAGGGAATAGAGCACTCAGGGCACAGAACTCGGGGAGGGCCGGCTTCCCCCAGCACGGGCCCCGCTCAGCTCACGCAGCAAGGAATAGAGCACTCAGGGCACAGAACTCGGGGAGGGCCGGCTTCCCCCAGCACGGGCCCTGCTCAGCTCACCTCTTCCTCCACCAGGGCTCGCCTCTGCGCGCTCCAGCTGTAGTCAGGGTAGTGAGAGATGGTCGTGGCGCTGCCAAAGTCACACAGCTTAATGGTCCCTTGGTTACTAACCAACAAGTTCTCAACCTGTAAAATTCCAGAATACAACCCATGAACCTGATGTGGACAGAGACATTTCAGGGAAGACGAACGGGTGTGAGACACAGCCAGGGCCCTTCCCAGACAGCCCTCACCCAGGGCCACAGCTGCTGGGCGCCCTCTGGCACCTCCCACTCGTGGACACAGTCAGCTCTGCACTGGCCAGCAAGGGGTGCAGGGGCTGCTCTAGGCCTACGCAGAGGGGCTCTGGCAGGCGGAGGGGCCCAGCCCGAGAAGCAGGCCCCGAGGGGCTGAGGAATTTCACAGAGGTCAGTAAAGGGTTCTTCCTCAAACATGTCTTATTTACGATCAAATATAATATGTGTAATTCAGAAAAAAAAAGCAGAAAATCAAAAAACAACCATAAATCAAAGATAACTCAATTAACAATGTGGCACTCAGGGCCAGGTGTGGTGCCTCACGCCTGTGATCCCAGCACTTTGGGAGGCCGAGGCGAGAGGATCGCCTGAGGTCAGGAGTTCAAGACCAGCCTGGCTAATGTGCTGAAATCCAGTCTCTACAAAAATACAAAAATTAGCCATGTGTGGTGGTGGGCACCTGTAGTCCCAGCTACTGGGGAGGCTGAGGCAGGAGAATCACATGAAACTAGGAGACGGAGGCTACAGTGAACCAAGATCGTGCCATTGCACTCCAGCCTGGGCAACAGAGTGAGACTCCCTCTCAAAAAATAAAAAAAGTATATTGAGCCACGAAGAAGCAGAAAGGGCCCCACGAGGTGAAGCCATGTTACAGTTCATCATGCAGCTCCGGCAGGCCCAACAGGGAATCCAGCGAGCACGCTGAGAGGCCACGGACATCAGCGGCTGCACGCACAACAGGGCAGCAACGTGGCACTCAGCCCGGCCGCCAGCACCGGGTGTCCACCAGAACAAAGGAGAAAGCCTCACCCCCAGCTCACACAGTCAAGGAAGGCTCAGTCCCAACTTTAAGGCAGACCACAGCTCTCTCGGAAGATGGCCCACAGGAGCTCCTCCTGAGCTAGGGAAGGAGTGGCTTCTTCAAGAAGACACAGACATCACAGACATGGAGGAGGCCGGCACGGGCGTCCCCTCTGGAGAGAGAGAGCTGTGCCAGCACAGGGCTCCAAGAAGGCATGACCACCCCAGATGGAAGGTGCTCGGCATGCATGCGGCCAGCACAGGCTCCCACAGGCAGCGAGGGGAAGGCAGACACTCCCCCAGAGGATGCCCGGGTTCCAACAAGCCAGCCTCATCGACAGGAAAAAAATGCAAACTAAGGCCACGGGCACCCTGGACAGGCTGAGGGAGCAGTACCCGCCGTGCCCCAGGCGGGCAAAGCATGGAACCGCAGCATCTGGGGGACGCCCAGGGTTGGCTGCAGACGCCCTCCGACCACAGTGCCCTGCAGGCCCCGTCCTACGGAGGACACCTGCTCCATGGACCAGCAAGCTGGACGGGCTGTCCACAGGTGCATACAGGAGGGCTCGTCGTAAACAAGAGAAGGAAACGGACACACATGCCACGCACGGCAGACCACAGGGAACCCAGTGAAGCCCATGCCCACCACGGGCCCGTGAGGAAGTGCGGGACACACGTGGAACAGGGCTGAGCGAGAGAATCAGATGCAGAGCGGGGCCTGGCTCTACCCACAGGACATCCAGGGGAGAAAAGATGAGCGACCCTGGCTCAGACGCAGAGCACGCAGAGGGAAGCAGCAGCACGCAGTGACTGAGGCCCAGGAGTGCCCTCAGCCCCCGCACGGGTGCCCATGCCCACTTACAGCCAGTAGAGATGAAGCACGGGGCGGGCATGTGGGGCACACACTACCTGCCCCTCTGCAGACAGCCACCCAGACTCCTGCAGCAGAGGACGAGAGGCGTGCCCAGCCTCCTGCAGCAGAGGACGAGGGACGTGCCCAGCCTCCTTCAGCAGAGGACGAGGGACGTGCCCAGCCTCCAGCAGAGGACGAGGGACGTGCCCAGCCTCCTTCAGCAGAGGACGAGGGACGTGCCCAACCTCCTGCAGCAGAGGACGAGGGATGTGCCCAGCCTCCAGCAGAGGACGAGGGACGTGCCCAGCCTCCTGCAGCAGAGGACGAGGGGCGTGCCCAGCCTCCAGCAGCAGAGGACGAGGGACGTGCCCAGCCTCCTGCAGCAGAGGACGAGGGGCGTGCCCAGCCTCCTGCAGCAGAGGACGAGGGACGTGCCCAGTCTCCTGCAGCAGAGGACGAGGGACGTGCCCAGCCTCCAGCAGCAGAGGACGAGGGACGTGCCCAGCCTCCTGCAGCAGAGGACGAGGGACGTGCCCAGTCTCCAGCAGAGGACGAGGGGCGTGCCCAGCCTCCAGCAGAGGACGAGGGGCGTGCCCAGCCTCCAGTAGAGGACGAGGGATGAGCCCAACCTCCTGCAGAGGACGAGGGACGTGCCCAGCCTCCAGCAGAGGACAAGGGACGTACCCAACCTCCTGCAGCGGAGGACTCGGGACCCGCCCAGACTCCCAGGGGAACGCTGCGGGGCTGCAGTGTGGCCTGAGCTCCCGCCACATAGCCACGGAACAGCAACAAAGCTCAGTGCTGTGAAGTGCAGGGTTGGCTCACAAACAGACTCTTCACGAATTTTAACCCTTCTGTTTCTGTTTTCCTTAAAACACACACTCAAGCACCACCACACAATCCATCACACTTCAAAAACGTGAACCAGGAGGGTCTCGGTGCCACTGAGTGTCCTCAGGAAGAACCAGCCAGATGGCCACCGGCACCACCCACGGCACCTGCCCGGCCTGGAGCCCCGAAGCCTCTCCCACTGGAACGGGGCCTCAGGCACATCATTTCTGGAAACCAGGGGTCTTGCTTGCAACCTTCAAGAACCTTCCCTCAAAAGCAACCCTGTGTGCTGGGCACAATGTATTTTTAGAAAAGGAAAATGCAAGGAAAGAAGAAACAGAAGGAAGAGAGGGAGGAAGGGAGGAGCGGGAGCCAAAGGGCCTCAGGCATGGCTGGGGAAGCCTCCAGGGTTGCCCACAGGCTTCCGCCCCGGGGCATCTGTCCAGCTGGCCACCTTACACCCTGGCTTTCTAGGCCCTCTGAGGTCAGGGGACAAATGAAAAAGGCCACACGTATCCATAGTGAAAATCTGCGGGAAGACCCATTTGCTATACAGTAGGAGCATACAGCAAAGCTAGGAAAAGGCCGCCCTAATCAGACACATGCAGAGTGAAACTCCTGCCAGAGACCAGGCCCCGGTGGGCTGACGGGGAACTAGCTGTATAGGAAAAACAGCTCAGCCTGGCCACCCGAGGCTTGGGGCCCCCACCCAGGGCACACAAGGAGAGCCACGGCCTCGGGCCCCCACCCAGGGCACATGAGGAGGGCCACGGCCTTGTGCCCCCCACCCAGGGCACATGAGGAGAGTCAGGGGGCTCTGGGGCCTCTTGGCACCTATGAACAGACGCTGGAGGGGAGGCGGGGCCTAGGCGGCCGCACGGACACACACAAGCCAACGCACTGGGCGCAGGTGGACAAAAGGACATGGCTCCCACCTCAAGTCACATGAGGTCAATTCCTCTGGACACAGGCCAGGTGGGTTTCAGCTCCTGGGAGGAGAGGCTGGGGTGGGTGCTGGGAGCAGGACCTGAAACAGCTCCGTGCTCCAGAAGAGATACCACGGGGCTGTGGCCTCACTGGCCCCCTTGTCCCCTTGACCTGAGCAGCGTGGGGAAGCCAAGGCCAGCACAGGGCGTCCTCCATGAGCCGTGGCCAAAGGCGCCGCTCTAGATTAAGGAGGTCTGAGAGAAGGTGCACTTTGGGAACACCAGGGAAGGCTGAGAACAGGAGAGCAAGAGGTGATGCCAGGCTCCCCACACCTCACTGTGGATAACGGTGTCTAAATCACATGAGGAACGTCCCGGCCAGGCACGGTGGCTCACGCCTGTCATCCCAGCACTGTGGGAGGCCGAGGTGGGTGGATCACGAGGTCAGGAGTTCGAGACCATCCTGGCCAACGTGGTGAAACCCTGTCTCTACTAAAAATACAAAAATTAGCCAGGTGTGGTGTCAGGCACCTGTAGTCCCAGTACCCAGGAGGCTGAGGCAGGAGAATCACTTGAACCCAGGAGGCAGAGGCTGTAATGAGCCAGGATTGAGTCACTGCACTCCAGCCTGGGTGACAGAGCGAGACTCTGTCTCAAAAAAAAAAAAAAAAAAAGAGAAATGTCCTCACATCCCCAAAGACATGAACGAAAGTATCTGGGAGCGAAGAGGCTTTAAAACTCTTCAGCAGGCCGGGCACAGTGGCCCACAGCTGGAATCCCAGCACTTTTGGAGGCTGAGGCAGGTGGATCACTTGAGCTCAGGAGTTTGAGACCAACCTGGCAACGTGGCGAAACCCCACGTCTACTGAAAATACGAAAACGAGGCAGGCGTGGTGTGCGCCTGTGGTCCCAGCTGCTCAGGAGGCTGAGGCGGGAGGATCGCTGGGCCCGGTCGGCGGAGGCAGCAGTGAGCCTTGTCAGCGCCGCTGCACTCCAGCCTGGGCTGCAGAGACAGGCTCTGACTCAGAAACACTCCCAAAAACCTCTTCAGCAAAGCAACTGCTTCAGCCAGGAACACGGAGCCACCATGGGGAGGGCGGGGCCGCCGTGGGGAGGGTGGGGCCGCCGTGGGCAGGCCAGGCACAGGCTTCGATGCAAAGTCCTGGGTTTTTAAGACACCACGGTGGGAGTGAAAACCAGGCCCCAAACCAGAAGACGCCTTCGGCACAGGCGACGTTTAAGACGATAAGAATACATAAGCTGTCCCAATGCACCGAACACACGAACTAGTGGGGAAGCATTTTTAAAAGGCAAGAAACAAAAAGACGTTTACTGAAGAGCAAGGCCGCGGGGACCCGAACAAACACTGAACTTCATTAATATCAGGAAAAGGCAAATCAACCCATCAGCCTGCACTGCCCGCCAGGCCAGCCCAAATCAACCCACGCAACTCCAAGCACAGACGGCCCACGGGGTGGGAGTGTACTCGGTGGGGCTGTGGGAAGCAGCCACGTCACACAGAAAACCGTACGGTGCCAGCAGCCGCATGGAGCACAGGCCCAGTCCCAGCCCAGAGCAGCTGCGTGGGTGGTGTGGTGGGCACGGTGGTGTGGTGGGCAGGGCGGCCCTTTACATGCGGCCAGTGGCTCCCACCCACATCGTGGCAACCCCGGGATGCCACGCCTCGGAGAAACCCGTGGTGACGAGAGGTGGGCAGGGAGTCTGCCCATGAACAGAACGGGAGGTGCGGTGGCGGAACAGTCATGAAGTGCAGGGAGCTCCCCTCAAGCTGCACAGGTGAGGGGTCCAGCCCCCCTCCCCAGTGCCTGAGGCAGAGGGGCACCCGGCTTCCTCCGGGATCCAAGACTGCCCAGAGGCCATGGAAGGGGACAGAGTGAGCAGGAGTGGGGGGCCAGGGCTGACACCACTGCAGGGGCCGAGGAAGGAGCTGGGGTTGAGTAGGAGTGGGGGCCCAAACTGACACCACCAGTGAGTACCCTCGTCCGCAGCTCCCCACAGAGATGGGAGTGAGCAAGCGCCCAGTGTGGGGACCTGGAATTCCAGACGGAAGCTCCAGGCTGTGAGCACGCCCATCAGGAGTGAAGGGCCCTGGCACGGAGGTGGGTCCATCCCCACTGTGGGCAAAGGCCTGTGAGACGGGCAGTAATTCTCTTCAGGCTGGAAAGGCAGTTTCTGGACGATCCACCTCCACTGTTGAGAAGCTCATGCACACCTTCTCAGGTGAGAAGACACAGCCTCACCTGCCACACACCCGCTTCCTCACCACGGGACACCACGGGACCCACCCATGGAGGCTGAGCAGCTGGAGTGGGGAGGGGGGCTGCTACCCTGAGGTCCTGGTGGATGACGGGTGGGGAGTGGGGCTGCTACCTTGAGGTCCCGGTGGATGATGGGCGGCTTCTGCCGGTGCATGTGCTGCACCGCCCGGCACGTCTGGTAGAAGATCTTCAAAACCGTATCGCACGACAGTGGACCTCGAGACTCCGTTTTCTTTAAAAATTCCACCAGCTGCCCTAGAAGAGAACGAGATTCACACTGAGGCGGAGAACAGGGTCTGGAGGCCAGAACCTAAGGCCACATCATGGGACTTCCCCAAACTCCACCGAAAGGAAAACCCTCACTTTCCAGCGCAAGTAACAGAAGGACCAGAGGTGACTCCCCTTGACCTTTCCTGCCTGGCAGTCGGGACACTGGCAGATGGGAAGTGGACTTGGCCACACGTGAGACTCACTGAAGGCCGGGTCTGTGTTTGCGGCCATGTGACCACCTAGACCACCCCTTTGTGACTTCACCGCATGCTCGGGATGGCTGCTGTCTGCAACCCATCAGACCGACCGCGGCTCCCACGTCACTGACAAGAGGGGAGCATGAGTGTCCGGGGAGAACCTCTGGTGGTATCTGGACCCAGGGGGATTCTGCTCAGGCCACCCCCACGCGGCAGCATGTACTTTCGCTTTCGACAAATGCCCACGTTTGTTCTGATGCCACTTCTTTCTTTCTTTGCTTTGCAGGGCGTGTTGTCCAATTCTTTGTTCAAAACGCCAAGAACCTGGACGACTGCAGTCACCACCGTCTACCGTTACGCCATCGCCACGGAGCCACCAACAGCGCTCTGCCCCGGGCCCAGGCTACGTGACGGACTCCGCCACACCAGGACACTGCCTTTTCCAGCCAGAGGCCGAGTCAAGTCCACCCTGGGCACTGGTCCCGTCTTTCCTTCAGCTGCTACAGAAGAGGCTGCAGGTGTGAGGATGCCCACCACAGCCCTGTGTACGGGACCCCCACCCAGCAGCAGTGGTGGGCCTGGAGCAGCCCCACAGAGCAGAGGCTGGTGTGCACAACGCGCCGTGAACACGGGAACCACACCGTCCCCAGCAACAAGCCAGGCGTGTCACTAACACGGATGCCAAGAGACGTGACCACAAATACACAAGTGCTGAAACCTCTAAGTGAACACTCAGTGTTCTTAGATGACAGATGATCACTTCACAGTCACAGCCTAGGTGTGGCCCACACCCCAGGAACCCCGTCCTGCTGTGGCTGGCTCCTTCCAGCTCCCCTGCCCTGGCCTAACCAGGAAACCAGGGAGGGTCGGGGTGGCACACAGGGCTGAGGACCTGCTGGGGCCCAGAGCATTCACACTACTAGTCACCCCAGCACCCCTATGTGGCCCCCATCGATGTCCAGACCCAACCCATCCTGCTGCTACCCTGTCTTATGCTGGGTCCTGCTGATTTCAGCTGCCTACAGCCCAAGCGTGGCAGCATCCCTGGGGCTCCGACTGCTGTGACCCATCTGTTTGGCCCCATGCTCTTGCCCAGCTGCTGTCACCCTCTGCTCAGCCCACTCCATGCCCCGGTGGCCACCACCCACGCAGCCCCAGAGCCCAGACCATCACCATCACCCATGGAACCTGCACAGGGTCTCCCTCATGCTGCCTGAGCTTGCACCCCCAGCCACACCAGCCTCCCTCCCCCACACCTCAAGACCCTCACACGCTGCTATTGCAGCCAGAATGCCTCCCAGACCGCTCCTTCCGCTCACCTCCCAGGGAGCCAACTCGACCCTCACCACCTAAATGTGCACCCTTCCCCTGGGACTCATTCTCTCCTGGGTTCTTGGAGCCACCCAACGATCTGGCGTAGGCTTGGATCAGCTGTGTGGCGAGTCACTGAGACTCTGGTGCCTGCACACAGCAGAGTGTGTACCCAACTCAATTCGACCACTCAGCAGAGGCAGCCCTGCCATCTAAGGCCCGGTGTGAGAGAACAGACAATGTGAACGTGAGAACGTGAAGGCCCGGCATGAGAGCAGAGACGGCATGAGCGTGAGAACGTGAGGGCCCGGCGTGAGAGCAGAGACGGCGTGAGCGTGAGAGCGTGAGCGCCCGGCGTGAGAGCAGAGACGGCGTGAGCGTGAGAACGTGAAGGCCCGGCGTGAGAGCAGAGACGGCGTGAGCGTGAGAACGTGAGGGCCCGGCGTGAGAGCAGAGACGGCGTGCGCGTGAGAGCGTGAGGGCCCGGCGTGAGAGCAGAGACGGCGTGCGCGTGAGAGCGTGAGGGCCCGGCGTGAGAGCAGAGATGGCGTGAGCGTGAGAATGTGAGGGCCCGGCGTGAGAGCAGAGACGGCGTGAGCGTGAGAGCGTGAGGGCCCGGCGTGAGAGCAGAGACGGCGTGAGCGTGAGAGCGTGAGGGCCCGGCGTGAGAGCAGAGACGGCGTGAGCGTGAGAGCGTGAGGGCCCGGCGTGAGAGCAGAGACGGCGTGAGCGTGAGAGCGTGAGGGCCCGGCGTGAGAGCAGAGACGGCGTGCGCGTGAGAGCGTGAGGGCCCGGCGTGAGAGCAGAGACGGCGTGCGCGTGAGAACGTGAGGGCCCGGCGTGAGAGCAGAGACAATACGAACGTGAGGATGCTCACTGCACCTCGGGCTGGCCACGCTGGAACTGACTCACAGATGGGATGCGCCCCGACGCCCCCAACACAGCCCGGCATGGTCCCTGCCTGCCGCCGAGTCTCGGGGCACCCAGCTCTGCCGGCCCTGACCCTCAACCCCAGGTAAGAGCCCCCCAACCCCACCACAGCTGCCTCAAGAGCTTTGTGCCCGACCCTCAGAGAAACGGGGGTACTCAGCAAGAGAGGAGCAGACCCAGGAGAGGCAGGGGCCAGGCCTGGGAATCAGCCTGCCCTCTAGCTGGCTCTGGCAACACAGACGAGACGAGTCCGTGTCAGTGGTAACCGGCCCCTGTTCAGTGCCTTATTCTCAGTGAGAATAAACAGGGTTTTTAAATATGCGGCCAAGTGGGGAACAGCTACACGGCTCTTCCCTCAGAGGGCACTGGAGGGGATGCTTCACGGGAGGGCCGGGCACACGTCTGCAGCCTGCCCCGAGGCCTCCACCAGCGAGGCCTGTACCTGCAGCTGCACAGGGTGCCCATGTCCCTCCTGCTTCTCAGAGATGCCCTGGCTCTCCCCAGCACAGCTGTGCCATCTACAGAGCCCTGCGGCTCAGCTCTCCAGCCGCACACCCGGCTCCAGGCGGGCAGCCCCAGGAGTGTGCCGGCTGGCACATGTGTCAGTATGTCTCCTGTATTTATGACTTGAGGGGCTGGGCCTGACCCCTCTCACTCCCATGGCACCCTACGCAGGGGTGGCAGTGAGCCGCAGGCTCCACCCCTCCCCACCACTCCTGACGCCCACCCCCCTCGGAACGCACTGGACACGAGCGGCTTCCATTCTCATACCCGTCCTGCTCAACCTTCCAAAGCCAGGATGTCTAGAACCAAGCTTGCCCTTGCAAAGGCTTTCTCATCTCCCAAATGATGAGCAAGGACATCATCAGCAAACCGTCCATCACTGGACCCACGGGAAGCCCGTCCGGCCTTCATCCAGGTTGCACCAAGTGCCAGGCAGAGGGGGGCAAGGCTCACACTGCAGCAGCTGCAGCTCCGGGAAGCCTGCGGGCCAACACACAGAGGGCCTCGGATGATGGAACGCCGCCGGAGCAGGGCGCTCTCGCCAGTGATCCCAGCGCTTCAGGAGGCCTCGGTGGGAGGATCGCTTAAGCCCAGGAGCTCAAGACCAGCCTGGGCAACATAGCGAAACACCACCTCTACAAAAATACAAGACTTGGCCAGGCACAGTGGCCAACACCTGTCATCTCAGTGCTACAGGAGGTCAAGATGGGCAGATCGCTGGAGCTCACGAGTGTGAGACCAGCCTGGCAACACGGCGAGACTCTGTCTCTAAGAAAATTTCACTCTTTAAAATTAGCCAGGCATGGTCATGCACGCCTGTGGTCCCAGCTAGTCCAGAGGCTAAGGCGGGAGGAACGCTGGAGTGCTGGATTTTGAAGCTACAGTGAGCTATGAACCACTGCACTCCAGCTTGGGCAACAGAACAAGACCCTGTCTCCAAAAAATATGCCTGATAGGCCGGGCACGGTGGCTCACGCCTGTAATCCCAGCACTTTGGGAGGCTGAGGCAGGTGATCACCTGAGGTCAGGAGTTCAAAACCAGCCTGACCAACACGGAGAATCCCTATCTCTACTAAAAATAAAAAATTAGCTGGGTATGGTGGCACATGCCTTTAATCCCAGCTACTCAGGAGGCTGAGGCAGGAGAATCGCTTGAACCTGGGAGGCTGAGGCTGTGCTGAGCCAAGATTGCACCACTGCACTCCAGCCTGGGTGACAAGAGCAAAACTTGTCAAAAGTATACACACACACACACGTGTAAATATATGCGCCCGATACAGTAAACTGTTTTAAAAGGAGAATTACATGAAGTAGAATCTCATTTCTACAAGCGCCCATACAACTGTGTTGCAGTTTTCACAGCGAGTGTCGCTGTCACTCAGGCTGCGGTGCAGTGGTGCGATCTTGGCTCACGGCAACCTCCACCTCCCAGGTTCAAGCGACCACCTTGGCCTCCCGAAGGTGCCGGAATTACAGGCATGAGCTGCTGCGCCTGGCCTAACTCTGTGTTGCCTGTGTTTTGTCAACGAGCACGTTCTTTTACGATGAAAGCTAACGACGACGCAAGACACCGTGAAGCGGGAGGCCCACGGCGCTGGTTTTACGCAGCACACAGGATGAATTCACATCCCAGTGGTGTCAGCACCTCCCAGCTTCGAGGGAGGCCCCAGAAGCACAGCCCAGGAGCTGGTGTCAGAGCCCAGAGACATCCAGAGAAAAATGTGCCACGAACAACAGAGACTAACGCACGCTGCAGCCGACGACACATAGGAGCCTTGGCGAGGTCCTGGTGTGTGCAGGAAGGGGAAGGGCTGGGAGCCTTGGTGAGGTCCTGGTGTGTGCGCGGGAAGGGGAAGGGCTGGGAGCCTTGGCGAGGTCCTGGTGTGTGCGCGGGAAGGGGAAGGGCTGGGAGCCTTGGTGAGGTCCTGGTGTGTGCGCGGGAAGGGGAAGGGCTGGGAGTCTTGGTGAGGTCCTGGTGTGTGCAGGAAGGGGAAGGGCTGGGAGCCTTGGCGAGGTCCTGGTGTGTGCAGGAAGGGGAAGGGCTAGGAGTCTTGGCGAGGTCCTGGTGTGTGCGCGGGAAGGGGAAGGGCTGGGAGCCTTGGAGAGGTCCTGGTGTGTGCGCGGGAAGGGGAAGGGCTGGGAGCCTTGGTGAGGTCCTGGTGTGTGCAGGAAGGGGAAGGGCTGGGAGCCTTGGCGAGGTCCTGGTGTGCGCAGGAAGGGGAAGGGCTGGGAGCCTTGGCGAGGTCCTGGTGTGTGCGCGGGAAGGGGAAGGGCTGGGAGCCTTGGCGAGGTCCTGGTGTGTGCGCGGGAAGGGGAAGGGCTGGGAGCCTTGGCGAGGTCCTGGTGTGCGCAGGAAGGGGAAGGGCTGGGAGCCTTGGCGAGGTCTCGGTGTGTGCGCGGGAAGGGGAAGGGCTGGGAGCCTTGGCGAGGTCCTGGTGTGTGCAGGAAGGGGAAGGGCTGGGAGCCTTGGCAAGATCCTGGTGTGTGCGCAGGAAGGGGAAGGGCTGGGAGCCTTGGCGAGGTCCTGGTGTGTGCAGGAAGGGGAAGGGCTGGGAGCCTTGGTGAGGCCTGGTGTGTGCAGGAAGGGGAAGGGCTGGGAGCCTTGGTGAGGCCCTGGTGTGTGCAGGAAGGGGAACGGCTGGGAGCCTTGGTGAGGCCCTGGTGTGTGCAGGAAGGGGAACGGCTGGGAGCCTTGGTGAGGCCCTGGAGTGTGAGCAGGAAGGGGAAGGGCTGGGAGACTTGGTGAGGCCTGGTGTGTGCAGGAAGGGGAAGGGCTGGGAGCCTTGGTGAGGCCCTGGTGTGTGCAGGAAGGGGAACGGCTGGGAGCCTTGGTGAGGCCCTGGAGTGTGAGCAGGAAGGGGAAGGGCTGGGAGACTTGGTGAGGCCTGGTGTGTGCAGGAAGGGGAAGGGCTGGGAGCCTTGGTGAGGCCCTGGTGTGTGCAGGAAGGGGAAGGGCTGGGAGCCTTGGTGAGGCCCTGGTGTGTGCAGGAAGGGGAACGGCTGGGAGCCTTGGTGAGGCCCTGGAGTGTGAGCAGGAAGGGGAAGGGCTGGGAGACTTGGTGAGGCCTGGTGTGTGCAGGAAGGGGAACGGCTGGGAGCCTTGGTGAGGCCCTGGTGTGTGCAGGAAGGGGAAGGGCTGGGAGCCTTGGTGAGGCCCTGGTGTGTGTGCAGGAAGGGGAAGGGCTGGGAGCCTTGGTGAGGTCCTGGTGTGTGCAGGAAGGGGAACGGCTGGGAGCCTTGGTGAGGCCTTGGTGTGTGTGCAGGAAGGGGAAGGGCTGGGAGCCTTGGTGTGTGTGCAGGAAGGGGAAGGGCTGGGAGCCTTGGTGAGGCCTGGTGTGTGCAGGAAGGGGAAGGGCTGGGAGCCTTGGTGAGGCCCTGGTGTGTACAGGAAGGGGAAGGGCTGGGAGCCTTGGTGAGGCCCTGGTGTGTACAGGAAGGGGAAGGGCTGGGAGCCTTGGTGAGGTTCTGGTGTGTGTGCAGGAAGGGGAAGGGCTGGGAGCCTTGGTGAGGCCTGGTGTGTGTGCAGGAAGGGGAAGGGCTGGGAGCCTTGGTGGGGCCCTGGTGTGTGTGCAGGAAGGGGAAGGGCTGGGAGCCTTGGTGGGGCCTTGGTGTGTGTGCAGGAAGGGGAAGGGCTGGGAGCCTTGGTGAGGCCTGGTGTGTGTGCAGGAAGGGGAAGGGCTGGGAGCCTTGGTGAGGCCCTGGTGTGTGTGCAGGAAGGGGAAGGGCTGGGAGCCTTGGTGAGGCCCTGGTGTGTGCAGGAAGGGGAAGGGCTGGGAGCCTTGGTGAGGCCCTGGTGTGTGCAGGAAGGGGAAGGGCTGGGAGACTTGGTGAGCCCTGGTGTGTGCAGGAAGGGGAAGGGCTGGGAGCCTTGGTGAGGCCCTGGTGTGTGCAGGAAGGGGAAGGGCTGGGAGCCTTGGTGAGGCCCTGGTGTGTGCAGGAAGGGGAAGGGCTGGGAGCCTTGGTGAGGCCCTGGTGTGTGCAGGAAGGGGAAGGGCTGGGAGCCTTGGTGTGTGTGCAGGAAGGGGAAGGGCTGGGAGCCTTGGTGAGGCCTGGTGTGTGTGCAGGAAGGGGAAGGGCTGGGAGCCTTGGTGAGGCCCTGGTGTGTGTGCAGGAAGGGGAAGGGCTGGGAGCCTTGGTGAGGCCCTGGTGTGTGCAGGAAGGGGAAGGGCTGGGAGCCTTGGTGAGGCCTGGTGTGTGTGCAGGAAGGGGAAGGGCTGGGAGCCTTGGTGAGGCCCTGGTGTGTGTGCAGGAAGGGGAAGGGCTGGGAGCCTTGGTGAGGCCCTGGTGTGTGCAGGAAGGGGAAGGGCTGGGAGCCTTGGTGAGGCCCTGGTGTGTGCAGGAAGGGGAAGGGCTGGGAGACTTGGTGAGCCCTGGTGTGTGCAGGAAGGGGAAGGGCTGGGAGCCTTGGTGAGGCCCTGGTGTGTGCAGGAAGGGGAAGGGCTGGGAGCCTTGGTGAGGCCCTGGTGTGTGCAGGAAGGGGAAGGGCTGGGAGCCTTGGTGAGGCCCTGGTGTGTGCAGGAAGGGGTAGGGCTGGGAGCCTTGGTGATCCCTGGTGTGTGTGCAGGAAGGGGTAGGGCTGGGAGCCTTGGTGAGGCCCTGGTGTGTGCAGGAAGGGGTAGGGCTGGGAGCCTTGGTGATCCCTGGTGTGTGTGCAGGAAGGGGTAGGGCTGGGAGCCTTGGTGAGCCCTGGTGTGTGTGCCAGAAGGGGAAGGGCTGGGAGCCTTGGTGACGCCCTGGTGTGTGTGCAGGAAGGGGTAGGGCTGGGAGCCTTGGTGATCCCTGGTGTGTGTGCCAGAAGGGGAAGGGCTGGGAGCCTTGGTGACGCCCTGGTGTGTGTGCAGGAAGGGGAAGGGCTGGGAGCCTTGGTGAGGCCCTGGAGTGTGAGCAGGAAGGGGAAGGGCTGGGAGCCTTGGTGAGGCCCTGGTGTGTGCAGGAAGGGGAAGGGCTGGGAGCCTTGGTGAGGCCCTGGTGTGTGCAGGAAGGGGAAGGGCTGGGAGCCTTGGTGAGGCCCTGGAGTGTGAGCAGGAAGGGCTGGGAGTGACAAGTCAGGGACAGGGACACAGCGCAGCGCGGACTGTATGGCACAGCCTCCCTAAATTGCAAGGGTTTCTCAGGGGTAGCAACGCTGATGGCCATCGTGGAATTCCTCTCAGGCTGTATAGGATTATGAGACTTTCTGGTCTTGATGTCTGCACCTTATTTTTAAATGGTTAGAATGGAGAGAGAGGAAGCAGCTGTGGGACCTGCTGGAGTCTGGGAACTCCATGTGCAGGAAGTGGCCGCCCCTCGTGCTGACTTCAAGTCTTCTGCAGGTTTGGCGTCTTAGAGCACGGTGCTGAGAACACAAGCGGCACATCCCCGGTGTCAGTCAGAGGAACTGGGGCCACCTGGCAGCATCTCCTCAGCCTCCGGTGGCTCTGACCCCCAAGAGACGTCTTGGCCACGTCAAGCATGCATCCACCACCCACGCCAGGACAACCCCGGCAACAGTAGCTGGAGGACCACAGAGGGGCCTGGGCCAGCTGCCAGGCGTGGTGTCAAAGGGCCAGGTAGGGCCCCAGGCGGAGGAGCGAGGGCAGAGCCAGGGGCCCGCAGGTGGTCAGGTCTCAGCCAGCTCAGCCCAGGGCACAGCTGCAGAGAGGACACCCTGCCTGAGAGGGCACTGACGGGTGCAGCCACTGCACGGAAACAGCTCACACGGCATGACCCACCCTCCCTCACTCAGCGCAGGGTCCCCCAGCTCAGCACAACCCACCCTCCCTCACTCAGCGCAGGGTCCCCCAGCTCAGCACAGGGACACCTCCGCTCAGCAGCGCAGGGTCCCCCGCTAAGTGCAGTCCCCTCCTCCATTAAGCTCAGGGCCCCTCCAACTAAATGCAGGCCCCCCAACAAAGCACAGAGTCCCCCCTCCCCGCTAAGCACAGGGCCCCCTCCTCAAAGCTCAGGGTTCCCCTCAGAGCGGGTGTCTACCTTCAGTTCTTCCCCTTCTGAACACACGCCCCTCCTGCTGCCCCACCCCACCTGTGCCCTCGGGCCTGCGGGAACGGAGCTGGCTTGTGCCCGACAGCTCTCACGTGGCTCTGGCGCCCTCCCCACAGGCTTCCTTCTGCGGACTCCCTACCTCAGTCTCCCGTGCTGCTCCCGCCTCCCGGGCTCTCGTCTCCCCACTCTCTCTGCCTAGGTGACAGACGCAGGGGAACCACGGTGTCACTGCCCCCTCGCCGGCCAGGCAGCAGCTCTGAGGCCTCACCGAGTGTCCGACTTCCCCTCACGGGAGCACAGGAGCTCCGGAGGGCACCACACGGGTAGAGCCGTTTCCCTTTGCAGACAGCCTGAGGCTCAGCAAGGCCGGCCCAGCCCCGGGCCAGTCAGTGTGGGCTCCAGGGACACCAAGGCAGCCTCCCCTGAAGTCACTCACACAGACCACCGCTCCCACGACTCTGCAAAAGGCACCCTCCAATCTGCTGGCCCCTCCTCCTGTCCTGCCGTCTTCCCGGGCTCAATGCTGATGAGGTCGGGCAGTCGCAGAGGGCCTGGAGTTGCTCACCTCTGCGGCCTCTCCTCTCCTCTCCTCACTGCGACACCAGGGCCCCGAGAAGGACAGAGAGCAGCACCCTCCACCCCTGCTCAACACCCGCTCACAGAAGACCCCCACGCTCAGCCCCGTGCAGCCACTGGAGACAGGAGGATGGGAGCCCGGCTCTCTGGTGCCCGCAGCTCTGCGAGAGGACAACGCAGGAGACCCACCGGGCAGTGGCAGCTCACGGGGCATCAGCGTGGGCCTCTCGCAGCTCCTGACAGATAGCTGCCCACGCTTCCCACTAAGACCAGCGTGACCCGAGAGAAGACGCTGAGAACGTTTCCCAGCGATGTAGCCACGTTAGAAGCACCAGGCCGGCCTCACAGGACGTTACCTTTACAGAGCTCCATGAGCAGGAGGAACTCGGCCTGCCCCGTGTCCGACTCCTCTTTCCCTATGGACGCTGCGGAACAGAACTGGACGACATTCGGGTGCCCGGAAAGCCTTTTCTGCAGTTGTCTGGTTAAAGGAGAATGTGCACAGCCACGTCCACAGTTCTGTGCACTTAAAAACACATGTGCCCAACATTAAAACGCTGAAGTCCTAGTACTTGAACCGACTCCCCTTGCAATTTGAGACGTCAGAGCAGAAGATGAGGACGAGCGACCGAGAGGGGGAGGCGGACGGACACGGGAGGAGCCGCAGGAGAAGGCGGGGCCGAGGGCAGGCAGGCGGGCCACACACCCGACCACAGCGACACCAATGGCCGTCCCGCGCCCGGCGGGAGGAGGCGGGGCCCTCGGCAGGGCCCTCGGGCGCTGTGCACAGGGAGGATGTGGGGCGGCCGCGTCCACCTGAACCCATGCTCAGGCAGCCAGCGGGCTCACCAAGTGGACAGAGCTAGGAGCGGAAAGAGAAGCAGGGTCTGAGGGTAGCCAGGACCGAAGACCCCGGCTCAGGAGGGGTGTGTGGCAGGGGACAGCTTCTCCATCAATCACGCTTGGACAGCCTGAGAAAGGATGAGAGGGGCTGCTGAGAAGCCACATGGAGGCCTACGGGAGCCAGGCCAGCCGCACAGCTTCCGGCCAGGTCTCCGGAGGAGCCGAGGGGGAGGAGCGGAGGGGGCCTGGACAGGCCAGGCCAGGCCAGGGCCCCTGCAGTAACCAGCCTGTGCAATGGGCAGGGAGATCTCCTGGGTACGAACAACTCCATCCCCAACACTTCCGAACCTTTCACCACCACCCTGCGAGTAAAACACGGAAAAAACTGCTTCTTACTAGAAGTCGCCCACAGGTTAGTTCAGCAGAAGCAAAAAGCCAATTTTAGCACATGAAAGACAGTGTCCCAGAGTAGCGTCCCGGCAGCTGGCGGCCGTGGCCTGATGCAGGCCCTCGGCCCTGGGAAAAGGATACCATGAAACACACTTCTTGAATGATGGCTCTGTTCTTCTCCTCTTCGTTGGATAACAACCTCTGTATCAGGAAATAGCACACACAAAAATTAAACAGTCTTTCCTTCCCACTTTACCTGATGCGTCATCTCAGACGTCAACACGCAAGGCAACAATGCGGTGTGTCTGACACAGCCCCAGTCCCGCGGTTCCCACCTTTGACCCGTGTAAAAATGTGCTGCGGGTTCAAGACCCTCGAAAGATCTTTGTGGTCCCAGGACACAAGAAAAGGCAAAAACAGGAGGCTTCCCTCCAAAAGGCCAGAGTAAAATGAGACAGACAAAAAGGAAGAGCTGAGATGCTCTGCAGACACGGGGCGGCGTGCGTGAGGACCCCCAGCACAGGCCCCTCACGGCCACTCTCGAAGGTGCGGCCGCCCCGGGGCCCAGTGTGGTGACAGCAAATGGGGCCTTCTTAGGTCTCGGGACAAAACACACGGTGCAGACCCTCCCACAGTGACCCCTGTTTACAGATAGGCCATCAACACACATTTTTAAAGCAGCGTTTAAACTCCGTGTATTCACAGAGCCCTTATTTTGGCACATGAAGGCCAAGAGGGCATGGCCCCACCATGAGGTCACCCTCGCCCTCTCTCCAAGGCGGCACAGGCCCCACCTCGGGGCAGGCAGGGCCACAGACGTGTGAAGCCCAAAGCTGGAGACCAAGGTTCCAGTGTGCCCCAGGCTGCTGAGCCTCAGCGGGAGAGAAGGGACACGAATTCGCAGGTGGCAAAAGGACGCACCCCGAAAACACTGTCACCGGGGGTTCCTTCCAATGTACCAGAAATCCAGAGGGAACGTCAGACCGTTCATTACCTTTAGTGCATACTCTCTGCCACTTCCCACGTCTTGAGCTTCATATACAAATGCAAACCCTCCTGAAAATTAAAAATACTTGTCAGTTCAATGCTATAATTTTATTTAACACGTTAGGCTTAAAAACACCTTCACTAAGTAAAATACAAATTGACTTGTGGCTATGGCTGGCAGTTTTCTACAAAACGTAACGGCCCCAGCATACACTGCGTCAGACACACAGCCCCAGTGCATATGGCACTCCAACACGCATGGACCCAGCACACACGGCCCCACCCCACACGGCCCCAGAGTACACATCCCCCCACAGCCCCAGCACACATGGCCCCCTCAATACACGGCCCCAGAGTACACGGCCCCACACACACGGCCCCAGTGGACATGGCCCCCCCGGTCCACGGCCTCAAACACACAGCCACAGAACACATGCCCATCCCCCACATGGCCCGAGTACTCAGCCCCCCCCCGCACACATGGCCCCAGAGTATACAGCACCCCCACATACACAGCTCCAGTGCACACAGCTCCCCCCACACACAGCCCCCCACACAGGCACACACTGTGTGCCCCAGCACACACACACACCCTACCCCACCCCAGACACACAGCCCCAGCGCTCACAGCCCCAGCACACACACACCCCCAGTCTCAGACAAACAGCCCTAGCATATACAGCCCCAGACACAAGGCACCAGACATGCAGCCCCGGCGCACACAGCCCCCACCCAGCCCCAGACACACAGCCCCAGCACACACACACCCCCAGCCTCAGACAAACAGCCCTAGCATATACAGCCCCAGATACAAAGCACCAGACATGCAGCCCCGGTGCACACACCCCCAACCCGGCCCCGGCACACACACCCCCCACCCGGCCCCGGCACACACACCCCCACCCGGCCCTGGCGCACACACCCCCACCAGGCCCCGACGCACACACACCCCCACCCGGCCCCAGACACACAGCCCCAGCACACACACACCCCCAGCCTCAGACAAACAGCCCTAGCATATACAGCCCCAGATACAAAGCACCAGACATGCAGCCCCGGTGCACACACCCCCAACCCGGCCCCGGCACACACACCCCCCACCCGGCCCCGGCACACACACCCCCACCCAGCCCTGGCGCACACACCCCCACCAGGCCCCGACGCACACACACCGCCACCCGGCCCCAGACACACAGCCCCAGCACACACACATCCCCAGCCTCAGACAAACAGCCCTAGCATATACAGCCCCAGATACAAAGCACCAGACATGCAGCCCCGGCGCACACACCCCCAACCCGGCCCCGGCACACACACCCCCCACCCGGCCCCGGTGCACACACATCCCCACGCGGCCCCGGCGCACACACACCCCCCACCTGGCCGCGGCGCACACACCCCCGACCCGGCCCCGGCGCACACACACCCCCACCCGGCCCCGGCGCACACACCCCCCACCCGGCCCCGGCGCACACACCCCCGACCCGGCCCCGGCACACACACACCCCCACGCGGCCCCGGCGCACACACACCCCCCCACCTGGCCGCGGCGCACACACCCCCGACCTGGCCCCGGCGCACACACACTCCCACCCGGCCCCGGCGCACACACCCCCACCCGGCCCCAGCGCACACACACCCCCCACCCGGCCCCAGCACACACACCCCCCACCCGGCCCCGGCGCACACACACCCCCACCCGGCCCCAGACACACAGCCCCAGCACACACACATCCCCAGCCTCAGACAAACAGCCCTAGCATATACAGCCCCAGATACAAGGCACCAGACATGCAGCCCCGGTGCACACACCCCCCACCCGGCCCCGGCGCACACACCCCCACCAGGCCCCGACGCACACACACCCCCACCCGGCCCCAGACACACAGCCCCAGCACACACACATCCCCAGCCTCAGACAAACAGCCCTAGCATATACAGCCCCAGATACAAAGCACCAGACATGCAGCCCCGGCGCACACACACCCCCCACCCGGCCCCGGCGCACACACCACTGCCTTTCACTTGCTCTACTCCAGACACAGGAAGGAGTAACTTAAAAACACAGGTCAACAGAGGAGAAAAAACCACAAGCAGTCCTCCCAAGATAAATGAAACTGACAAATTCTAGACAGAGGGATCGGAAGAGAGAGCAAGGACGGGTCACCAATACCCAGAAGAAGAGAGGGCCTCGCTTCCCTGACACCCCAAAGAGGAAAAGACAGAAAGGACACACCGACCTCACTCATGGATGTGGACCAAAGGACCCTTAATGAAACAGCAAACCAAGCCCAGCGAGACATAGAGAGTGGAGCCGGTTTAACATTTGAGAATCAATTGAATTCTATTGTTCGGGGTCTAATTTGCTCAGCTTTCTTTTAGCTTTCTGCAGTGGAAACAGCACATCAGGAAATTTAAAACTCGCAGTAAACTAGGAATAGAAAGAAACCTCCTCAGCCTGATAGAAGACGTCTGCGAGACACCAACGGGAAGACTGCCGTTAACGGTGCTAAGTTCAGTCCTCCCCTCTGAGAGCAGGAAGCCGTCGGGGATCCTTGTCACCACTGACGGTCAACAGTGAAAGGAAGTTCCAGCCAGCGCAGCCAGTCAAGAAAAAGAAACTTAAAACACATCCAGATGGAAAGGGAAGTAAAAAGACTTTTATTTGGAGGTGACATGATTATCTATGTGGAAAGTCCGGTGAAATCTACAAAAGAAAAGCTACCGTAACTAACAAACGTGTTCAGGACGGTCACCGGATGTAAGAGCAACGTACAAAAACCAACTGTTTCTACGTGACCTCGGTTAGGCAGAGATGTTTCAGATAGAAGCACAAAAGCATGACCCATAAAAGAAAAATAATGAGAAACAGACTTCAAGAATTTCTGCTTTTTGAAATACACTGGTCAGAGGATGAAACGATAAATCACCACTAGGTTTTGCAAATCATACACCTAATAAAGCACTTCTACTGAGAAAATATTTAAAAAATCCAAACAACAATTTTTTTTCGTCTGAGGCAGGATCTTACTCGTATGTCACCCGAGACGGAGCGCAGTGACGCCATCACAACCCACCACCTTGACACCTGGGCTCAAGCAGTCCTCCCACCTCCGCCTCCCAAGTAGCTGGGACTACAGGCATGCACCACCACACCCGGCTACTTGTTTTATTTTTTCTAGAGACAAGGTTTCGCCAAGTTGCCCAGGCTGGTCTCGAACTCCAGAACTGAAGTCTCTGAAAGTACTGGGACTACAGGTGTGAGCCACCACACCCAGAGAACATTTTTAATGTGCAAAAGATGTGAACAGACACATCACCAAAGATATGCTTGTGACACGTACACAACGTGTTCCACCATCGCCCATTAGCCAAATGCAAACTCAAAGTGCTAAGAAAGGACTGCACACCTAACACAGTATCTAACATTGAAAAACTGCCGAGACCAAGTGTCAGTGAAGACATGGGGCAACTGGAAAGCTCAGGCACAGCTTTTGGAAATGCAGGATGGTACACCCACTCTGGAAAACATTTTGGCAATTTCTTAAAAAGTTCAACATATACAAACAACACAGCCCTGACATTACGCTGCTGTGTATTTACCCAAGAAAAATCAAGGCACACATGTGTACAAAGACTCGTACACAAATGCTCACAGCAGCTCTGTGTGCAGTAGCCTAAAAACGGGAACAACCCCGATGTCTATCAACAGGTGAGCGGATGAGCAAATTATCCACACCTGTAACACTACGCTGCAGTAAGAAGGGTGAGACTAGTGTTACACGCAACAACGTGAGTAACACACTAAAAAGCATCATGGTGAGCAAAAAGAGCCAGGCCAAAAAAGAGTACATATGCACAGTTTTGTGTCCAGAAGACGTTAGAAAATGCAAACGAATCTATAGCAACAGAACGCCAATGAGCAGTTTCCTGGGATGGGAACAGGAAAGCAGGGGAAGGGTCGTTGCGGGGAGGAGGGGGACCGTGGTGCCGACGCGCGCCGACGGCCTTGGGTGAGGTGGACACGCCGTGTGCCGTACACACACACATACACGACACACGCCGAAACATTTAAAACATGCAGAACTGTTAAAAATTTTAAATAATAAATCTGTGAGGAAAAACACAGATGAAAGGAAGTAAACGGAAATCCATGAAACAGAAACAGACGGCTCCACGGCTAAATTACATCAAACGCCTAAAGACGAGATCTCAACAAGCTTATAAAAAGTCTTTCATTAGATAGAGAAGAGTTCCCTGCCCAATTCTCGAGGTCAGCATAACACTAACCAAAGAAGGATACAAAGACCAAATCAAAGAAAGAGCTCACTCATTAGCATAAACACAAAAAATCCTCAAGAAAATACTAGCAAATCGATTCTGGCAAAACATAATAAAGATAATACATCATAACCAGCTGGGCTTCATCCCAGGAATGCAAGGTTGGTGTAACATTAAAAAATCAATCCCCGTAGTAAACCACGTTAGCAGAACAGGGAACACCGGACCACCAACAGAATCACAGAAATGACAGCTACAAAACCCCCGCGTCTAACATGAGACTTGACAGTGTGTGCTTGCTAGGATCAGGGACGAGGCGCGAGGTCTGCTCTCTGCACGGTTTTACAGCATTTCACCGGAGATCCTAGTGAATGCAAGAAAGCTGGGAAAATTAATAAAACGCATAAAGATCAAAAAGGAAAAACTAGCAAAAGATACACAACTTCAGTTAGCCAGGAAGAATAAGCTCAAGAGACCTGCTGTACAGCGCGGTGACTGCACAGTTAACAATGATTACGTTCTTGAAAAATGCAGTGGATGCTAAGTGTTTTCAGCAAAACACCATGACGCAGTACACGTGTTAATTAGCTACATGTGGTCATCCCATGACGTACGCACACTTCAAACCGTCATGCCATGCCGTACACGACAAACAGCTTTGTCTGTCAACGTAAAATATTAAACATGAAAGACAGGAAGAACTAACCCTCCTGTTCTCCGACGCCCTCCTGTGGAGGCAGAAGGCTCTAACGGCCTCACCGCCGCACAACCTTGGCAGGGCCACAGGTCTTCCGGGTCTCTCCCCAACCTCCTCCTCTCCAGCCGCACCCCGTGCTTGGTTCCAAGCCACCACATTGACACAACCACGTTTCTTCGAACACAGCACACCCCTTACTGCCCAGGGCCTTCCCACCAGGCCCGGAAGGGGCACCCTGGCCCTGGGCACCACCCGGCTTGCTCCCTGGCATCCCCCAGGAGCTGCGCATCCCTTCTGAGACGACTCCCTCAATGCGCCTGCCCATCCCAGCCACTCCTTCCTCCTAACACTTTCCGATATCCGACATTACATCACACGCGCCCTTGGATACCTGTTGGCTCTATGTCTCAGCTGGACTGTAAACACCATCAGGCAGAATTTCCTCCACATTGTTCACATCCACACCCAACACCTAAGCGCTGCCTGACCAAAGGTGTGTACTAAGGGCTGGGCACGATGGCTCATGCCTGTAATCCCAATGCTCAGGGAGGCTGAGGCAGGAGGATCACTTGAGCCCAGGAGTTTGTGACCAGCCTGGGCAACACAGCAAGAACCTGCCTTACAAAAACGATGAAAAAATTAGCTGGGTGCAGTGATGCATGCTTGGAGTCCTAGCTACCTGGGAGGTGGAGACGGGAGGATGACTTGGGCCCAGGAGTTTGAGGCTGCACTGAGCTGTGATCATGCAACTGCACTCCAACCTAGATGACAGAGCAAGATCTCGTCTTAAAAAACAAAAGCCAAACCAACAACAGGCTGAGCGCGATGGCTCACGCCTGTAATCCACCCACCTTGGGAGGCCGGGGTGGGCGGGTCACCTGAGGTCACGAGTTCGAGACCAGCCTGGTCAACATGGGGAAAATCCACCACTAAAAATACAAAAATTAGCCAGGCATGGTGGCGGGCACCTGTAATCCCAGCTACTTGGGAGGCTGAGGCAGGAGAATCGCTTAACCTTGGGAGGCAGAGGTTGCTGTGAGCCAAGATCAAGCCGTTGCACTCCAGCCTGGGCGACAAGAGCGAAACTCCATCTCAAAAAAAAAAAAAGCCATTTGCAAGGCACGGTGGCTCACACCTATAATCCTAGCACTTTGGGAGGCTGAGGTGGGCAGATCATGAGGTCAGGAGCAGAGCCCCCCGCCACCCCCCAACTCACTCTGACAGCCTCTGCTACCTTTATACACTCAGAGAGATGCCTCCTCCAGGGCACAATGTGCAGACCAGCGGGGGCCAGAACATGTGCCCTAAGGACACTGAGGAGCCTCGTGGGGCCCCCCTTGGGCTCCCGGCCCCACTCCACCACACAGCCTTTGGTAAGCAACTAACCTCCCTGAACCCCACTTTTCTCTTCTGTAAGACGGGAGTAACTACAGTATCCACTTTCTAGGGCTACTGCGAAGGTTACACAGTCCACGAACGCACTAGGGACCGAGCTCGGCAAATAGTAAGAGCCCCCAGGTGTTCCTGTGGTGCTTCTGATCACTGTTTCACACTGAGAGCTGGTCAAAGTGCACAAAGGCTGAAGGTCAAGCCGCCAACTTGGAAGTGAAGGGGGTTCACATGAGGAGAGCTGAGAGAGGGCACCTGGGCCTCACAGGCCTGATGACCCAGAAGCAACTACTCAAGCCCCAGAGACCCTGGTCACCTGTGCTCTGCTCCGCCCGCACCCCTCACGAAGCCCCAGAGACCCTGGTCACCTGTGCTCTGCTCCGCCCGCACCCCTCACGAAGCCCCAGAGACCCCGGTCACCTGTGCTCTGCTCCGCCCGCACCCCTCACGAAGCCCCAGAGACCCTGGTCACCTGTGCTCTGCTCTGCCCCCACCCCTCACTAAGCCCCAGAGACCCCGGTCACCTGTGCTCTGCTCTGCCCGCATCCCTAAGACCCAGAGACCCCGGTCACCTGTGCTCTGCTCCGCCCGCACCCCTCACTAAGCCTCAGAGACCCCGGTCACCTGTGCTCTGCTCTGCCCGCATCCCTAAGACCCAGAGACCCTGGTCACCTGTGCTCTGCTCCGCCCGCACCCCTCACTAAGCCTCAGAGACCCCGGTCACCTGTGCTCTGCTCTGCCCGCATCCCTAAGACCCAGAGACCCCGGCCATCTGTGCTCCGCTCCGCCCGCACCCCTCACTAAGCCTCAGAGACCCCGGTCACCTGTGCTCTGCTCTGCCCGCATCCCTCCCGGAGTGAGCGCAGCCCATGCACTTGAGGCTCTGGGTCCAGGGAGAGGTACAAAGAAGCAAGGATGACAGAACTCTGGTGGCCAAGAGAACAGCATGGAGCCTCAGGGGTGGGTGCCCTTGGTCATGTGTTCTACGTGGCAGGAGGGTGCTACAAGGCTGGTCTGCCACAGCCACTTAAGGGTTTACTTTTTTTTTTTTTTTTGCAGACGGAGTCTCACTCTGTCACCCAGGCTGGAGTGCAATGTCATGATCTCAGCTCACTGTAGCCTCCCCGTCCCGAGTTCAACCGATTCTCCGGCCTCAGCCTCCCAAGTAGCTGGGATTACAGGCACCTGGCATCATGCCCAGCTAATTTTTGTATTTTTAGCAGTGTCGGGGTTTTGCCATGTTGGCCAGGCTGGTTTCAAACTCGCGACCTCAGGCGATCTGCCCGCCTCAGCCTCCCAAAGTGCTGGGATTACAGGCATGAGCCACCACACCCAGCTGAGTCTACTTTTAAGATGAGTGTAAGGCGGGCACATTAGCTCACACCTGTCGTCCCAGCACTCTGGGAGGCCAAGGCAGGGGGATCACGTGGACCCAGGAGCTCAAGGCTGCGGTGAGTCGTGATCGCTCCACTGCACTCAGCCTGGGCGACAGAGCCAGATTGTTTCCAATAAAAGAAAAAGGTCTACAGTGTACCCTGCAGAGGGCATGCAGGGCCAACACGGGGCTCCCCAGCCACTGAGCCCACCTGGGAGGGCTTCTCAAACTTGCGGCCAAGAGGCTTGTCTATACCACACAATTCCGCAACTGTCTGTCAGTACCAAATATTCCCCATGCCCTCCCCCAGTCCAGAACATTCTACCTACGTGAAAGGAGGAAGCCTCCAAAAGCCACGTCTAGGAGGAAGAGGAGAGCCAGGACACAAAGGAATGGACCTGGGAGCGTGAGGAGGCCGAGGGGGCCCGAGAAGGTGAAGAAGGGCTGAGAAGGAGGAGAAAGGCCAAGAAGGGCTGAGAAGGCGGAGAAGGCTGTGCCCTCACCATTTCCTAGGCCAGAGCTCGACCCCCAAGGCTCCTGAGCGGGCCCTGCCACACAGCTGACACTGCGCATGGCACACGAGGACTGCTGGCAGGCTGAAATTACACACAACACCTAACCAAATGCACGAGGCAAATTACACTTCAACTACACGGCGGTTGTGTGCCTTGCTTTCATTATCTACCTTAATTTACCTCACTAACATTAACCCAGAGTTCAAGTCATCCACAGAGGAAAGGTGGATCTCATGCAGTCAGTGCACAGCAGCTCCGTTTCAGAAGCCACGGCACACAGAACACACAGAATACACTCACCCTGGGCATCTCTGACACTGTTGGTCCTTCTGATAATCTGCCTTTTAAAACAAGGAAGACCAGGCCGGGCGCAGTGGCTCACACTACTTTGGGAGGCCGAGGCAAGTGGATCAACTGAGGTTAGGAGTTCAACACCAGCCTGGCCAACATGGTGAAACCTCGTCTCTACTAAAAATACAAAAACTTAGCCTGGTGGTGGTGGCATGTGCCTGTAATCCCAGCTACTCAGGAGGCTGAGGCAGGACAATCGCTTGAACCCGGGAGGTGGAGGTCGCAGTGAGCCAAGACGTCGCCATTGCACTCCAGCCTGGGCAACAAAAGTGAAACTCCGTCTCAAAAAAAAAAGAAAAAAAAGACAACTGGCCAGGTGCAGTGGCACATGCCTGTAACCCCAGCTACTCAGGAGGCCGAGGTACGAAGATCTAGAACACAGTTCAAATACATCCTGAGTAACACCTCATCTCTTAAAAAAAAAAAAAAGGATGACAGAACAAATCTGAAGAAATTAAGAAAGCTATCTGGCTCCACAGTTCTGCCTAAAAACCCATTCAATCCGAAGTCCACATTCCTAAAAGCTATGAAAAACATTTTTTCTTAACTCATCTGACAGCAAATCTATCATAACCTCATTTGGGATAAAACCTGACATGAACTGATACAGGGCTAATTACAGACTTTAATTATCCCACAGTGAGAGTATTTACTCATTTAATTACAGAAATACTAATGTCTTCAATTACAGAATACTTTCCAGACTCCTCTGGGAGTATCCCATGATATACAGGGTTATATGCTGCAATTATCATTGTGAAACCTGAAAAATTCTGACATTGCAAATACCTGTACTCAAGCCTTCGATTACGGGCCATCGCCATGTTTACATAAGACAGCCTATGTTCTGAGGTTGCTGTCCAGACAAAACTTATTTAAATATGTTTACGTAAATTAAAATCATTCAGTTTTCACACCCTGTTTCAGTTCAAAGAGCCTTCAAAGTACTGCGGAGGCTGCAAGCCACCTGTTAGGTTCACAAGGAGGAAATCGACTGCTCCTAATTGCATTGGGTATTCTTATCTGCCGACTCGCCGAGATGGCAAAGGGACACAAGTTCTTTTGCACAACCTCAGCGGTCGCCCACACTTCCTGGTTCTTCTTCCTGGGTGCTAAGTGACCCACAATTTTCTTTCTTTACGTGAATCTTCTCCGGGCCCCAGTGAGGGTGCATTCTCCATCCCTCCCACCCCATCCATGCCATCATCTGCTTGGCCCCTTCCCGGAGGTCACCCTGTCTGTACTACCCCCAAGGATCCGTCCCCATGCTGCCTCATCTCTCCACCCCAGAGCACAAGTCTGAAGTTCCAGAAACCAAGTCCTGTCCACTACGGATTTCTTAAAGAATGAAAATTACCACCTAGTATTTCCATAATAAATGAGTTGATCTGGGGGAAATCTGTCTTCTAACAAATGTGAAAGAATATCACACTTCAGCCTCCACCTCTGAAAGAAGAGCTTAGAGCTTTCTTACCAAATCATACCCAAGATCTGTTTGGTCTTGACCACAATGGAGACAAAGTGTGTGATAATGCTACAGTCAAAATGTCTCTGCAAGCCTTCCGTGATAATCAGAATTTGGGGATAGTTTCCTCTCTGGTCACAGGGCGGCCACCTGGACAGGCTAACCCTCCAGCCCTGAGAGGTACCACGGAGCGAGTGAGGGCTTCTGCGTCGCTTCACTCCCTCTCCCTGTGCCAACACAGCAGAATAGACTTACGTTTCAGCACCGAAGTCAACTGTGTTTAGCCAATAAACTTCACAGCCAGTGAAATGGGACACACCCCCAGGCACCACACAAAAAAGTAAAGAAGATCCACAAGAAAGAATGGGACCCACTGACACTGGTGATGGATTCCGTGTGACGGACGGAGAGGACATTCAGGAAGCTAGAAATGGCATGCAGAAACGAAACTGACTAGAGACTGGCTCAAGAGTGCTTAAGCTGAGCGACCTGTTCACTTTGCAAGTTCAATGTAGGTCACAACTACTAGCTCTGCTTCCCATACTACACATGCAATCACACAAGCAGATGTTCACCGGGGAGAGGAACACTGAGGTGCTAAGAAGGGGTCACGAGATCACGAGACACAGCCCCGTCTACCCTCAGCAACCCAACCCCAGGCTACGACCGCAACTACCTGCCACGCGTGTGCAACCACCAACTCTGAGGTTCCCTGGACTCTAGAAGAACCAGCCCTGACCTCCAAAGTCCAGCCCTGTCCCCGCCTGCCCAATAACCCTAGATGTCAGGCAAAAGGCCAAGGCTTAAGCCCATCTCCTGCACCGCTCACCTCCTGACTCCAGCTGTCGGCCTTCTAGGCACCTCCGCTACGGCCCCCATCCAAGCTCCCTGCCTGCCACCATCCTCACTGCAACATCTTCCCCCACCCACCCTGAGGGGGGGGTCCCCGAGCCCCCCGAGCCCCCCGAGCCCCCCCGAGCCCCAGGCCTTGTTCCAACTTGACCCTACTCCTAGGACAAGAAGTGCCCGACCCGAACCCAGCCTCGCCCTCCGCAATCGCCGCCAGCAGGCACTGACCCACGCCCCACTGCGACCCTCGCCTGGATCTGACCCGCGCCCCCAGGGAAAGACCCTCCCCTGGCCGACCCTGACCCACGACCCCCGCTGGGACCCTCCCCAGCCCCGACCCACGCCCTTCCACTCCGGGCTGACGCTGCCCGCAGCGTTCGGGAGACCACACTCGGCGGCCGCACGCGCGCTGCCGACCCGGGGCCTCACCTTCGGCCAGAACCCGCCGCACCCGCAGCCGCAGCTCGCCCAGTTCCACCGTCTGCCCCACGAAGTCACTGTGGTCGCGGCCGGAAGCGCCGCCCAGGGAGCCTGGGCCCGCCAAGAAGTCGAGCGCCGACTGCAGAAGCGACATGGCGGTGGCAGCGCCGCACCCCGCGGCAGCCGGAGTGCTCGGGCTCGGGCTCCCGCTGCCTCGTTCTCCGAGTCCGCTCAGCAACCGCCGGCCCCGAGCGGCACCATCTTCCGCCCCGACGCCGTGACGTAGGCGCGCGTGAGGGCGCGTCGCGACAGGAGGCGCCGCGGCCCAGCCGCAGCCCCCTCCCGGCCCCACTTCCTGGCTGCGCGCGCAGACGCAGAGTCTGGTGCAGACAGCGCGTGCGCGGCGTCGCCGGCCTCGTGACGAACTTCCTGCCGTCAAGCGCCCGGCTGGCCTGACCCAAGCGGAGGCGCGCGGAGCAGTTGCCGTGGCGATTCCCGCCCAGGTAGTTCGGCGCCGCATCCCTGCTCCCGGTACCGTTCCCCACGTGGTCTGTTTTGCGGGAGGCTCCTCTCAGCTGTCTCCGGTTTAAGCGCTTCACCGTCCTCCGCTTGCTGTTAGCAATGGGAGAAAAATGGGTTCGCGCCTCCTTCTCGGTTGGCTAAGGAGCACGGAGTGAGCGTCCGTTAAGCCTTCAGTAAATACTTAGTTTTTGTCTTCTGGAGGCCGGCGTTTCCTGTGACGCGTAGCGAGTAAGGTTGGCAGCCCCGTCCCGGCAGCCGGGCGGCAGTTTGCAGGTGAAAGGCTGCTGCACTCCCCTGCCTTCCGAGCAGAGAGGGCCGGAGTCTGGGCTGGGGCAGCGAGCGGTCATGGGAGCCGGGGGCCAGGAAACCTTCGTTCTGGGCGACCGCACCCTGCAGAGGCTGCCCTGTCACCCTCAAGGTTCGTGCGCACCCTCACCTTTTCCAAGACAAAAAGCAGGTCCTCTTGAACCACTTGGAAGTGTTCATAGGGCCCAACGTGAAAAGGTGACTTTCCTTATAGGATAATAAGGGAATGGCTCACAGAAAATGCATTTTTAGTTTTTGACCAACGCAGTATTTGGGGGTGGGAGGTGGATAGCAGGACGTGAATTAGTTGCTATCGTTTAAAGACCGGGCGCGGTGGCTCACGCCTGTCATCTCAGCTACTGGGAGGCTGAGGCAGGAGAAGCGCTTGAACCCAGGAGGTGGAGGTTGCAGCCATTGAGCCAAGATTGAGATCACATCACTGCACTGCAGCCTGGGCAACAGAGTGAGACTCCGCCTCAAAAAAAAAAAAAAATTGAAAGGCCTAAACTTTAAAAACCTAGTTTTTCAGCTTCTGTAGAAAAATCAAACCTATCAATATTGGACCCCAAATCACGTGTGTTACCAGTTACCTAGAGCAGTCGCTTCAGGTAAGACGCAGTCATTTGCCTGACCGGCTTGGCTCATGTATGTTACCTCCCTGGTTCCTATAGTCATTTGAGGTTGCAACCCTTTGCTAGAGTATTTGTTCTCAAACTCAAAAATGGATTCTAAAGCTCAAATCAGCATCTTACCTGTCCCAGAAGCTGACATCTGTTATCGTTATCATTAAAAGATCATAGGCTCAGCTCATTGGAACACTTACCTATTTTATGGAATGAAGTGTTGCATGAAGCCAAATGAGATCTCTAAAAAATAAAAATGACAATAGCAGTAGCTTACTTTATGCAGTGAGTTATTGCTTACGACATTCTTTTCTGTAATGATTCATTGTAATGATCCTAAAACATCTTTGTGAAGAAAGCACAGTATAATTAACTCCCTTTATTTTGGGATGAGAAAATATGCTTAAAATGCCATTATTTGGCCAGGATCAATAAGCAATACAGCTAAAATGCAACACAAGTCATGGCTTTTCCAGCCACTGCATTTGTCTGCTAGACTGTGGAATAGAAGGATTGAGAGCTCAGGAAGGAGTCCCTGCTGAAGACAGATATTTGGGCATCTTCAGCATATAGGCGGCAGTTGGCTCAAGGTGCTGAAGAGAAGGCCAACAGAGATGGCATATTAGACATAAAGAGGTTAGAACCTTCAGAGAATTGGACAGCATATGGAGAAAGAGCAGCCAGTGAAGGAGGAAGAAAACCAAGAGCCAAGGAGCGAGGATGTTTGGGTCAGAGAATGTGGTTCAAAGTGTTGAATGCCGCTGAAGAAGTCAAGTAGGAAAAGAAGTGGAAGATGCGTGTTTTCACCAAGAATGCCTTCACTGGAGTAATGAGGTGGAAGCTACGTATTACCACAGTGGAGGAATGAAGAGATGATGAGGTAGAGATGGCAAGTAGAGATGACTCAAGAAGTTTGGCTGTGGAGAAGAGAATATGGGAGCTAGAAGGATGATGTAGTGTTGAGATGGTTTAAGATGAGAGATTCTTACGCTGGGCGCGGTGGCTCACGCCTATAATCCCAGCACTTTGGGAGGCCGAGGCGGGTGGATCATGAGGTCAAGAGATCGAGACCATCCTGGTCAACATGGTGAAACCTCGTCTCTACTAAAAATACAAAAAAAAAAAAAAAAAAAATTAGCTGGGCATGGTGGCGCGTGCCTGTAATCCCAGCTACTCAGGAGGCTGAGGCAGGAGAATTGCCTGAACCCAGGAGGCGGACGTTGCAGTGAGCCGAGATCGTGCCATTGCACTCCGGCCTGGGTAACAAAAGCGAAACTCCGTCTCAAAAAAAAAAAAAGATGAGAGATTCTTGAGCAGCCTAAAGCTAATGGAAAGGAGAGAAGGTTTGCTGGTGCAGAAAAAAGAGGAATAATGAGACAATTCTATCTTAATGAGATGTCCTCTATTTTTTATAACATACTTAGGGAATGACACCCAAAGTATAGGTAGAGGTATTTGCTTTGGACACAGGAAAAACACGTAGGAGAGGAAAAAACATGGGTTGTAGTTGCAGGTAACTTTATGTATTTATTGGAATGAAGGTGAAGAAATTATCTAATGGCTTCTGTTTTCATTCTGAATGAGGAAAGAAAAACATCAACTGAAAGTGAGAGGGGAGGTAGGAAACCCAAGAATTAAGCAGTGTCGAAAAGATCTAAAATAGCTATTACAGAAAACCTAGTAAACAATTCACTAGAAAGCGTGATAGAGTTTACGCACTCATTTGGAGGCCGTGAACTTACACTGGCATGACCTAGGATCGAGTGATGATTTCTAAACCGTGTAATTACTTTGGAAACCAGAGTCAGACTACTTATGAATATGTATGGAGCACCTTTTTTTTTCTTTTCTTTCTTTTTCTTTTTTTTTTTTTTTGAGACTGAGTCTCACTCTGTCGCCAGGATGGAGTGCAGTGGCGTCATCTTGGCTCAGTGCAATCACTACCTCCTGGGTTCAAGCGATTCTCCTGCCTCAGCCTCCCAAGTAGCTCGGACTACAGGCACATGCCACCATGTCTGGCTAATTTTTTGTATTTTTAATAGAGATGGGATTTCACTGTGTTAGCCAGGATGGTGTTGATCTCCTGACCTCGTGACTCGCCCACTTGACCTCCCAAAGTGCTGGGATTACAGGCGTGAGTGACTGCGCCTGGCCAAGGAGCACCTTTATTTATTGACGTTGAAGTAGATGCTACAGTAATACTATCTTAACCCGAATATCTGTCTTCGTATCTCATCTGAATTCTCAGATGCTCGTACTTAGATACTATCTCGCCACATACATAAACATGTATGTATCCAAAACCGAATTTATAGTCTTAATCCCCATACCTGATCTTCTAAATTTTATAGCAAATAATATTATAAGAAATTAAGAGGATCATTTTATAATGATGAAGGGGTGAATTCATCAAAAGGACATGATAATCCTAAACATTTATGCACCTAACAACAAAGCTCTAAAATACATGAAGCGTAAACTGATAGCTGCAGGGAGGGAGGAAAATCACAATTGTAGTCGGAGAATATTCTTTCTCGATAAATGACAGGATGAATACCCAGAAAATCACTGAGGATGTAGTAGACGTGAACATAACTGTCAACCGACTCGACATGATGGACGTTTATGGGCATTCCTCACAATAACAGCCTAGAATACACAATTTTTCAAGTACATTAAAACATTTGCTAAGCCTGATCATATTCCAGTCTACTAAACCGGTATGTTATCTGACCAGAATGATATTTAATATTAAAGTAGAAATCATTAACAGATTGGAAAATCCTTTGAATATTTGGAAACTGAATAACTCACTTTTAAATAACTCATGGGTCGACAAAGAAAAGGGAAATTAGAAAGTATTTTGAACAGAATGAAAATGAAAATGCAGCATTTAAAAATGCTGGGATGCAGCTAAAACAGTATTAAAAGGTAGGTCTCAAATCAGTGACCTCAGCAGTCACCTTAGGAAACTGGAAAACTCGGCCAGGCATGGTGGCTCATTTTGGTAGGCCAAGGCAAGCAGATCACTTGAGGTCAGAGGTTTAAGACCAGCCTAGCCAACATGGTGAAACCCCATTTCTACTAAAAATACAAAAATTAGCTGAATGTGGCAGTGCACGCTTGCAGGTCCAGCTACTTGGGAGCCTGAGGCAAGAGAATCACTTGAACCCAGGAGGCGGAGATTGCAGTGAGCTGAGATCATGCCACTGCACTCCAACCTGGGCCACAGAGCAAGACTGTCTAAAAAACAAAAACAAAAACCTAGAAAAGTAAGAGCAAACGAAACCCAAAGTGAGTATAAGAAGGCAGATAATAAGTATCAGAGTGGAATCAAAAAGTAGGAAACAAAAGCAATGGAGAAAGTCAGTGAAACTGAAAGCTGATTCTTTAAGGTTAATAGAACTGAAAAATCTCTGGTCAGACTGAACAAGAAAAAGACAAGACCCCAATTACCAGTGTCAGGAATGCGAGATGACATCACTACTGAAAGGATAATCAGAGACTGTTATGAACTACTTAAGCTCATTTAAGACGAAATAGATAGTGTGTATGAAAGGAGAGAAGGCTAGCACTCCCCTTGGCAAGGATGAAAGAGGCCCTCACACGCATACAGTTAAGGCATTGCAACACACTTGTGGCATCTAACCATCTTTTTTTTTTTTGAGGGGGTGGATACCCCATTCTCCATGATATGGTTATTACACATTGCATACTTGTATCGAAACGTGTACCCCATAAATAGATATACCTACTATATACCTACAAAAATTAAAATGTTAAATGTTTTTTAAAAAGAAGGAAATAAATAACCTAAATAGCTCTACGTCTATTAAAGCATTGAATTTATAGTTGACAAATCTTCCTTTAAAGAAGACTCCAGACTTGGCTGGGTGAGGTGGCTCACACCTGTAATCCCAGCACTTTAGGAGGCCAAGGCAGGCGGATCACCTGAGGTCAGGAGTTTGAGACCAGCCTGGCCAACATGGTGAAACCTAATCCCTACTAAAAATACAAAAATTAATGGTGGCACGTGCTTGTAATCCTAGCTACTTGGGAAGCTGAGGCAAGAGAATCACTTGAACCCAGGAGGTAGAGATTGCAGTGAGCTGAGATCACGCCATTGCACTCCAGCCTGGAACAAGAGTGAAACTCCATCTTAAAAAAAAAAAAAAAAAAAAAAAAAAACGTGACTCCAGACTTAGATAGCTTCGCTGAGAATTCTACCAAACATTTAAGGAATAAATAGTACCAGTTCTATACAAACTCACAGAAAACCGAAGGAAGGAATTATTTCCCAATTCTTCTTTCCTAACAGCATTATTCTGATACCAGAACTCCACAGAGACTCCTAGAAAACTACAGGATAATATCTCTCGTGAACATAGGTATGAAAGTTCATTTAAAACATTGCTTAGCAAACTGAATCCAATGCTATATACAGAAAGGATAATATACCACAACCAACTGGGATATCCCAAGAATGCAAAGTTGGCTTAGGATTTGAAAGTTGATCGATGTAATTCACACTCTTAAGAGTGAAATAGGCCGGGGACGGTGGCTCCGGCCTGTAATCTCAGCACTTTGGGAAGCCAAGACAGATCCCGAGGCCAGTAGTTCAAGACCAGCCTGGCCAATATGGTGAAACCCTGTCTCTACTAAAACTGCAGAAATGAGCCAGGCGTGGCGGCAGGCACCTGTAGTCCCAGCTACTCGGGAGGCTGAGGCAGGAGAATCGCTTGAACCCGGGTAGCCAGGATCGCTCCACTGCATTCTAGCCTGGGTGACAGAGTGAGACTCCATTTAAAAAAAAGAAAAAAAGAAAAAAAAAAAGGATCATCTCAGTAGATCCAGAGAAGCGTTTGACAGAATCCAACATCCATCACTGATTTAAAAAAACAACAACTCAACAAACTAAAAGTAAAATGAAACTTCTTCAACATAGTAAGGGCATCTGTGAAAAGCCTGTGGCTAGCATCATAATAAAAGACTGAATATTTTCCTAAGACCAGGAACAAGCCAAGGCTGCCTGTGTGATCTCACAGCTATTCAGCATTGTAGCAGGAGTTGCAGCCAACGTGATCAGGCGGGATGAAGACTGCCGGCGCCGGGTGCGGTGGGTCACGCCTGTCGTCCCAGCACTTAGGGAGGCTGAGGCGGGCGGACAGCCTGATGTCAGGAATTTGAGACCAGCCTGGCCCGCCTGATGGAACGCCGTCTCTACCAAAAATACAAAAATTAGCCGGGCATGGTGACACACACCTGTAATCTCAGCTACTCGGGAGGCTAAGGCAGGAGAAGCACTTGAACCTGGGAGGTGGAGGTTGCAGTGAGCTGAGATCACACCACTGCACTCCAGCCTGGGGGATAAGTGAGACTTGGTAGCAGGATACAAGATAAATATGCAAAAATCAGTTCATTTCTATATACCAGCAATAAATATTGGAGGTTGAAATTAGAAACATTTACAATAGCATCAAAAAGTCTGAAATACTTGAGTTAAATGTGAAAAAAGATGTGCAAAATTTACATGCTGAAAACTACGAAACTTTGCTGAAGAAAATTCAGACTGATAGTAAATGGAGAGACATGCCATATTCATAAACGAGGAGATTCAGCAGTGCGGGTCTCAGACTGATCTGCAGATTCAGTGTAATCCAGTCAAATTCCCAGCAGACCGTAAGAATTTCACACATAGTTTCTAAAATGTATTTGGCTCTGCAAAGGAGCTAGAATAGCCAAGACAAGTTGGAACCAGGAGAAGACAAAACCGTGTGACATGCACTACCCAACTGAAACACTGAAAGCCACGGTAACCAGCCACTGTGGTGGTGGGTGTAGGTGCAGCAACTTGGCATGTTGAGGCGGGAGGATCTCTTGAGCCTTGGAGTTTGAGTGTAGCCTCGGCCACAGTGTGGAGTTGATGTGAAGATAGCTGAGTAGGTAAATAGAAGAGCACAGAAATTGGTTCACAGGTATCTGTGGTGAATTGATTTTTTATAAATGTGCAAAAGTAGTTCATTGGAGAAAGGATAATTGTTTCAACAAATAATACTGGAAAAATTAGATATTTGGGTTTTTTTGTTTTTGTGTTTTTCAAGCAGTTCTCCTGCCTCAGCCTCCTGAGTAGCTGGGATTACAGGCATGTGCCACCACATGCAGCTAATTTTGTATTTTTAGTAGAGATGGGGTTTTTCCATGTTGCTCTGGCTGGTCTTGAACTCCCGACCTCAGGTGATCCACCCGCCTTGGACTCCCAAAGTGCTGAAGTTACAGACGTGAGCCACTGCGCCTGGCCCAGACATTCATATGTTTAAAAAAAAAGGAACCTTGGGTCAGGTGCTGGGACTCATGCCTGTAATCCCAGCACTTTGGGAAGCCAAGGCGGGCTGATCACTTGAGGTCGGGAGTTTGAGACCAGCCTGACCAACATGGTGAAACCCCGTCTCTACTAAAAATGCAATAATTAGTTGGGCATGGGGGCAGGCACTTGTAGTCCCAGCTACTCGGGAGGCTGAGACGAGAATCGCTTGAACCCGGGAGGTGGAGGTTGCTGTGAGCCGAGATCACGCCACTGCACTCCAGCGAAACTCCATCTCAAAAAAAATAAAAAGAGCAGTGGTTGCTAGGTGTTCAGGGAGAAAGAGGGAGGGTGGAGCACTGCAGATTTTTAGGGTGTTAAAACTATTCTGTGTCATACTGTGTTTTGATGAAAACAGGTCATTTTACATTTGTCAAAACCCATAGAATGTACAGCAGGAAGTGAACCCTAATGTAAACCGTGGACTTAGTTGTAATGTATGAATATTTGCTTGTCAATTGTGACAGATGTGCCATACTAATGTAAGACTAATGATAGGGGAAAGGGGAAGGGGGGATGTGAAGCTGTGCAAAAGAACTCTGTAGTTTCTGCTCAGTTTTTGGTTTGTTTTGTTTTTTTGAGACGGAGTCTCACTCTGTCACTCAGGCTGGAGTGCAGTGGCGCCATCTCAGCTCATGGCAGCCTCTACCTCCCTCGTTCAAGCAATTCTCCTGCCTCAGCCTCCCGAGTGGCTGGGATTACAGACGTGCACCACCATGCCCAGCTAATTTTTGTATTTTTAGTAGAGATGGGGTTTTGTGTTGGCCAGGCTGGTCTTGAACTTCTGATCTCAAGTGATCTACCCACCTCAGCCTCCCAAAGTGCTGGGATTACCGGTATGCGCCACCATGCCTGGCCTCTGCTCAGTTTTTCTATAAACCTAAAGCTGCTTAAAGAAAAAGTCAGTTTTGGCCAGGCGTGGTGGCTCATGCCTGTAATCCCAGCTACTTGGGAGGCCAGGGCAGAAGAATTGCTTGAGCCCAGCCTGGGCCACATAGACCGCCATCTCTTTATTAAAAAAAAAAAAAGAGTATTTTGTCAAACCCAATGTCATGAAGATTTTCTCCAACATCATCTTCTAAGAGTTTCATAGTTTTTGCTCTTAATGACATTTAAATCATTGATCCATTTTGAGTTAATTTTTCTTTTTTTTTTTGGAGACCAAGTCTCACTCTGTTGCCCAGGCTGGAGTGCAATGGCACGATCTCAGCTCACTGCAACTTCTGTCTCTTGGGTTTAAGTGATTCTTATGCCTCAGCCTCCTTAGTAGCTGGAACTACAGGTTCATGCCACCACGCCCGGCTAATTTTTTGTATTTTAGTACATAGAGACAGAGTTTCACCATGGCCAGAATGTTCTCGATCTCCTGACCTCATGATCCGCCCGCCTCAGCCTCTCAAAGTGCTGGAATTGCAGACGTGAACTACCGCGCCAGCCTTGAGTTGATTTTTGTGTGTGTGTTAGGTTGAGTCCAGATGTGTTGCTTTGCATGTGGATAGTCACTTGTCCCAACACCGTCTGTGGGAAAGGCTTTTCCCATCGCGTGGTCTTGGCACCCTCGTCAGAATCAGTGAACCACGAATGTAGGGCTTGGTTCCGAGCTCTCCTGCTTGCGTCTTGATGCTGTCTTCATTCTTGTAGCTTTGTCCCAAGTTTTGAAATCAGGAAGTGTGAGTGCTCTCAATTTTGTTCTTTTTCAGGATTACTTTGGCTATTATAGGTTCCTTGAATTTTGGGATCAGCTTATTGACTTCTGCATAGATAAGTTGAAATTTTTATGGAGATCGCATTGAGTCTGTAGATCAATTTGGAAAGTACTTCTGTCTTAAAAGTACTGTCTTCCAATGTGTGAATAAAGGACATCTTTCACTTATTTAGGTTTTCTTCAATCTCTTTCAACAAAGTTTTGTACTTTTGTTAAATTGTTCCTGATCTTTCATACTATTAGAAATGGAATTATTTTTTAGATTTCATTCTCAGATTGTTTATTGCTAATGGGAATAAAACATTGTGGCCAGGAGCAGTAGTCGACACCTGAAATTCCAGCATTTTGGGAGGCCAAGATCCAAGGATTACCTGAGCACAGGAATTCGAGGCTGCAGTGAGCTATGATTGCACCACTGCATTTTAGCCTGGGCCAGAGAGAGACATCATGTCTCAAAAATAATGAGAAATAAGAAACACAGTTTATTTTTGGATATTGATCTCTTTTCTGCCACCTTCTTATATTCATTTACTAGTGTAATAGTTTTCGGGGTGTGTATTCCTTACTGTGTATATAAAATCACATCATTTGCAAAGAGAGTTTTATTTCTTCCTTTCCAATCTGAATGTCTTCTATCTCATTTTCTTGCCTGATTGCCCTGGCTGGAACCTACAACGTTTAGTAGAAGTGATAAGAGCAAACATCACGTGTGTTGTTCCGGGTGGCGGGGGAGGTTTACCGTCAGAACGATGTTAACTGCAGGCTTTTTATACATGTCCCTAAACAATATGTGGAATGTTCTAATCATGAAGAAGTGCTGGATTTTGTCCATTGCTTTTTCTGCATTTATTGGGATGATCGTGTGGTTTTTATATGTTACTCTATTGATTTGGTATATTACAGTAATTGATTTTCAGATTTTAAACTAATCTTGCATTTTTGGCATCAATCCCAGTTAGTCATGGTATATAATCCTTTTTATATGTTCCTGGACTGCATTAGTTAATATTTTGTTGAGGATTTTTCTGTCTATAGTCAATATTTACTGATTTTTTAAAAAAAATAAATTTTAATTGAAAAATTAAACATAGAAAAATGTTCTAGAAAACAATATAATGAATATGTCTTTCCCGTTATTAGTCAGTGCCTAAAGAAATAGATGTTACTTTTTGTCTTATTTTTATCAGAGTAAGTCCCCTGCGTGCTGTCTTTCCTACTGTAATAATTGCAAATAAAAGCTAATACTAAAAGAAAAGGTATGCCGAAGCCAGTGGGTTGGTTGGAAAGGGGAATCACACCTGAAGCGACCTCACAGGGGAGTTTCTCACTTCCTAAGCCCATGCATGGCCTTGCCTGTCGGCTGGCCCTCAGTTGCAGGGCTGTGCTGTGGGGGTTCTTGCTTAGGCAGCAAAAACTCAGGAAATCCCCATCTTTCTGCCTAGGGTTCCAAAATAGAGCTACAGAAATGTAGTCAATTAATGTTTGACCCAAGTGCAAAGGGAATTAATTCGGTGGAGAAAGGAGAGTCTAAAGCATGGCATGAGGACGACTGGACATCTGGATGCGAAAAAAGAAACTCCACTCTACTTTGCACATTATGTAAAAATTAACGTAGATCATGAGTCTAAAAGTAGCACCTAAAACCTAAAAACTTGTAGAAGAAAACAGAAAATCGTTCTGATATTGGGTTAGGCAAAGAGTTGTTAGACACAATAATAAAAGGGTGATCCATGAAAGAATTTGTTTTTGTTTTTGAGACAGATTCTTGCCCTGTCTTCCAGGCTGGTGGCAAGATCTCGGCTCACCGCAACCTCCACCTCTCAGGATGAAGTAATTCTCCAGCCTCAGCCTCCTGAGTAGCTGGGATTACACGCAGCCACTACCACACCTGGCGATTTTTTGTATTTTTAGTAGAGATTGGGTTTTGCCATGTTGGCCAGGCTAGTCTCGAACTTTGACGTCAAGCAATCCACCTGCCTCAGCCTCCCAAAGTGCCAGGATTACAGGCGTGAGCCACCACACCCGGCCCAATTATTTTTTTAAGCTGTGCCAAACTGAGTCGCAGAGGAGATGAGCAAATGCAGGTCTCGTGCTCCTCGGTGAGAATGCAGACGGTGCAGTTGCCTCGGCACATCGTCTGCTGGTTTCTCCTGAAGTTAAATATGTCCTTCCGATACGACCTGGCAAAACCACTCCAAGGCATTTACCCAGAAGTCATGAAAACATGTTTACAAATGCCTGTGTGCAAGTGTTTATGTATAGTGGCTGTATTCATAATTGTGCAAAACGAATCAATACAAGTGTTTCAGCTGGTGAGTAGATGCACAAACTGAGGTACGTCCGTCTGTAGCAACCAAAGAAGGGTGTTACTGACACTTCCAGCAACACGCGTGAGTCTCGAAAGAAGTTACACTCCATGTCTGTAGGGTGCGATTCTCTTTATACAACACCCTAAGAAAGGCAAAATTGGCCAGGCGCACTGGCTCCCACCTGTAATCCCAGCATTTGGGGAGGCCGAGGCAGGTGGATCACCTTAGGTCAGGAGTTCAAGACCAGCCTGGGCAACATGGTGAAACCCCATCTCTACTAAAAATACAAAAATTATCCAGGCGTGGTAGCGGATGCCTGTAATCCCAGCTACGCGGGAGGCTCGGGAGAATCCCCTGTACCTGGGAAGTAGAAGTTGCAGTAAGCCGAGATCAGGCCACTGCACTCCAGCCTGGGTGACAGAGCGGGACTCTCAAATAACCAAGGCAAAATTACAGTAACAGAAAACAGATCACTGGTTGCTGGGGGTCGGGGAAGCTTGAACACGAAGGCGCTGCTTGGGGATAGAGCAGTTCGTATCTGGATTGCAGCTGGCTGTGGTTGCCCTCTAGGTGAGAAGCAACCTGGACACAGCGAAAGCCCCTCCCCGCCTGCTCCCGGCCCCTCCCCGCCTGGGTCACTGCAGTGCTGTCTGCAAGTTAGTGAACGTTGTTCTTATTTCTGGTTTTGATTTCTTACTGTGTTAATTAAGAATGTAGATGGTTTTGTGTGTTCATTGCTTACATAAATGGTATAATAGTGTTTTTGCAACTTGGTTTTTTTGATCTTAACGTCGTGTCTCATAGTTTTATACTTGTAGATCTGTTTTAACTTTCTGATAGTTTACTTTGTGGTTTAATGATTTGTCCCTTACTAGTCAGAATGTTTCTCAGTTAAAACACCGGCTAGATGTGGTGGCTCTCAATCCCAGCACTTTGGGAGGTTGAGACAGGCAGATTGCTTGATCTTAGGAGTTCAAGACCATTCTGGGCAACACGATGAAACCCCCGTCTCTACGAAAAATACAAAAAATTAGCCAGGTGTGGTGCACACCTGTAGTCCCAGCTACACAGGATGCTGAGGTGGGAGGATCACTTGAGCCTGGGAGGTTGAGGCTGCAGTGAGCCGTGACTGCACCACTGCCTTCCAGCCTAGGCAACGCCATGAGGCCCTGTCTCAAAAAGAAACAAAAGCCACGTGTTGGCCCAGTACAGACCCTGCGCAGTCTCTCACGGCAGTCACGACGAGACCGCCCAGAACGGCCCCTTAGAGGCTGTGCCTGCTGCCGTTAGTCAACCGTTGCTGAACTGTGGCTGAGACACGTGGCGTCCTTTACGTTCCCGCCTCGGCTTCTGTTTTCCCCACGTCTTTGCTGCCCCGTCGTCTCACCCCTCACCGTCCGTTCCTGCCTCGGCTTCTGTTTTCCCCGGGTCCCTGCCCTCCCGTCACGTCACTCCAGTGCTCTGGCTGGCCTCTGGCCTCTCACCGTTTCATTTGCGTCTCCTGCTGGGGAAGTCGAATGCCCTGCGTGTTTGTTCTTCTGGCTGGAAGCTGCAGTGAGCCTCCCTCGTCCATGCTCTGGGGTGGGCTTTCCTTGTTTTTGTGCGTCTTGTCTTGGTGTGAGCAGCACGCAGCGCATCCCTCTTCCCGCGGACCCTTGGCTGGCCGGGCATCTCAGTCCTCTGATGCCCTTGACAGAGTAAGCAGCACCCCGTTCAGAGTAAAACCGGCCCTGCCTTGTCACTTCCCGGGCGCTGAAGGCCTCTCTCTACACCCTTCCCGAGGAGGCCGTCTCCCTGGTATGGTGGAGAGCCTGGCCTGGCCCGTCCCCGGCTGCTCCTCTCCTCCTTCCCGGATGCCACTCCTTCGGACCACCCCTAGATTTCCAGGTAGCACAGAAATTACTTCTGCTTCTAACACTGCTCAGTCGGAGGCACCTCTGAGGACTGCATCTCTAGCCCAGCCTCCTTCCACCCGCTCAGCTCCCCTGCCCTGAGACAGCCCAGCCTCCTTCCACCCGCTCAGCTCCCCTGCCCTGAGACAGCCCAGCCTCCTTCCACCTGCTCAGCTCCCCTGCCCTGAGACAGCCCAGCCTCCTTCCACCCGCTCAGCTCCCCTGCCCTGAGACAGCCCAGCCTCCTTCCATCCCCGCAGCTCCCCTGCCCTGAGACAGCCCAGCCTCCTTCCATCCCCGCAGCTCCCCTGCCCTGAGACAGCCCAGCCTCCTTCCACCTGCTCAGCTCCCCTGCCCTGAGACAGCCCAGCCTCCTTCCACCCCTGCATCTCCCCTGCCCTGAGAGCCTCTGGTGCTTCTGCTGTATCCCAGAAACAAGCGCGAAGCAAGCACCCACTGTCCCTCAGGGGTGTGCTCTGCCCCGCCTTTCTCACCACAGTGCTGTCAGGGCCTGGTGAGCTCCCCCTTCCCCACCCCACACTGCAGCCCCAATACTCTTAGGAGCTGCTTTCCCACATGCTCTGTGTCTCCTGGGGATACCAGACCTCCATCACCCCTCACCTGGGTCATAGCGGCCCCTCTGACTGGCGCCCTTGCCACACTTCTGCCCCCTTCCCTGTTCCAGGGGCGCCTGCCCGCAGGTGGGGCTCAGACAGCATGGACCCCTCTGGCCACATCCTGTGTCTGGGGAACTCATCTCAGTGCCCAGCCTCTACCTCGGGTGCAGGGTGCAATCCACAGTGCCCAGTTGGCACGAGGCTGCCCAGCATGGTGCAGCCACACCTCAGCTCTGTCCCCATGAGGCGCCAGGGTCTCTTCCGTTCCTAGCATCCTCTACCTGGCATCTTGTTCATCTTCCCAACACATCTCTGATATTAAAAATGCCCGGGAGCTCTGTGCTGAACACGGCTGTGGCATGTGCTGGGTGTGTGCCCGCCATCCCGCAGGCGGACTGGAATGCCTGCCCTGGTGCTAACCGGCTGCATGTGAAGGGCCTTGGTTTCCCCAGAGGTCACCGAGGGCCCCACAGGGTCCTCTTCCACGCGTAGGTCGGCCGTGGGTGGGCGATCTCTGTGCCTTTCCTTCTGTCTTCTGTTCCCTGAGGAGAAACTGAAGCCCGGTTCACCCAGATCAGTTTCACCAGTAACAGGGCCTGGCGTGACGTCTGTCGGCCTCTCAGCCTGGAAGCTGGAAATTTGAGGGGCACCTGGGAGAGGACAGAGCAGCGTGGACCCTTCAACTGCGGCCAAGCCGTCCATACCAGCCCTGCCCAGCACCAGGGCTGAGGCTGCATGACCGACCCCAGGAGTGCCCCACAGGCACGCTCAGACCTGCCTTTCCTCCCAGGCTCCTGTGACTGCCGGGCAGCAGCCCCACCATGTCCCAGCCCCGGGCCCCAGAGCAGGTGCTGGACACGCTGGGGGACTGCCCCCCTGGCAGGAGGGATGAGGACGCCAGGGAGGGGATCCAGTGCTCCCAACGCATGCTCAGCTTCAGCGACGCCCTGCTGTCCATCATCGCCACTGTCATGGTCTGTATCAGCCCCTGTGCAGGCCTGCCCCAGCCCGAGCCCTTGAGGCACTGCCCAGCCTGCCTCAGACCTATCCCAGGTCTTGCCAGCATCCTTGGGTCCCCCATCCCCTCAGGCAGCTTAGGGGGTGCCCAGCACAGCCTTCGAGTCCCCAGTCCCACCACACCCAGACCAACAAGTGTCTCACTTCCTTCTGTCTCCTTGTTCCTCAGATCCTGCCTGTGACGCACACGGAGATCTCCCCGGAACAGGTAACGGGGCAGGCTGTGCTCTGTGTTTGTGGCTCTGAGAAGGCACAGGGTCCCCGAGGCCTGACCTGGCACAGGCAGCTGACCCTGCACCCTTCGAAGCTTCCGAGGCTGAGAAGACAGAGGCAGGAGGCGGGGGCCTCCTTGGAGAGGGAGAGGGTCAGCAAGGCCTGCTCAGCCTGTGCCCACCCTGGCGGAGGTCCTGGCCTCCTGGGAGGGCAGGAGGCTGGGCTCCTAAGGCTCTGTGTCAGAGCTCCGCAGACAAAGGCAGTGCCCTGGAGGTGAGCCAGAGGACAAGTTGGAAGAGGAAGGTTCCAGGCCTGCCCCAAGGACAGAAGTTTCTTGTATGGGAGGGCAGCTGCCCCAGCAGGCCCCTTATGTAGGTGTTCTGCGGAAAACAGCAGGAACACGCCCACCCTGGCTGCTCCTACAGGCCTGGAGGGGGAGACAAAGGGTTTACAGGCAGAGTTTCCGCTTACAGCCACCCTGACTGTTTCTGAGCTAAAGAGCAACACTCTCAGAAGGGGAGCGACTGGAAGGCGTCTGACGTGCACGTCTGCCTGGCTCGCTGTCCTCGTGACTGGGTCACGCACCCATGAGGCTCAGCAGTGAAGGTCTAGCCCTTCCTGGGCTGGTGCTGAGGGCGGGGCTCCAGGGCTGACCCGTGAGCTGAGCCTGGGGGACGCTGGCAAGTCTTGGGAGCTGCTTAGAGTTCAGCTTTCTCAGCTGTGAGAAGAGGATGATGAGACTTTTCATAGGGTTTTCATGAGCCGTAGAAACCAGGTGGATCCTGGCCCGGTTTGCAGGGAGACCCTGGGCAGCAGCAGGTGGCAGGCAGCACCCGCCCTGCCCTCCGCAGGGAAAACTGCGTTCCCACCGAGGCCCACAGGGTGGGCTTCGCCAAATGCGGTCATGAGGTGCTGGCCGGGGATGCAACATGCTGACCTCGGCTGCCCCTTTCAGAATGGGGTTGCTGAGACACGGCCTGGGGACCTGAGATGCCCAGGGCAGAGATCGCATGAAAATGAAGGGCGTGGCTGGTTGAAAATAAGAAAACCCTGCAAGCCTAAACCTGCTCCGACTTCTCTGCCGTCGGGGCACCTTTCAGGGACTGTGATGTTTAGTGCCCTGTCTTTCCTCTGTCGTCCTAACCGGGTCACAGGGAGGGTCTGAGCCTCAGTCCTGGAGAGTCAGAAGCTCTTTCAGAGAACACGTGTGTGGAAAGAGGGAGAGGTCTGGCGTGTGTCCCAGGGACCGGCCAGAGCAGCGGACACCTTGTGAGGAGAGGGGGCTCCCGGCCTGTGCTCACTCTGTAAATAAAAGACAGTCATAAGTTTGAAAACCCACGATTGGAAAAGCTAGTTATTGACCCGTAGACCTGCCTGCCAGTAGAGAACCCAGGGAGACAGTAAAGCGGTCAGTTTCCTCGTGGGAGCGTTCCTGGAGAGAGCATGAAAACCCTTCTCAGGGCTGGAGGGGCGAGGGCCGTGGGTGAGTGCAGCGCTGTCCCCAGTGCCTCCTGCTGACCACAGACCCTAGGGGGGCCGTCTGCGAGATCCCTCGCAGTTTCCACGGAGGCCCTTACCCACGGCTGCTTCAGAATTGCCTACCCAGGCAGTGCCGAGTGCGAACCTGCTATGGTGTGAGCCTGTGTGCCCCTCCAGAGTTCACATGCGGACGCCCCGCAGTGACGGCGTTGGGAGGCAGAGCCTTTCGGAGGTGACCTGGTGCTTCTGCCTTTTCCTCCCTTCCCACGCGAGGACACCCAGAGGGCCCCATCCCTGAGGCGGGGTCCTCACAGACACTCAGCTCCTTAAGAGCTGATTGCTCAGCAGGAACAGCCCACAGAAGACTCCAGAATGCTCCTGTGGGTGTGGGCATGGCTCAGTGCCCTGGAGAAGGAGTCGGGGCTGGAGAGGTGGGACCTGAAGGCGCCAGGGGAGACAGGCCACGTGGAGGTGGAGGCTGGACCCTCCCAGGCGCCTCAAGGGGCCCACCTGAGGGCCTCGCCCTGTCCTGGGCGGAGGACAGCCCCCCCACACGGTGCTGTCTCGACTGCCATTCAGGGACACTCGTGTCACTGGGCTCTGACAGCAGTGCTCTTGTACTCCAGCAGTTCGACAGAAGTGTACAGAGGCTTCTGGCAACACGGATCGCCGTCTACCTGATGACCTTTCTCATCGTAACGGTGGCCTGGGCGGCACACACAAGGTGGGGGCCGTGGCCACTCAGGGTTCCTGTGCCCTGCACTGCATCACACACGGGTCCCCAGGGGTGGGGGACAGCAGGACTTACCAGTCCCTGGGGCCTGGGACGGTGTAGATGGTGCCATAGGCAGAGGTGCTCCCTCCAAGGCAAGACTCCTCACAGTCGCTCAGCGCTGCCACCGCCTCTCAGCCACACAGACCTTCCTCCTGCCTGTGAGAGCTGCCTCGAGACCAGGCTGCAGCCGGGCAGGAGAGGGCACATGTGCTGCGCCCCATTAACGCTGTCGGACGGCACACAGCCTCATCCTCGCGGTTCTGTGTCCTGGGATCTCGCCGTACTGCCATCTCCCCGGCAAGGAGGCTATGTCTGCAGGACACATGCTCCAGGGCTGGAGCTTCGCCGTCGAGAGAACAAGGTTCTTTAAGATCCAAGGAGAGGCTGGGCACAGTGGCTCACGCCTGTAATCCCAGCACTTTGGGAGGCTGAGGCGGGCAGATCACCTGAGGTCAGTAGTTTGAGACCAGCCTGGCCAACATGGTGAAATCCCATCTCTACTAAAAATATAAAAATTAGCTGGGCATGGTGGCGAGTGCCTGTAATCCCAGCTACTTGGGAGACTGAGGCAGGAGAATGGCTTGAACCTGGGAAGTGGAGGTTGCAGTGAGCCAGGATTGCACTATTGCACTCCAGCCTGGGCGACAGCGCAAGACTCCAGAAAAAACGATCCAGTGGCCCAGCGCTGTGAGGGCCACTGACCACCTGCCCCAGGCGGAGAGGGACAGGAGGACACCAGGGGTGGAGCTAGGGCTGCAGGGCAGTGGGCACTGGGAAGGCTCCGTACCTGCCTTGGGCTGCACGGTGGTGGCCAGGGAGGCATCAGAGCCTGCCTTGAAAGCACGGCTGAACGTTGTACATGACAGACTTGCTTCCAGCAAGGTGACTTTCTAGTGGTGACAGATGGGCCTCTTCTTACTTATGTGGGGGCTTTCTCTGCAGCCTTGCTCACAGAGCACCCAGGCGGCCCACAGCTGGTGGGAGTTTGGTGGGCCACTGACTGCCAGGCCCCTGATGAGATCAGCGGTGTGGACAGGGCCACACACACACACCCTCCCGCGTGTGCTTGTTCGTCCGAGGCCACATCCGCTGTGGCGTTCAGGGCGGGGCAGGGCCGGGGGCTCTGAGAAGCCTGGGAGGGGGCGTCACAGATCTGCTCCGTGTGTCCGCTGAGGATGTATAGGCCTGTGTGCAGCATCCCAGTGCTTAGCAGGTCACCAGCGCTGCTGTCTCCAGGGAGACGGGGTCCTTTCTTTTCTACTTTTTAGTGAAATGTGCAGGCCGAGTGAGCCCCTGTGTCTGATACCCTGAGGCCACCATTGGGCCCTGACGGGGTTACAGACCCCCAGGCTGGGGGACTTCAGCTCGGTCAAGCCCAGCCCAGGAAGAGCCCCTAACTTCGGAGCGGATGACTGCGGTGCGCCCTTCCTGCTTCAGAAGTGGGGCCGTGCGGGCTGTGCTCCTTGCCCTGGTGACAGACAGTGCTCCGTGTTTGTTCTGCTGTGTTTCTCACCTCGTGGGTGTTACGTGGACTTTTCCACAGGTGTAGCGAATGCAGCCCCTGAAGAGGCAATGGGAAAAGAGGGTTTCCTTTTTTCAAAACGGTTTTGGACACAAGGCCTGAAGGTCGAATTCCTCGTGCAGAGCAGCTCTAGCTCCACAGAACGTGTTTTCAGAGGCCTGTAGCCCGGGCTTCGGTGCCTGGGAACAGGAGACTCACAACCTCCTGAGGACACCCCCCGCCAGGGGGCCCACAGGCCTCTGACCACCAAGCACCTGAAGACCCCTAAATAGCTGCCGTGTCCCTGGCCCCGTGTCTGCACAGTGCAGGGGTACAGGCACAGCCCACCAGCTTCGTGAGGTGGCCTGCTCCCAAAGTCATGCTGAGCAAACCCCAAAGCTACCAGGGTGTGTGGTGGTCTCTGACAGCAACCCTGCTGAGAGCAGCAGGCGGGGAGTCGGGAGGAAGTAGTGGGGAGCGTATGGGTGGGCGGGTGCTTTCCAGGGAACTTCGTTTCCTCCTTCGTGTTTTCCAAACTCTACACGCTAGGTGGGGTTATATGTTGGGTTGGCAGTGACATCTGTTGATGGTGCCTCCCCCGGAGGATGCTGGGAGTGTGTGTGTACACTAGGTGGGGTTATATGTTGGGTTGGCAGTGACATCTGTTGATGGTGCCTCCCCCGGAGGATGCTGGGAGTGTGTGTGTACACTAGGGGTTATATGTTGGGTTGGCAGTGACATCTGTTGATGGTGCCTCCCCCGGAGGATGCTGGGAGTGTGTGTGTACACTAGGTGGGGTTATATGTTGGGGTGGCAGTGACATCTGTTGATGGTGCCTCCCCCGGAGGATGCTGGGAGTGTGTGTGTACACTAGGTGGGGTTATATGTTGGGGTGGCAGTGACATCTGTTGATGGTGCCTCCCCCGGAGGATGCTGGGAGTGTGTGTGTGTACACTAGGTGGGGTTATATGTTGGGTTGGCAGTGACATCTGTTGATGGTGCCTCCCCCGGAGGATGCTGGGAGTGTGTGTGTACACTAGGTGGTGTTATATGTTGGGTTGGCAGTGACATCTGTTGATGGTGCTTCCCCCGGAGGATG